>NC_063357.1:2175809-2224320 GCF_021869965.1 Rhincodon typus | reverse complement strand
GTTTGTTTCATTGATTCTCTTTTCGACTCGTATCCGATTCTAATCGATGCAATTTTTCCGGCTGGGGCCAGGGCGGTCTCTGCCCCCGATCCTGATGCACTCTCCGAGCATTACTCCCCCCCCCCTCTTTCACCCCCCCCCCCCCCCCCCCCTCCCGCATCGACTCTAATCGATACTCCGCTCAGTCCATCGGAATGTCTCTAAGAACAGCAAATTGATCAGCATTCCCACCGGGAAACTTGGATTCACAGACAGCACGCTGGTTCCAATAGTTTTACTTGTCAGCCCGATTCTAATCGATTCGGATCGATACCTGGGGAGCCGGCGAGTTCCCAAGTGATGGTGCGAGATGCCGCTCTCCAATCGGGAGGGATCCGGCTCGATCTTGCTCTCGGGAATGCTGCTCTGAAGTTTGCAGGCGCGCTGGCAATTCGGCCATGGGAGGCAGGCAGAGCAAAGGGAGACAGTTTCCAGAGGAGGCGGAGGGTGCCCCTCAGAGCTGCAGGAAGAAATCCTCAGGCCGGGACAGAGGAGACTTCCTCCGGGGCTTCGTGCTGAAGTCCGGGGAGAGGTGCACCAGGAGCCCGGGGGCTCCCCCCTACCAGAGGCGGATTGCTATGATTCAGGACATGGCCGCCCTGGCCAAGCAAGGCCGGCAGGAGGAGGCCTCGAACCTACTGAGGAGCCTGCGGCAGGTGAGTGCCCTTTCACTCTCCCTCTTTCGGGGTACACATCGCTGCCAAAGGCTGGAACCTATTCACCCTCCCTCCCAATCCTCCCTCCCCTTCCCAATCCTCCCTTGACATGTCCCCATTCTCAACCCTTATCCCCCTCCCCGCAACACCCTCCTCCCTGAACTCCTCAATCCTTTCCCATTCCTACACTCCTTCCCCCTCTCCTACCCCTCCATTCCTTCCTCCTACCCATCCTTTCCCTTCTCCACCCTTGACCTCTCAATCCTTCCCCATCTCAACCCCCCTCCCCACTACTCCTCCTGCCCTTTCCCCTACTTCTCCCTCTTGACCATTCAATCCCTCCCCACCCTGTCCTCCTCCCCTCACCCTACCCTGTCCTCCTCCCCTCACCCTACCCTGTCCTCCACCCCCTCCCCCCCCCCCTACCCCCTCCCCCCCCCCCCCCTGTCCTCCTTTGCCCCCCACCCCCCAACCCGCCTCCACCCCACCCCCTCTGCCCCTGTCTACTCCAGCCACTGGATTCATCTCCACTCACTCCTCAGTGTCTCCATGCTCTCCCTCCCTCCGTCCCTCACTTGCCTGATTCCATTTTGCTGAAACTTCCCTGACGGTGTGGGGGTGAATGCCCGCAGAGTGGGGGTCAGCCTGTCTTTGCCCAGACAACCTCGTGGTGGCAGAATGTCACACAGACAGTGAAGAGAATGTGTAAACTGCCTCTCCAAATAGTAACGATTGGCCCTTGCTGTGTGCTGCACCCTCACTGGGTCAGTGAATGAACCCCTGATATGGCTTTATCACCGCTTCACTCACACACTTTCTCCTTCCAAAATCCATTTTGATAAAACAGATGAACTGGGAACCATGTCTCCCCCCACACTCCCAGCCCCTTCCAATTCATTCACCTCCTCAGAGGTCAACCTGACCAATCCTCCCTTATTCAGCTCAGGCTTCTGTTTCCCATGTGAGAGGCTGATCAATCTGTGGGCTGTTCAACCTTGGAAACCTCCACAGCCAAGGTCAGTTTCATGTTCAGCTTGTGCCACACCACACTACCACATATACCTACAACTGCCAGATTGGCTTTGCTCGAATGGAAACCTGAGCAGGATTCCTTCACTCATCCTTCCCTTAGCCCAGGGGAACTGAGGCTAATTTTAGGGACCTATAGGCTTAGATTAGCAGTTGCGAATGGATTCATCAGATCATGGCCCCACATAACTGAAGACCAAGTAGAGCTTTACACATTCTGCTGCAGCAATGTGGGACTAATTGGAAAGCTGTTTTGAAAGGCCAGCATAGATATGAAGGGCTGAATGGCCACCTCTGTGATTTTTTTAATGATTGAATGTAACTTCCCACCATTTCCAAAAACAAAGTGTGAAAATACTCGTGATGTTCTTTAACTTTCTATATTTGTATTAATGTGCATGTTTATCTTGTACAGTAACTACAGAAATAGCTAGACTGGGATGGATTATTGAGTAAGGAATTAATGATCAAGAATGAATTAATGGTTAAAGGTTGGGGGTAGTGCTGAATCCTCACTGGAGGTGCAACAGTTAACCAAGCATACAATAATTCCAATACTTTGATGCTCGGTGCCATGTCCCTATCACAGTGGGGTTTAGCAATCATTGTTGAGCACCAATTCTTGTTCTGCTTTTTTTTAAAAGCTCCCCTGAACAGAGAGGAACGTAAAACACACAGAGCTTAATAGTTCCACTGAATGTTTGCTGGGTTTAAAAGTTAATTTTCAGATACACAGCTTCTGTAGCCATACGACATTATGATCTGAGATAACAAGGTGTAGAGCTGGATGAACACAGCAGGCCAAGCAGTATCAGAAAAGCTTTCCTGCTCCTCTGATGCTGCTTGGCCTGCTGTGTTCATCCAGCCCTGCACCTTGTTATCTCAGATTCTCCAGCATCTGCAGTTCCTACTATCTCTGAAACAACATTATGATCTGTCTGTTCTCAGCCAGTGTGCGATCTTCTCATTCCTCGTCAGAACTTTCAATTCAGCTCGGATTTGTGCTGTTTGATTTTGAGTTCTTTTTCTGGGTGAGATGGTGTCCTTTATATTTGGAGACTTGCAGTCACGTGATAGATGCATACACAGGAACGAATAACCCAAACCATGCCCCTGTGTGCTGTAGCTATGAAGGGCCAAATGGCCTTTCCTCAGTTCTTTAAACTGCTCTTCTTCAGTCTCTTGCTCCAGAGACACTTGAGCTATGGGTTTCAATAGAATGAGCTTGAGGAAGACCCTCTCATGACTTCCTCACCAATTTTCATAAATAAAACTGGACATACAGCTTCAAATGGCTGTTCAACTATGAAGGCCATCAAGTTTGAATTCAATCCAGTCCTTGTCCAGTTTCCAGTTGAGGCCATTAATAGTGATTGGGGTAATAGCCCTGACTGGTTTACCTTCTCCATTTCAGCTCCAGAAGCCACTCAGTGCCCTGACTGGTTTACCTTCTCCATTTCAGCTCCAGAAGCCACTCAGTGTGTCGGTTGAAATCAGTTAACAGCACAGGTCAGGGATTATAGTGAACCTGGACTGTCCCAACCACATGTCAATGTTAAACCAGCAGGAGCTATTGCTTTGACCCTTTGATTAATTTAAATATGGTGTCGTTCTTCTATTTAATTTGGTTTATGATCTATATAATTCATTCTCATTGTCTAAAGCTCTTAATTCTTTTTGCCACACAAGACACTTGGGCACAATATCCATGCTGGTGGAATGCTGACAGAGGTGCAGAGACATCCTCAGCTTGTGAATTCACTGCAGAAATGTACTTTCTTAACTGTAGAAAATGTGTTTGGGGGAGCCCACCACAAGATTAAGATAATCACTAATAAATTCAATTAGGAATTCAGAAGAAACCTCTTCCCCCAGCGAGTAGGGACAGTGTGGAGCTTGCTCCTGTACGGATTTTTTGAGGTAAACCGATACATTCAAGAGGAAGCTGGATAAACACAAGGGAGAAAGGAAATGAAGGAGATGGTGATAGGGTGAAATGGAAATGTAGGAGAAAGCTTGTGTTGAGCAGAAACACAGGCCAGGACTCATTGGTCTCAATCTGTGCTGTACATTCTGTAATATATCACTAAAATGAGGCTCATGACAAAGGACGGTTGATAAGAGCTTAGAAAAGCGTGGCTTAAGGAGAGTTGTGGTAAATGGTTATTTTTCAGTGGGTGTTTGATGTCTCATAGTTAGTATGCGGTAGACCTTTAAGAGACATGTTCATGGTGTCATCATTATATACCACAGCATTTTACCTGAGGGCTTGAAACTCCATCTTAACTGAAGGTGCTTGAAGCATGACATGCTAATGAAAGTGTGCTACTGTTTTAACCAAAAAGCCTAGTATTAGCCCAGACACTGAAATGTCTGTGACTGTAATATATGCATATACCAGGAGCTAAAATAAACAAATGTCTAATCTTTCAGTACTGTATTACATACACCTAGTTTTTACATTACAGGAGTTAACACATGCATTGCCACATCAGGTTCAGATAGGCAAAGCCCAAACTATGGTGGCATTTCAGGGTTTTCCAAGGGTCAGGGTTAAGACCAGTGCTTTTCCGATATTGGAGTCTTGGATATTGGAATATACTGTAAAACTTTCTAAGCTTGTCAATGATACCAAACTGCGAGAACTGGTAACAGTGTAGTAATTCAATCAAATAAAGCATACCAGTGGGGACAGGAGAGGAGTGATCGTGTTACTGGGCCAGTAAATCCATTCGGCCAGACTAATGCACCAGAGACACAAGTTCAAATTCCTCAACAACAGCTGGGAGATTTTAAATTCAGTCATTTAATTAATCTGAAATAAAATGCTAATTCCATTCATAATCACAAAACAGCCAGACTGTTGCGAAAACCCCATCTGGGTCACTAATGCCTTTCAGGGGGAGAGAATCTGGTATCCTACCTGTGAGTCCAGACCCACAGCATTGCAGTTGACTCTTCTACAAACACAAAAGTAAATTACTGTGGATGTTGGAAATGAGAAGCAAAAACAGAAAGTGCTGGAGAAACTCAGCAGGTCTGGCATCATCTGTAGAGAGAGAGAGAAAAGGTTTAACATTTCAAGTCCAATTAAAGTCCTACGTATGATACTGGAATTGAAATACTAGCTCTTTATGTCCACAGATGCTGTCAGACACACTGAGTTTCTCCACAATGCTCCCTCTGTGACTGACTCCTAACTGCCCTCTGAAATAGCAGAGCGAAGCAAGCGGTGGTTCAGGAAAGTTGTTCACTATTATCTTCCTATGGGATAAAGGCTGCCCTCCCCAGCAACTCTCTCATCACAAGACCATATTAAAAAGAAAATAGATTTCCACTCGTCTGTCTGTTCTAATGTAATGGAGATGATGTATTTTGACAGATGGGACAGGTAAAAGAACTATAGATTAAATGACACAACTCTAAAGAATGCGCAGGGACAGAGAGATCTGGGGATGAAAATACATTGATCTTTGAAGCGGGAAGGACATGTTGAGAAACAGTGGAATCAGCAAAGACCTTGGGCTTCACTAACAGATGCACTGAGTATAAAAGCAGTTGAGCTATGCAGAACCTTTACAAAGCTCTGGTTTGGCCACAGTTGGAATACTGCATCCAGTTCTGGTTGCCATAGTCACACTGGTGGTAAAAGTGGAGACAGTCAAAGAATTCTGAAGGAAATTGAAGGGCCCTCTAGGGGAGTAAGGTTACAGGACTATGGGGGACAGAGCAGGGGACTGAGACTGATTGGATTGGTTACCTGAGGGCTGGCATGAACTTAATGGGCCAAAAGGCCTTCTTCGGGACTGTAAATGGCTCTTGGTAAAAACTCTCATCTTGCCTCAGCTGTTGTTCTGCAGATTATATAGCGGACTTGAGACTTTGTAGGTAAATGTCAGAGTGGGGGTTTTCCTGAGGCATGTCCCCTTGATCTTGGTGGTTGTGGTGTGAACCTGTGGTGTTTAGGAACAGTAGTAGTTCATTCAGCCATTCGAGCATGACTCGCTACTTATATGGGCTAAAAGGCCTCTTTCAGTGCTTCAAAACTCAAGGACTCTATGGCTCAGCAATAATAATGCAACTGAACACCAAGAGGCAATGGTTATTACTCCGTACATGATCAGTGTGAATGTTACTTACCACTTGTCAGCCCAAGCCTGGATATTGTCCAGATCTCGCTGCATTTGAACACTGACTACTTCAGTATCTGAGAAGTTGTGAATGGTGCTGAACATTGTGTAACCATCGGCGAGCAT
This sequence comes from Rhincodon typus, assembly GCF_021869965.1. NCBI lineage: Eukaryota > Metazoa > Chordata > Chondrichthyes > Orectolobiformes > Rhincodontidae > Rhincodon > Rhincodon typus. The sequence continues at coordinate 2,218,340 of NC_063357.1, read as the reverse complement.
CCCCACTTCTGACCATATGATAGAGAGAAGGTCATTGATGAAGCAGCTAAAGATGGTTGGGCTGAGGACACTACGCTGAGGAAATCCTGCAGGGATATCCTGGGGGTGAGATGACTGACCCCCAACAACCACAACCATCTCCCTGTGTGTCAGGTATGACTCCAACGAATTAAAGGGGTCTTGTTTTATCCTTAATTCACATTGACTCTAGTATTGCTCAGACTCTACAATGGAGGGGCAATGGCATTGTGGTAATGTCACTGGAATGGTTAGTCACAGATTCCAGGCTACCATTCTGAGGATATGGGTTCAAATCCCACCAGACAGCTGGTGAAATTTTAATTCAACAGAAAATCTGGCATTATAAGCTGGCTGGAAGTATGATAACTGCTGTTTGTTGTTAAAACCCATCTGGCTCAGGAATGCCCCGTTAAAGAAGGAAACTGTTATCCTTACTTGGTCTGGCCTACATGTGACTCCAGACCCACAGCAATGGGGATGGCTGTTAATTACCCTCTGCACAATAAATGCTGTCCGAGCCAGAGATGCTGGCATCCCCTGAATTAATTAAAAAAAAACCTGGGTGGAATATTGTATTGATGTCAAGCATAGTCACCCACACCATATATTCCTGACCTGGAAATATATTGCTGTTCCTTCACTGTCGCTGGGTCAAAACCCTGGAATTCCCTCCCTAAGGGCATTGTGGGTCTACCTACAGCACATGGACTGCAGCGGTTCAATAAGGCAGCTCACCACCACCTTCTCAAGGGGCAACTAGGGACGGGCAATAAATGCTGGGCCCAGCCAGAGATGGCCACATCCCAGGAATGAATTTTTAAAAGTTCATTAGGTCAGGAGCTGAGTGATCCTGGTGGGACCTGACTGAGTGTCTGTGAGCTGGTTATTTTCTGAGTTAATACTGCCTGATAGCATGGTTAGTGACTCTTTCCATCACTTTACTGATGATCATGAGTGGACTGAAGTGGTTGGGTCAGGGAAATGCCTTTCATGTACAGAATGGCCGGATGTTTCCCAGGCTGAGAATAGACAGCACCAGGAGCAGCAAACAGCTGCTCTCCTAATCCTTAAAAGCACAGCTTTTTGAGGAAAGGTCAGTTAAAGCTGAATGTTCCCACTGTCTCTGTGCAAAGTTCAGCTGGTGCATGACAGTCAGTCTTTGGCCTGAAGAAGGAGCTGAGATTTCACAGCTGGGCTCTCTTTAACCCGTGGTTGAAGTCCTTGCTTCAGCAGACATTACTGGAAGACCATGGGAGTGGGAACTGAGAATGGAACGTGGGAACTGATGGGCCCACTCACCTTTCACTACTGGGCCTGGGTTTTATCAGACCCACTCCCAAGAATCAAAACTTATTTTCCCTCTTGGCAGTTGGGAATAGTGAAGAAGCACATTTTTGGGAAAATGCTGAGGGAGCTGACCCAATACTGTCCCTGCCCTGGGAGTGTTTAATCGGGACAGTGTAGAGAGAGCTTTACTCTGTATCTGACCCCATGCTGTCCCTGTCTTGGGAGTGTATACTGTCCCCCATCAAACACTCCCAGGACAGGGACAGCATGGGGTCAGATACAGTGTAAGGCTCCCTCTACACTTTCCCCATCAAAGAGGAAGCTTTACTCTGTATCTAACCTTGTGCTGTCCCTGTCCTGGGAGTGTTTGATGGGGAACAGTGTAGAGGGAGCTTTACTCTGTATCTAACCCCGTGCTGTCCCTGTCGTGGGAGTGTTTGATGGGGGAACAGTGTGGTGGAAGATTGATCTGAGACGTTAACCCAAAGGCACTTTGAGCCTCTCAGGTGAACATAATGGATTCCACAGCTTCTGTTTTGAGGGAGTGAGGTTTCTTCCCAGTGACTTGGTCAGTGTTTGTCCTTCAACGAGCATCGCAAAACTGATTCTCTGGTCATGACATTGTGCCTGTAGAGGTCAACAGCTGCTAAACTAGGCCACAGCAAATGGTGAAGGAACCAGCAAGAGAAAAAGATGTGTCTAACCTCATCCTTACCAATCTGCTGGCTGCAGATGCATCTGTCTGTGAGAGTGACCACCGCACAGTCCCTCTGGAGACAAAGCCACATTGAGAATAACATCCACCAGGTTATGTGGCACTATCACTGTACTAAATGGGACAGACTTCCAACAGATCTATCAACTCAAGACTGGGCATCCATGAGGCACCGTGGGCCATCAACAGCAGCAGGATTGTACTCCAGCACAATCTGTAATCTTATGGCCCGGCATATCCCCCACTCAACCATTACCATCAAACTAGGAGATCAGTCCTGGTTCAATGGAGAGTAGGGGTGGGGGCATGCCAGGAGCAGCACCAGGCATACCTGAGGAGGAGGAGGGGTCAACCTGGTGAAGCTATCCGTCATTTGCTACTTATGCTGTTTGGCCCACATGTAGTCTTGTTTGACAGAGCTAAGCAAACCCATAACCAACGGATCAGATCTAAGATCTGCAGTCCTGCTACATCCCGTAATGAATGTTGGTGGGCAATTAAACAACTCACTGGAGGAGGAGGCTCCACAAATATCCCCATCCTCAATGATGGAAGAGCCCAGCACATCAGTGCAAAAGATAAGGCTGAAGATCTGATTCACAGCAACCTTCAGCCAGAAGTGCCAAGTGGATGATGCATCTCAGTCTCCTCCAGTGGTCCCCAACATCACAAATAACAGTCTTCAGCCATTTCAATTCACTCCACGTTATTATCAAGAAATGGTTGAAAGCACTGAATACTCCAAAGGCTATGGATGATGACAACATTTCGGCAATAGTACTGAAGACCTGCTCCCGGACATGCTGCTCCCCTAGGCAAGTAGTTCCTGTACAGCTACAACACTGGCATATGCCTGACAGTGTGGACGATTGCCCAGGTATGTCCTGTACACAAAAAGCAACATAAATCCAACCCGGCCAATTACTGCCCTAAGAGTCACATTTTGATCAGCAGTAAAGTTATGGAAGAATTCATCAACACCCAGCTGATTCAGCAGCAAGATTTATGTGACACAGTGCCAGACAATGACCATCTCTAACAGAATGTGACTAACCATCTCTCCTTGACATTCAGTTGCATTATTATCATTGAATTTCCATTGTCAACATTGTGGGGATACTATTAGCCAGAAACTGAGCTGGACCAACAATAGAAATATCATGGCTACAAAAGCAGGTCAGAGGCTAGGAATTCTGCAGCAAGAAATTCAACTCCATAAGACCATAAGACATAGGAACAGAAATTAGGCCATTCGGCCCATCGAGTCTGCTTCGCCATTCAATCATTGCTGATCAGTTCCTCAACCCCATTCTCCTGCTTTCTCCCCGTAACCCTTGATCCTCTTGACAATCAAGAACCTATCTATCTCAGTCTTAAATGTACTCAATGACCTGGCCTCCACAGCCTTCTGTGGCAGTGAATTCTATAGATTCACCGCTCTCTGGCTGAAGAAGTTTCTCCTTATCTAAAGTTCTAAAAGGTCTTCCCTTTACTCTAAGGCTGTGCTCTCGGGTCCTAGACTCTCCTACCAATGGAAGCATCTTACTAACTCCTGACTCCTCAAAGCCTGTCCACCGTCTCTAAGGCTCAAGTCAGGAGTGTGATGGAATACTCCCCACTTGCCTGGATGGGTGCAGCCCCAACAACACTCAAGAAGTTTGACACCATCCAGGAGAAAGCAGCCCCCGCTTGATTGGCACCACATCCACAAACATTCCATTCCTTCCATCACTGACGCCTAGTAGCAGTAGAATGTACTATCCACAAGATGCCCTGCAGATGCACAACCACTTCCATCTATAAGGACAAGGGCAGCAGATAAATGGGAACATGACCCCCAGCAAGTTCCCCTCCAAGCCATTCACCATCCACCGTCCTGACTTGGAAGTGTATCACCATTCCTTCAGTGTTGCTGAGCCAACATCCTGGCATTCCCTCACTCAGGATATTGTGGCTCTACCTACAGCACATGGACTTGCAGGGGTTCAAGAAGATAACTCAGCACAACCTTGTCAAGGGCAGTTTGGGTTGGGCAATAAATGCTGGCTCATACCACATGTTGTGAAAGAATCAATAAAATAAATGACAATAGGCTAGGCTTTAATTGATTTATAAAGCACAGATATGTCCAGTGGTTATGAAAGGTGCTGTAAAAATGGAAGTGTTTTTCTCTATAACTAACTATTGCTGTGCCATGGAAGTGCGAATGTGAACCTGGACATGTGAAACTGCTCATGCTGTTAGTGATCAAAAGGGGCTTTGCTGCAAATTTAGATCAAAGTTGGCTCTAATTTATGCAGGACCTTAGTTTGCCTTTCCCTGGTGCTAATGTATGGTTTTCCCCTGAATGAGGCAATGAGCCCAGATTTGTACACAGAGAGAGATCAAAAATCACTTCCTGTCCAGGCAAACTCTTGTCTATTGAGGCATGACCCACTGCTTTGTGTATACTTGAGTGCAGCGTTGGAGGGCAGAGGCTTCAGTATGGATCTTGGGTTCAGTTCTGTTGTTTTCAGTTTCGGCAACAAAAGGGAAGGATCATTCCTTTGAAAACATCTGGTTGTGTTTACAGCCTGTGTACTTGCTCCAGGACTCCATGTAGAGCAGCAGATGGAAAAGTCTAGAATCTTTCAACTCGGCTGAATCTATTCCCGCTGTGAGATGTTGGCAGCACCTGATCAGTTCTGAACAATTTAACCAATTGTGTCAACCATCTGGCTGATATTGCTATATCTCTTACAGAGCTGTATTGTTTGCTGGTCTGGGTTCAGCAGATGAGGAGTTAACACAGAAGCAAGAAGTGATGGGAGTGTGTGTGTGTGTGTGTGTGTGCGCGCGCGAGCGCGCTCTCGGTGTGTGTGTGTGCGCGCTCTCTCTCCGCGCTCTCGGTGTGTGCGCGCGCGCGCTGGCACGTGCGCTCGGTGTGTGTGTGTGCACGTGAGTGCGCGCTCGGTGTGTGTGTGTGTGCACGCTCTGGGTGTGTGTGTGCGCGCGTGCGCGCTCGGGGTTTGTGTGTGTGCGTGTGCGTATGTGTGCGCGCGCGCTCTCGGGGTGTGGGTGTGCGCGTGTGCACATTCGGCGTGTGTGTGTATGTGTGCGCGCGCGCTCGCTCTCGGGGTGTGTGCGCGCGCGCTCGCTCTCGGGGTGTGTGCGCGCGCGCTCGCTCTCGGGGTGTGTGCGCGCGCGCTCGCTCTCGGGGTGTGTGCGCGCGTGTGCACGCTCGGTATGTGTGTGTGCGCGCGTGTGTGTGTGCACGCTCGGGGTGTGTGTGCACGCTCGGGGTGTGTGTGCGTGCTAGTTTGTGTGTTCCTTCTCAACACTGTGTGCAGATTTGTTGAGGTAGATGGCACTCACTCGCTGTTACAGTGTGAAGTTACATGCGGTGAAGGGAGTGGACCCAGATTCTTACGACCTTTAGAATCAATCTGACAATCTCTCCATAGAAGAACAATTTGAATGCCAAGCTGATGGAATGTGTATTCTCAAATGTAGGCCCCTATTAGATGACAGGATCTTTTATTCAAAACCATCTGATAATCATATTTGTTATAAGATTACAAAATTAAGTTGGGAAAGGCCCGAGACATTGCTGCAATTGCTTATCTTGAGTAAATGAAGGGTCACATTTCTCAGATGTTCTCTTTTGTCTTTCATCTTAACCATCCATCCAAAAGGTACAGAATCTTGGTGATGGGAAGAATATGTGGTCTATAAATCATCCAAAAGGTACAGAATCTTGGTGATGGGAAGAATATGTGGTCTATAAATCATCCCTGGCCATAGTAATACCCTGGCTATAATGAGAGGTCACTGTTTAAAAGTAAGGTGGGAGTGTCATTCATTTAAGACTGAGAAGAGGAGAACTTTTATCTCAAAGAGAGTCTGAATCTTTGGAACACTCTTTCTTGAAAGGCTGTGAAGACAGGTTTTGACAAACCTTAAGGCAGAGATCATACATTATTGATAAGTAAAGGGGGCTTTATTGAGGGGAATGCAGAATAACTAGATCAGCGAAAAACTTAATGAATGATGAGCAAGCACCAAAGGACCAGAGGCCTCCATCTGCTCTTAATTCAGATTCTAGTTTGGATGATTGCATGGTTTAGAAGGGAGCCAGACAAGTGCAATCCTGTTCAGTTGGAAGATAGCTAAGAGGTGTTGGAGGAGATTGGTGTGTCTAACCATGTTAAAGGAGAAGTAAAAGCTCACCTTCCTCAGAGTCAGATCGGATATCATTAGTTTTAATTCAGTGCCACGCTGGAAAGATCTGTGGAAAATGTGTAATTGCAGCAAAGATAGACTCAAGTTTGTTATTTGGGTGATAATAGCAAACTTGAAGGAGTGTGTAAACAGGAGAGGGAATAGTTAATAATATCAAAGGACATAAGAACCAGGAAGGGATGTTAGGTGGTCAGTATTTTAATTGAACAGAGTCAATTGAGTATTAGAATATAAGAAACAGAAACATGAGGAGGCCATTCAGCCCTTTGAATCTGCTTCACCATTTAATAACATGATGGCTGATCTTCTACCTCAGCTACATCTTACCATTATAGCCCCCTGTCCCTGATTTTCTCAGTGTCCAAAAACCTATTCACCTCGGTCCTGGATGTACTCGACAACTGAACTCCCACCACGCACCCCAACCCCTTCCCCGCAATAGAGAGTCCCGAGGATTCACAGCTGCCTGAGTAAAGAAGATTCTCCTCCTCTCAATCAGAAATGATCAGCCCTTTACTCTCAGACTGTAACTCTGTGTCCTAGACTGTCCAGCTGGGGGAACAATTTCTCAGCATTTACCCAGTCAAACCCTCTGATAATTATATGTCACCTTTAATTCTCTTAAACTTTAGAAACATAATCTTCAGTTTCTCCTCATAGGACAATTCCCTGCACCCAGAAATGCATGGGCCATTGTTGCACTCGCTGCCTGGAGTAAGGAAAGCAGTGTTGGATAGTATATTACAGGCGTGGTGTCATCACTGCCCTATGTCATTGCAGTCAGAGTTCTTTACTCCAGTCCTTTTGTAATAAAGGCTAAAATGCTATTTGTCTTTGTAATTTCTTCCTGTATGTTCATGCTCACTTTCTGTAATGTATGTCCGCTGAGGTCCTTCTGAATACCAACATGTCCCAGTCTCTCACCGTTTCAAAATTATTGTTTTTTCCCGACAAAAAGAGTTGGGTCTCAGACAACAAGGTGTGGAGCTGGATGAACACAGCAGGCCAAACAGCATCATAGGATGAGTTTGGAGAGGACGTGAGGGGAGAGAGGAGAAAAACTGGTGAAAGATGTGCGTTCAGGGCCAGGCAGGAGGAAACTTTAGAGAATAGAGAACAGGGTGTTACCCCGATGTGTCCAGACCGATAATTATTCCACCAAGACCATCACTTTAAAAATCAGATTATCTTGTTGTTATCATATTGCAGTCTGTGAGAGATTGCTGTGTGAAAATTGGCTGCTACATATTTTCCCAATAGTCCATGGGATGTGAATGAATTGTCCATCTCTCATCAGCCTGGAGTGAGCTGCCTTTTTGAACCGCTGCAGTCCTCCTGCTGTGGGTTGACCCACAAGGTCCTCAGGGAGGGAATTCCAGGATCTTGACCGAGTAACACTGAAGGAACAGCAATATATTTCCAAGTCAGGATGGTGCATGGCTTGAGGAGGAACTTAAAGGGGGTGATGTTCCCATGTATCTGCTACCCTTGTCTTTCTTGGTGGTAGCGATCACAGGTTTAGAAGATGCTTTTGAAGGAGGCTGGATGAGTTACTGTGATGCATCTTTTAGCTTACAAGAGTTTTTATTTTATAACCATACTACGTTTCAAAAGTAGTTCATTGCTTTCATTATCCTGAGGTTGTGAAAGGCACTAAAGAAGTACAAGACTTTTTTTTTCGTGTCAGCATCTCTGAATTCCTTTCTCCCTCACATGTTTATTCAATGCCCCCCTTCAGTGTATCATCACGATACCCCCAGCCACTCCCTACAGGAGTGAGTCCCACCTTCTTCCCAGTTTCTGTGTCGAAAGATGTTTTCTTGGATTTCCATTGGATTTCTTAGTGACTATCTTCTGTTTGTAGCTCCTGCAAGTTAAAACATTTTCTGTATCTGTTCTACCAAACTCTTTAATGATTTTAAATACTTGATCAGGTGATGCCTCAGCCTTCTCTTTTTTGGAGAGAACAACACCAGCTCGTTCAAAAACAGAAGCTGCTGGAGAAGCTCAGCAGGTCTGGCAGAACTGAGGAAGGGTCACCGGACCCGAAACGTTAACTCTGATTTTTCCTTCCCAGATGCTGCCAGACCTGCTGAGCTTTTCCAGCAACTTCTGTTTTTGTTCCTGATTTACAGCATCCGCAGTTCTTTCGGTTTTTATTTACCAGCTAGTTCACTCTTTCCTGATTGTTATAATCTCCCAGTTCAGCTTTCATCTTGTAAATTCTGTTTTTTAAAACACCTCCAGTATCTCTATATTTATTTTATGATTTAAAAATCAGAACTGTACATAGTTTTCCATTTGTGATCTGACCAAGGTTTCTAAAAACTTCACATCATTCCATCCTTTTCACCTGTAACTAGACATGAACCCTCATTTTGTTTAAAGTCAAGATGCAGCCTGCATATGCTCAATTTTAATCTGTGACATAATATTCTGAGCCATTTACATCAACTCATTCAGATTCACTCCTAATCACCTTTGGCAAGAGTGTGGGTTTGAGTAACAGGAACTATTTGTCCTAAAGATTGGTCTCATCTGCACCCTTCAGCATCTGTTACACTGATTTTTCATTCCTGAGAAACTGTGAAGTGTCTCAGTATCTGTGACCTGAAGCACTTCTGCTTTTGTCAAATTATTTCTCATTGACTGATTCCATTGCCATAAAAGACACACTACAGCTGTTATTGGAAACAGAAGCTGTGAACAGAAATTGAGATTTATGCCAGGTCTGCTTCATTTGGGCTGCTCTCCTTCACCTTTTTGCACACTCTCATTTTCCACATTGTCATGTCAATAGTGGGAAAAATGCGAGTCTATTATAAAAGATTTAATAACTGAGCAGTTGGAAAAATAGTGGCAGGACAGAATTGGCATGCGTTTACAAAAGGGTAGTAATGGTTGAAAATCTCCTGGAATTCTTTGAGGATGTAACTCATAGAGTTGATGAGAGGTGTCCAGTGGAGGTGGTTAACTTGGACTTACAGAAGGCTTTCGATAAAGTCCCACATAAGAGATTAGCATGTAAGAGTAAATTGCATGAGATTGGGATAGTGTATTGAAATGAATAGAGAACTGATTGGCAGACAAGAAACAGTGTAGGAGTGAACAGGTCTTTTTCAGAATTGCAGTCAGTGACTAGTGGGGTTCCACAGGGATCAGTGCTGCACCCCAGCTATTCACAATATGTGAATGATTTAGATGAGAGAGAGGTAAATGTAATATCTCCAGATTTGCAAATGACACAAATCTGGGTGCGAGGCTGAGCTATGAGGAGGATGCCGAGAAGCTTCAATGTGATGCGGACAAGCTGAGTGAGTGGGCAGATGCAGTATAATGTGGATAAATGTCAGGTTATCCACTTTGGGAGCAAAAAGGGGAGAGCAGATTATTGTCTAAATGGTCATGAATAGGAAGAGGGAAATGTACAATGAGACCAGGGTGTCCTTGTATACTGGTTGCTGAAGGTAAGATGCTGGTGCAACAGGGAAAAAGTATGTCAGCCTTCATAGTGCAAGGATTTAAATAAAGGGGTATGGCGTTTTGCTGCAATTATACAGGGCCTTAGTGAGACCACACCTGGGATACCGTGTGTAGTTTTGGTATCATTATCTGAGGAAGGATGTTCTTGCTATAGAGGGAGTGCAGTGAAAGTTCACCAGACTGATTCCTGGGATGGTGGGACTGATGTGCAGGGAGTGACCGGTTTGATTAGGAATGTATACACTTTAGTTCAGAAGATTGAGAACGGGGTCTCATTAGAATCCTATAAAATATAAAATAAAGGACTAGAAAGGGTAGATGCAGAAAGGATGTTCCCAATGACGGGGGAGTCCAGAATCAGGGTTCACACTCTGAGGATACGGAGTAAATCATTTTGGACTGAAGTGAGGAGAAATTCCTTCACCCAGAGAGTGGGGAGCCTGTGGAATTCTCTACCACAGAAATGTTCGAGGCCAAAACATTGTATGATTTCAAGGAGGAGTTAGATATAACACTTGGGGCTAAAGGCATCAAAAGATATGGGGGGAAAGCAGGAACAGGCTATTGAGTTGGATGATCAACCATGATCACAGCAACTGGCAGAGCAGGCTCAAAGGGCCGAATAGCCTACACCTGCTCCTATTTTCAGTCTTTCTCAAAAGACATCTTGGGCCTTGCCAGGGACAAGGCACATCCTGAGGAGGAATGGAACCTGGGATATGATCTAATTGCTTGCTGGACATGTGCATGCTTAATCATTGATTGTTGGCCAGTTTTCCATGAATGGGGCATCACAGCTGTCCATTCATGCACAACATCTGTATTCTTGGCTGAAGTCTGCAGTGAGGAGTCAGTTAGAAGGAGTCTGATTTATTTCCTTTTTCTGTAATCAGAGGCCCAAGGTGGTACCACGCCCTGCCTGAGACCACCAACTCACCGACCCCTTGGCATTACAAATGCTGGTTTCTTGGAAGGAAAAGTTCTTGCCTAATCAACAGTGTACAATCATCAAGCCTAATGTGCAAGAAGTTAAAGCTACATCATAAATGAACATAATTAAATCATTTATTAAATGTCATCCTTGGGGATACAGTGATGTAATGGTAATGTCACTGGATCAGTAACCCAGGAGTCCAGGCTAATGTTCTGGGACACAGGTTCTAACCCTGCCAAGTCAGCTGGGGCAATTTCAATTTAATTAATCAATCTGGAAGTGAAAGCTCATTTCTGTGATGGCGACCATGAATCTAGTATCGTTTGTTACAATTGTTGTAAAACCTCATCTGGTTCACTAATGCCTTTTAGGGAAGGAAATCTGCCCTCCCTACCTGGTCTGGCCCATATGTGACTCTAGACCCACGGTAATGTAGTTGACTGTTAACTGCCCTCTGGGTAATTGGGGGACAGTGCCACCCACATCCCATTGAATGAATAAAGACCACATTTCAGATAAAATGACTTACATTGGAGTTCAGTGACAGTTTTATATGGCGGCTGCAAAGCAAGATCCCACAGGCAACATTCCAATAAATGAACAGACACAGTATTTTTCAGATACCCTCTGAGCTGTTGATTGTGGAAAATTGCTTAGGAGAAACTCATGCTTTTCTTCCAAGAGTAATCTTCTGTGTCTACAACGGCAGGTTTTGCATTTGTTCTGAAGGGGTGTATCTCCGACAGTGCGGTGCTCCCTCGGCGCGGACCCTCCGACAGCGCGGCCCTCCCTCGGCACCGACCCTCCGACAGCGCGGCGCTCCCTCGGCACCGACCCTCCGACAGTGCGGCGCTCCCTCGGCACCGACCCTCCGACAGCGCGGCGCTCCCTCGGCACCGACCCTCCGACAGTGCGGCGCTCCTTCGGCGCCGACAGTGCGGCGCTCCCTCGGCACCGACCCTCCGACAGTGCGGCGCTCCCTCGGCACCGACCCTCCGACAGTGCGGCGCTCCCTCGGCACCGACCCTCTGAGGATCCCTAGAGAACAGTGTGAAGTCATGGGAAGATTTGCGAGTGGTTATCAGTCTGAGTAGCCTTAACATGAATTCTCACTCAATATTTCTGACTATCTCTATACTGGTTGATAAGGAGTGTTTACTCAATATAAGCAGAGCATCGTGTGTTACTACAAGGGCAGGGGACACCATGCCCAACACCTGTCTCTGTTCCACCAAATGCCATTTCTGAATTCTGAGTCATAACTGCAGCATCCAGATAGACTGCCCATATCTGGGGAACACCTGAATAAGAGCGGCTCTGCGTTCAGTTCCCTCCTGGGATGAATGGCACTGCTGTATATATGGCAGTTTGAAGAAAATGTCGGTAAATTTGAGATCTAATTTTGAAATGAGTCAGTGCGTGTGAAGCTGTTTAGTGTTGGATCGATTGATGGAATTACTGTAGTGGTTCACAGTAGAGCTGTTGACTGACTGGGGAGTGTCAGATTGACATATCAAGCCCTGAGCTCTCTCAATCAAAGCCTTCGATTTATTGCTGAACCATTAATGCTGCATTAAATCAGCCTGATGGAAGCTCAGAGGACATCAGCACATTATTCTGTGTTTATCTGAAAGCAAAGGGCCCTCTTGACTAATTTCAGACACTTGCCTGGATTAAAAGCAGTGTGTACACCTCTGCAGCATCATTGCAATGCTCGTGGGACTCAGTCCTGTTGCGAATAAATGTTTCATATCGTTTGCTCCTGTCAGTGTCACATTTTCCCTCCTCTTCAGCATCACGATGTGCACTAATTCTGTTTGCCACATGCACAGTATGTGTTTGATATATGTGTTTTTATACTCTGTATTATACAAAGAGACCATTATTCTCTATAACATACCAGTGGGCTTCTATTCTCTATGACATACACAGGCATTGCTATTCTCTACAATATACACAGGGACCACTATTCGCTATAACCTACAAAGGTGCTGCTAATCTCTATAATAGAGACAGGAACTGCTATTCTCTGTACTGTACACAAAGACCGTTATTCTCTATCGTATATATGGAGGTTGTTACTTTCCATAAAGCACAAAGGGGCTACCTTTCTCTATAATATACACAGGATTGTTGTTTTCGTATACACAATACTATATTTTCCCATAACATACAAGCAGGTTGATATGTCCCTATAATATGTACAGATTGTTATTCCCTGTAATGTAAATGGGGATGCATGCCATGTAATTTACACTGACCGTGAATGTTTTCATCAAAATTATGTGTTCATATCTTGTTTTTTATATCAAAAAATCTACTGTGGCTGGATTGAATCCCCACAGCTGCTGAACATGGACCAGGACACATCTGGATGGTCGTACTGCAGCGACAAATCATCACAGCCTTCATCCTGCTTGCTCATGACATTGTACTTCGTCCCTGATGTTCTCTTGTCCACAAGGATCGAGCTGTGATATGCTCCAGCATGTCTGTGTAATAATAGAACACATAGTTTCTGCAGTGTCACGATGTGCCTTTCTGGGCACCTTCCTTCTTCCTGTCAATGTCCTTGTGTGAAGCAGAGCTCCAGGTCGCACTGAATCCCAGCGATGAAACCAATTACAGGATGCAGCCATTCCCCCAGAGAACACTCAGGGACACATTTTAAAGTTTCAGCTAATGTTGCAATAAAATAATTGGCCTCACTTGTCTCAGTTCCAATCTATCATAAAATCTCCCCAGCATTGTAGAAGAAAGGTCGTATTTCTTGACACGTCTCCACGTAAATCTGATTTTTATATAAAATTCTGCAGTGTTCCTCATTGCCAGGTTTTTTTTGTCATGATTTCATACTGAAGTGTTCTAGTAATGGCACCTTCCTTTAAAGTTGTGGATTCAAACCCCCTCAGGGGACATGTGCCCAGAATCCAAGCTGGCATTCCCAGGACATCTGCGGGGTGGGGGGATGCTCCAGTTGGTGGTGCTGACCTTTTGGATGAGATGTGAACCAATTCCTGGCTTCACCCTTGTTTGCATATAAGATCACACAGCCACTATTTAGAGATGATGCAAGTTCCTCCCAGGGTTGGGGGCCAGAGATTTATCTCTCAACCAACATAAAAAAAAGACACAAAATTTCTGTTTTGGGATCTCACTATGCACAAAATGCCTGTTGTATTTTCTGTGACTACTCTTCAAACACACTTAAGTCACCCCTGCCTCCCCAAAGTTTGTCCACCATCTACAAGTGTTAGAACCCTTGCTGGTTTCTCATTATTTTTAATCTTCTTCAATCAATTTTGGTTCAGATTACTTTGGGACAGACTGTGGTAAAAGGAAAAGAACAGAGAACAAAGAAAAGAATAAGTTTTTGTTTATTAAGGAGGCCAGGCCCGGAAGCTAATTGAAGGCTAATTCTTGATTAAAAGGATTCCGACAGACACAGCAATTCTGGGAAGAGCATGGTGTTTCAACAGATAACAGAAGTTGGCTATTGATGAGATCAGTACCTGAGAATTGGTTCTAGCAAGTCTGGAAAAGACCATGTGTTCAAGCAGATAGAGTAATAGAGCTGTACAGCACGGAAACAGACCCTTTGGTCCAACTTGCCCATGCCAACCAGATATCCTAAATAAATCTAGATCCATTTTGCCCATAAATCTGTAAACAGTTCGCATTCCTATACCCATCCAGATGCCTTTTAAATGTTGTAATTGTACCCATCTCCACCACTTCCTCTGGCAGCTCATTCCATACACACACCACCCTCTGCGTGAAAAAGTTGCCCTTTAGGTCCCTTTTAAATCCTTCCCCTCTCACCTTAAACCTATGCCCCTCTAGTTTTGGACTACCCCACCCTGGGGAGAAGACCTTGGCTATTTATCCTATCCATGCCCCTCATGACTTTATAAACCTCTATAAGGTTATGACTCTGACACTCCAGGGAAAATAGCCCCAGCCTATTCAGCCTCTCCCTGTAGCTCAAACCCTCCAACCCTAGCAACATCCTTGTAAATCTTTTCTGAACCCTTTCAAGTTTAATAATATCCTTCCTATAGCAGGGACACCAGAATTGCACACAGGATTCCAATAGTGGCCTAAACAATGTCCTGTACAGCCGCAACATGATCTCCCAACTTGTACACTCAACGCTCTGACCAACGAAGGCAAGCATGCTAAATGCCTTCTTCACCACTCTGTCTACCTGGGACTCCTCTTTCAAGGAACCTGCACCCCAAGGTCTCTTTGTTCTGCAACACTCCCCAGGGCCCCACCATTAACTGTATAAATCCTGCCCTGATTTGCCTTTCCAAAATGCCACACCTCACATGTATTCTGAGATAATTTTCTTTACTGTCCACTACATGACCTATTTTGGTGTCATCTGCAAACTTACTAAATATACCTCCTATATTCACATCCAAATCATTTATGTTAATGACATAAAGCAGTGGACCCAGCACTGATCCTGTGGCACACCACTGGTCACAGGCCTCAGTCTGAAAAGCAACCCTCTACCACCCTCTGTCTCCTACCTTCAGGCCAGTTTTGTATCCAATTGGCTAGTACCCCTGGATCCCATGAGATTTAACCTTATTAACCAGTTTACCATACAGAACCTTGTTGAATGATTTGCTGAATCCATATGGACAATGTCTACTGCTCTGCCTTCATCAGTTTTCTATATCACATCATGAACATTAATCTGATTATCCTGTTTAATTCTTTTTCTTGCTAAATTTATTTTGTTTTCAATAAATTGTTAAGTCTTTTGTTTGCGATACAAAGCCAGTGCATATAATTAATTATTCACAAAGTATGGGTTTGGTTATTGAAAAGTCTGGTTAGGAACTATTGGGGGTCTTCAACAGTTGAGTTTTATTGTACCGTGAATACAGTGGTAGAAAGGCAGATTGGGTTCAACTGTCTGTGTCATTACACAAGGCACAAGTCAGGAGTGCGATGGAATACTCCCCACTTGCCTGGATGGGGGCAGCTCCAACAACACTCAAGAAGCTTGATACCATCCAGGACAAAGCAACCCACTTGTTTGGCACCACATCCACAAACATCCCACTCCCCCCACCACCGACGCTCAGTAGCAGCAGTGTGTACTATCTACAAAATGCACTGCAGAAATTCACCAAAGATCCTCAGGCAGCACCTTCCAAACCCACGACCACTTCCATCTAGAAGGACAAGGGCAGTAGATACATGGGAACACCATCCCTTACAAGTTCCCCTCCGAGCCCCTCACCATATCGCTGTTCCTTCCCTGTCGCTGGGTCAAAATCCTGGAATTCCCTCCCTAAAGGCATTGTGGGTCAACCCAGCAGGTGGGTTCAAGAAGGCAGCTCACCACCACCTTCTCAAGGGGCAATTCAGGATGGACAGTAAATGCTGGCGCAGCCACCAATGCCCACATCCTCTGAATGAATGTAAAAACTAGGCTGTAAAAAGCTTTGACACTACCCGAGAATGTTACAGCATGATAGAAACAGAAATTTCCCTTCACAGAAGCTGTAAGAAGATAATAACAAGTGTTAAATATCACAGTTCCTATCACACTCCTTAGTCATGCTTCATCAGAGTCACATTTATTATAATTACAGATATTTACTCTTAAACAGCCATGGCAGCATTATCCCCAAGCAATTTGCTCTCAGCTTTGGTAAGGTTGGGTTTCTCAGTCTTGAATCCCACATTTTCACAGACTGCAACGAGTCATGGCAAGTAAGAAATGGACAAAAACTGTCTCGCCCAATACATTCTACAATCATCTCTCTCGTCTCGTTCATTCACCAGTGTGTGTGTGGGTGTGGGGGTGTGTCTATGTGAGAGGGTGTGGATATGTGCCTGTGTGGGTGTATGTCTGTGTGTGAGTGTGTGGGTGTGTCTATATGAGAGTGTGTGGATATGTGCCTGTGTGGGTGTATGTCTGTGTGAGAGTGTGTGGGTGTGTCTATATGAGAGGGTGTGAGTATGTGAGAGGGTATGGGTATGTGCCTGTGTGGGTGTGGGGGTGTGGGTGTGTGTCTGTGTGTGAGTGTGTGGGTGTGTCTATATGAGAGTGCGTGGGTGACAGTGTGTGGGTGTGTGTCCATGTGAGAATGTCTGTGAGAGTGTGTAGGGGTGTGTTTCTGTGTGTGTGTGTCCGTGTGTCCGTGCATGGGATTCTCTTCCCTGTCTTTCCCTTTCCTATACCAGTGAATATTTCGTTCCTATTTATACAGCTGTTACTCTATTAAACTAACTCATGTAATCTGTTAGCCTATGGCGGTAAATCCATCCCACCTCTGCATGCAGATATCCCACGGACAGGCTTCAGGTTGTAGCTCCTGGCTCAGGATTTGCAGTTAATTGCAGGAAAGTGTCTGCATCTTGACCAACAGGCTAAAACTTTCAGCTGTAATATTTACTGAGGTTGCTAATGGACTGTGGGTTAACTTGCCAACTGCGTGCGAAGTTATGAATAAATATTTTAGGAGCAGGACGGGGCCACTCAGTCCTTTGAGCCTGTTGGGTCACTCAATTATACCATGATTTTTTGCATCTCAACTCTATCCATCGTAATTGCTTCACGTTGCTGACTCCCTACCCCAATAAATGTGTACTCATCTCAGTCTTAAATGTTTTAATTGGCGCCCAGCATCATGATCCTTTTATAAAAATGCATTTGTGGGATGTGAACATTGCTGGCTATGTCAGCTTTGTTGCCAGGTGGTGGGGAGCTGCCTTCTTGAACCGCTGCAGCCCACCTGTTGACCCACAATGCCCTTAGGGAGGGAATTCCAAGATTTTGACCCGGCGAAGCTGAAGGAATGACGATAGGATGGTGAGTGGCTCGGGGGGGAACTTGCAGCTGGTGGTGTTCCCATGTATGTGGATGGTACACACTGCTGCTACTAAGCGTCAGTGGGGAGAGGGAGTAAATGCTTGTGGATGTGGTGCCAATCAAGCGGGCTGCTTTGTCCTGGATGGTGTCAAACTTCTTGAGTGTTGTTGGGGCTGCACTCATCCAGGCAAGTGGGGAGTGTTCTGTCACAGTCCTGACTTGTGCCTTGTAGATGGTAGACAGGAGGTGAGTTACTTGCTGCACTCTTCCTAATCTCTGACCTGCTTTTGTAGCTGCTGTATTAATGTGGTGAGCCCAGTTGAGTGTTGAGTCAATGGTAACCCCCAGGATGTTGATAGTGGGGGATTCAGTGATGGTAACAGGGACAATGTTCCATTTTCTCTTTGTTTGAGAAAGTGCTTTACGACATCACCCAGACTTTAAGGTTCTCTCCCTCCTTGTGGATGCTGGACACCAGCTGCAGTGAAAATAGGAACTCTCTGTGACCCAGGAAATGCCTTTATCATTTCAAGTACCACTATTAAGTGTTTGTGACTTAAGGATTTACAAGTTAGTCTATGCAACCTGTCCTCACAATTTAACCCTTTTAGCCCCAGGCTGAATGTGTGGTGTACGCTGTTCAAGGCCAGCCTTTCCTTCCTGAGATCCAGGCATTGGGGCTGAATGTTTTCTTCACTCTACACCTGGGAAATTAAAAGATAGAAATGCACACCCAAGGACCAGCACTCCGTTTAATGAGGTCCCATAAGAAACATTATCAGTTCTGCCAGTTAGCAGATGGGATATATACACATCTCCTGTGATTTCCTGCTTATGCAGGAGTTCTGATCTGGGAACTAAATTACCAGCTGCACTGTTGAATTATGAACAAATAAGTTAATGAGGAGCTCAGCAGAGGTTTCTCCCCTCAACTGACCCTCTGACAGTGCGGCGCTCCCTCAGCGCTGACTCTCCAACAGTGCGGCACTCCCTCAGCACTGACTCTCCGACAGTGCGGCACTCCCTCAGCACTGACCCTCCGACAGTGCCGCGCTCCCTCAGCACTGACCCTCCGACAGTGCGGCACTCCCTCAGCACTGCCCCTCCGACAGTGCGGCGCTCCCTCAGCACTGACCCTCCGACAGTGCGGCGCTCCATCAGCCTTGACCCTCTGACAGTGCGGGGCTCCCTCAGCACTGACCCTCCGACAGTGCGGCGCTCCATCAGCCTTGACCCTCTGACAGTGTGGCGCTCCCTCAGCACTGACCCTAAATTGGCAAGAAAATAAAAGCAAACAGCAGTGCTTCTACGAATAGATTTTAAAAAAGTAGCTAAAGTGATTAACAGTGAACAGGGAAATGGCAGATGGTTTTAAAGCAATATTTTGCATCAGTGTTCATGGTGGTGGAACTATCTTAAAAGATATTGGATAAGCAAGATGCTAATGTAAAGATAGCTTGTGTAACAGACTCTATCATGAAGGACAAAGTTTTTGACAAACTAATGGGACAAATAACAGATAATTGACAGGACGTGATGGTCTCCAACCAAGGGCTTTAAAGGAAATGGCTACAGAGAGAATGGAGGTATTGGTCAAAATATTCCTTCCTGGATTTGGGGAAGGTTCCAGCAGTTTGGAAAACTGCTTATCTGATGGCCTTGTTCAAGAAGGAAGGGAGAGTGAAAGCAGGAAACTACAGGCCAATTAGTCTAACATCTATCATTGGAAAAATGCTGGAATCCATTATTAAGGAAGAAATAGCAGGTCATTTAGAAAAGCATAAAACAGTCAGAGTCAAATGGTTTTGTGAAAGGGAAATCATGTTTGACAAATTTGCCAGGAAGTTCTTTAAAGATGCAACATTCCAAGTTGATAAAGTGGAGCTGATGGATGTAATGTATTCGAATTTCCAAAAGGCACTTGATAAGGTGCCATGAAAAAGGTTATTGCACAAGATGGGAGCTCACTGTATTGGGGTAAGGTATGAGCATGGATTGAGGATTGGTTAACACATGAAAAACAGAGAATCGAGATTAATGGGTCTTTTTTATGTTGGAAAGACATAACTTGTGGAGTGCCACAAGAATCAGTGCTAGGACTGTCTATATTCATAACATCAAGAGGGGCAGAGTGTAATGTATCTAAATTTGCTGATGATACAAAAAATAGGTAGGGTCATGTAGTGATGAGGATACAAGTGGATATAGATAGTTTGAGATGAGGGAAAAGTCTTTGCAGATGGAATTAAATACTGGAAAGTGTGAGGTCACACACTTTGGTGAGAAGAACCAAAAGGCAAACTACTGGTTAAATAGAGAGAGACTCCAAAAATGTGCAGCACAGAGGGCTCTGGGTGTTCTTGTGCATGAAACACAAAAGGTTAACATGCAGATACAGCAAGTAATTGAGAAGGAAATGGAATTTAATCTTTTGTTGCCAGAGGGTTGGACTGTAAAATGGGTGAAGTCTTATTACAACTGAACTGGGTGTTGGTGAGCTGTGCCTGGACTGTGTATAGTTTTTAAGAAAGGATCTATTGGCACTGGAGGCAGTTCAAAAGAGATCCACTCAGCTGATTCCTGGGATGAAGGAGCTGATTCATCGAGAACAGCTAAACAGATTCGACCTGTATTCACTAGAGTTTTGAAGTATGAGGGTGATCTTGTTGAAAGATGCAGGATTCTGAGGGAGGCTTGACAGGGCAGATGTTAAGAAGAATGGGCCACCCCTGCTCCTATTTCTTATGTTCTAACAGTGCAGCACTCCTTAGTACTGTCACTCCTTCGGGACTGATGCTCTGATAGTGCAACATTCCCTCAGTAGGTTGTAAAAGAATGTCTTAAAAGGGCAGAGTCTGAGGCAGAAACGTATTCTGAGGAAGTACCTGCACTGCCAGTGGTGGGGCAATGAAAATGCACACGGGCCAAAATTGAAGGAGTGCGGTGATTGTTAGACGGAATTACAGGGTGACCAACGTTGTTTAAAACAGATTGGCTACGGGGAAAGATGGGGGAATGGGATTGGCTGAGCTGCTTTGCACAAAGCCAGTACAGACATAATGGACTGAGTGGCCTGTTTCTGAGCTAAAATCCCACAGCGATTCTATGATTGCAGTTTGTGTGAACTTGCTGTGAATGTATCAACGACTGTTTTTCCCACAATACACCAAAGACCGCACTTCAGAAAGTATGGCTGTAAATTCATTGCAATGTCCGAAATTTGGGAATGAGATGATATAACTGTCACACTGTTTCTTTGTCTGTTCTGCTACAGGATTTAGGAATGGAGTCGACTTCACTGGATGACGTCCTCTGCAGATATGCGAGTTTCCGCAATCTAGTGGATCCTATCACTCATGACTTGATCATCAGCCTCGCTCGATATATCCACTGCCCCAAACCGGTAAGGGATTCCCCATGTTTATACTGCCCAGTGACAGGACCCCAGAGGTCACAGCTTTCAGTCGACCTATAGCTGAACTGAGGGACCATTCCTTGGGAGATCATGCGGGTAGGGGGAGGAGGAGGAGGGAGTGCTGCGGCAGTTACTTCACTGCCAGATTGTGACCTGCTGGTTCCAGACCTGCCTCCACGTCTGCAGAACCTCAGTATGTGTGGCCACTTGATATGGATGTGATTTAGTCAGTCACACCTCGAAAGGTGAGGGAGATGTGCCCAGGATCCAGCATTGTCAGTGGCTGAGCTGAGGCCGAGACATTCCATTGGTTTCTTTCCAAGAGCTAAAGCATCAGCTTATGAACTAACAGAGCAAAAGAAATAGGACTTGCCTGTCTTCATATCATTTTCTGTCTTTCTCTCAGTTTGTGTTTTTCTGTCACTCTTTCTATGGCCATGTCAAACTCCTGTCTTGGTCTCTCTCTCTCATCTCTCTCTCTGTTTTCTCTTTCTCTCTCTGAGTTTGTTTCTTGTCTGAAACTTTCTGTTTATTGCTTTCTGAGCAGCAATTACCACCTTCAGAAAGTGGTCCTTAGGGAGGGAATTCCAGGTTTTTGACCCAGCAGCACTGAAGGAATGGTGCTGTATTTCAAAGTCAGGAGGGTGAGTGGCTGGGAGGGGAATTTGCAGGGGATGGTGTTCCTGTGTATGTGCTGCTGCCCTTGTCCTTCTAGCTGGAAGTGGTTGTGGATTTGGAAGGTGCTGTCTGAGGACCCATGGTGAGTTTCTGCATTCTTAATCTTGATGACCAACATCACAAGCTAATTGTTCAGAGCTCTGTCCAGTAGAATTCCAAACTCTGGGACATTCCTCTAACCTGAGATTGTCAGAAAGACACAGCAATACTAACGGAAGATATTAATCTGCATATAGACTGGAACAATCAGATGGACAAAGATGGTTGAGATGCAGAGCTCTGAAAATGTTTTTGGGATGGTTTCTTAGAATAGCAAACTCCAGAACCAATCAGAAAACAGGCTATACTAAAGTTGGTATTGAGCAATGGGATAGTTATACTTTATTTCCTCATCGTGAAAGTGCACCTTGGTAGCAGCAACAATAATATGATTGAATTTTATATTCAGTTTGAGGGAGAGAAGACTGAGCCCAAGACTGGTGTTTTCAACTGGGGCATGAAAATAAAGCCAGCTGAAATGAACCGGTAAATTAGGTTGAAGGCTAAGTCAGTAGAGATGTTATAGCCTATATATGGGGATATTTCAGAATAGAACAAATACATTCCAATGAGAATGGAAAATTCACATAATTATGGAATCCCTTCAGTGCAGAAAGAGGCCATTTAGCCCATCAAATCTTCACCGACCTTCCAAAGAGCATTCCATCCAGACCCACCCCTCCACCCCATCCCTGTAACCTTACCATGGCCAATCTACCTAACCTGCATATGGTTGGAACAAGTTGCTGGAAGAGCTCAGCAGGTCTGGCAGCATCTGTGAAGGAAAAAACAGAGTTAATGTTTCAGGTCCGGTGACCCTTCCTCAGAACTGAATTTCCACACAGACAGTTGCCCGAGGGTGGAATCAAACCTGGGTCTCTGGTTTGTGAGGCAGCAGTACTAACCGCTGAGCCACCATACTACCCCCAAGCCTGCCCCCAAATTCCAAGGAGAGGACGCACTTCCTAAATTAAAATGTTCAAGATAGTATGAAATTTTAAGATTATTAAAGGGGTGAGGAATAGAGTACAGTACAAGAACAAGCTAGATAGAAATAGTGCAAACAGAAAATACAAATTTTCCAGAAATTTTAAATAAGTTAATAAAATGAGTGTTGGTCTTATAGAAAGTGAGTTTAGGACATTGGCAATGGAAAATGAGATGGCAGTTTAAATGAACAGAGATTTTGCATCAGTCTTCACCACAGCAGATACAAGTAACATCCTGGGATTAGCTGTAAGTTGGGAAATGGAAGAGAGAGAGAAACTCAAGAAAGTTAGTCGCCAGGGAAGTGTTACTGAGCAAACTGTTGGAACTCTGGGTCGACAGGTCTCCAGATCCTGATGGACCTGATTCTAGGGTTTTAAAGGAAGGTGTTAGTCAGATCATAAGAACCAGAGGATATAGAGCAGAATTTGGCCATTTGGCCCATTAAGTCTGCTCCACCATTCAATCATGTTTGATTATATTTCTCGATCCCATCCTCCTGCCTTTTACCCCGTAACTTTTGATCCCATTATCCATCAAGAACCTATCTATCTCTGTCTCAAATACTCAATGACTTGGCCTCCACAGCCCTCTATGGCAATGAGTGCCACAGATTCACCCCCCTCCGGCTGAAGAAATTCCACCTCATCTCAGCTCTAAAGGGCCATCCCTTCACTCTGAGGCTGTGCTGTCACATCTTAGTCTCTCTTACTAGTGGAAACATCTTCTTCACATCCACTCTATCCAGGCCTCTCAGTATTTGGTAAGTTTCAATCAGATCCCCCCCATTCTTCCAAACGCCATCAAGTACAGACCCAGAGTCTTCAACTGCTCCTCATATGACCAGCCCTTCATCCCCAGAATCATTCTTGTAAACTACTTCTGGACCTCCTCCAACACCAACACATCTTTCCTCACAAATGGGGCCCAAAACTGATCACAATATTCCAAATGCAGTCTGACCAGAGCCTTAAATAGCCTCAGCAGTACATCACTGCTCTTACATTCTAGCCCTCTTCAAATGAATGCTAACATTCCATTTGACTTCCTAACTGCCACTGAACCTGCATCACAACCTTAAGATAATCCTGAACTAGGATTCCCAAGTTCTTTTGTGTTTCAGATTTCCAAAGTCTTTCCCTGTTTAGAAAATAGTCTACACCGCTATCCTTCCTTCCAAAGTGCATAACCTTGCACCTCCCACATTGTATTCCATCTGCCCTTTCTTTGCTCACTCTCCTAGCGTGTCTGAGTCCTTCTGCAGCTTCCCCACTTCCTCAACACTACTTCTCCCTCCACTTATGTTTGTGTCATCTGCAAACACAACAACAGTGCCCTTAGTTCCTTTGTCCAAATCATTAATGTATAACGTGAATAGTTGTGGTCCCGACATGGAACCCTGCAGAACTCCACTAGTCACCAGGTGCTGTCCTGAAAAAGACCCCTTTATCTCCACTCTCTACCTTCTGCCAGTCAACCAATCCCTATCTATTCCAGTACCTTGCCATTAACACCATGGGCTCTTATCTTGTTTAGCAGCCTCCTCATGGCATTTTGTCAAAGGTCTTCTGGAAATCCAAATTGATCACGTCCAATGGGTCTGCCTTGTTTAACTTGCTCATTACCACCTCAGAGAATTCTAACAGATTTATCAGGCATGACCTCGTCTTGTCAAAGCCGTGCTGACTCAGCCCTATTTCACCATGCACTTTCAAGTACGCCACAATCTCATCCTTAATGATACTCTAAAACCTTACCAACAACCGAGGTCAGGCTAACCAGACCTCCCTTCTTAAATAGGGGTGTTACATTAATCACTTTCCAATCCTCTGGGACCTTCCTGACTTCAGTGATTCCTGAAAGATCACCACCCATGCTTCCACAATCACCTCAGCTATCTCCTTTAGAACTGTGTAGTCCATGTGGTCCAGGTGGTTTATCCATCTTCAGACCTTTCAGCCTCACCAATACCTTCTCCTTAGTGATGGCCACTGCACTCATCACTGCCCCTTGACTCTGTTGAAGTTCTGGTTAGTTGCTTCTGGTGTCTTCCACTGTGAAAACTGATTTAGAGGTTTATAAAATCATGAGGGGCATGGGTAGGCTGAATAGCCAAGGACCTTTCCCTAGACTAGGGGAGAACAAAACTAGAGGGACATAGGTTTAAGGTAAGAGGGAAAAGGTTTAAAAGGGACCTAAGGGGCAACTTTTTCACGCAGAGGGTGGTGCATGTATGGAATGAGCTGCCAGAGGAAATGGTGGAGGCTGGTACAGTTACAACATTTATAGGGCATCTGGATGGGGACATGAATAGGAAGGGTTTAGAGGGATACAGGCCAAATGCTGGCAAATGCGACTATATTTATTTAGAATGTCTGGTTAGCATGGATGAGTTGGACTGAAGGGTCTGTTTCCGTGCTGTATAGCTCTATGACTCTAAGTAAAGTGTGCTTTGGATAAAGACAAACCAGTTGAGATATTGCACTTGAATTTCCAGAAGACATTTGTTAAGTTGCCATATCAAAATGTCATGACCCAGCTGGAAAAGTGTACTGATGCTCATGACCCACTAATGTTGTTATCATAGGAGTGAAGAATTTAATCAAATCTCTCACAGTGCTTCAATTTACTTGCCTGATGGGTTCAGGTTAACAGAAGACACCAACCAGGTTTCTGTATTTAGCAAGAGCTACTATTTATTACCATTCACATCAAGTTAAACCACACAGATACAAAACTGTGAATTACTAACATTTAACATTACCAGATGTAAGTCCAACATCCTTCTGAACTCTCTACACATACAGAGTTGACATAGACAAACAAAAATTTGACATGTTATGGGGGCAAAACACAATCTTGGGAACCAGTTTCAAAACCACTCGTCCACGGGAACTTCTGTTCCTTACAAGACCTTCTGCTTACAGATCTCCTAATTTCCAGATTCCTGCAGCTCTTCGCTGGAGACACAGGGCGGTTGACACAGTAATTGTGCAGTTTTTGAGTCACTTGTTAGATGTAATTGCTCACAGCAGGTAGTGGGAGAGAACAGCGAACTGTCTTCCAGGATTTTGTTATTTCACTGCTTGGAGCATGTGTGAAAGAGAGAGAGAGAGAGACCTTGTGTCTTTTAGTTTGGAGCCATTCTGCCTCTGTATTGTTCACACACAGTGTCCACCTGCCCAGAGCCAGTCACAGAGTTATTGTCATGCCGGTGCATTCTGACCTCCTGATTTGGTTTTTCCATCAGCAAACTGTCTGTAGGTGAAGCTCATTCTGCACAAACCCCACCCCGGGGCCAGGCTGAATGATTCACTTTCCCCACTGCTTGAAAAAAGCAGCAGTGTAACCACCATTCCCAATGAGTTCCAGGAACCCGTTTTTACAAGTGCGGCAACTCCTTTCCACAGACCTTAGTTTTCATTTTCTCATTTCAGTCCACAATCCAAAGCAAATAAAAAATTTTAGGATGTGGTCTTTTCAAGAGGTATTTGTGGAAAATAAAAGCTTATCATATCAGAAGTGAAATATTGGCACAGATAGAATATTGATCGGCTAACAGGAAACAGACAATAAGCAGAAGTGGGTCTCTTCAGACAAGGCTCACCAGACTAACAGCTGGAATAGCAGTTGTCTTGTGAGGGAAGGTAAAACAAGCTGGGTTTCTATCACTGGTGGTTTAGAAGAGTAACAGGTGGCTTTATTAAAAACAAATAGATCCTCGGGGTCTTATAGAGTGCTTAAGGAAAGGCTGTTCTTCTTGGGGGAGAATCTAAAATGAAGGTTCACTTTTTAAGAACAAGAGGCCGCGAATTAAGGGCAGAAACAAAGAGAAATGTTTTCTCTGAGAGGGTTTTTGTGAAAGGGTGCTGGAAGTGGGTGATATCAGGAGGAGGTGGGAATGAGTAATCAGATTAGCTGTGGTCTTACTGTGTAGCAGAACAGGCTCAAGAGACTGCGTGGTCTTCTCTTGCTCTTAATCTATATGTACAAACCCCACCCCGAGACCAAATACACTAAACAGACCATACTACCCAAATGTAGTCCAGTGGAATTGTTACCCACTGTCGGAGGGTCATTGCTGAGGGAGTGCCCCGCCGTCGGAGGGTCAGTACTGAGGGAGCACCGCACTGTCGGAGGGTCAGTACTGAGGGAGCGCCGCACTGTTGGGGTTCTGCACAGATTTCTTGACTCCACTCAGTTCCACTCAGGGGAATGGAAATCTGGGACACTCTGCCTCTCGGAAAGCTCATCGGGTTGCAGTTGTCTCAAATTTTCAAGACTGAGATTGAAGGATCTTTCTGGGTAAGATATGAACTCAACACGGGTAAATGGAATTAAGGCACAGGTAAATTGCTGTTGTGTGGGAACCAGTCTTGTGGGTTTTAAATGGCTTCCTCCTGTCCCGATATGACAATCAGTTTTCTGACTGAAGAATAGCAGGGTATTTTTGTTTGGCCTCATGGCCAATATTCCTCCTGCAATCTACACTGAAGAGCAGGCCAGTAAATTACCTTGATGCTGTGGGATCTTACAATGTATTGAAATGACTGCTACATTTGCAATCATGATATTAACTGCTGAACATCAAAGTAAATATGGGGAGGGCATTGTTGCAATTATGAGGCAATGTAATGATCACTTGGAGGTTACACCTTCTTCTGAAGAAGAAATATTAAAAATACCTTCCTGAATAAAATTTCCTTGTGATTTGGTTGTTTTCTGATTCTAGGGTCATACAACATGGAAGCAGAACCTCTGGACCAACCAGTTCATGCTGTATATAATCCCAAACTAAACTAGTCCCACCCGCCTGTTCCTGGCCCATATCCCTCCAAACCTTTCCTATTTATATATCCATGCTAAAGTCTTTTAAACGTTGTAATTGTACCCGCATCCACCACTTCATCAGGAAGTTCATTCTACATGAGAACCACCCTCTGTATAAAAAATTTGCCTCTTATGTCATTTTTAAATCTCTCTCCTCTCACCTTAAAAATGTGCGCTCTAGTCTTGAAATTTCCCATCTTAGGGAAAAGACAGCTACCATCAACTCTATCTGTACCTCTCATTATTTTATAAATTTCTATAAAGTCACCTGTCAACCTCCTACGCTCCAGTGAAAAGAAGTCCCAGCCTATCCAGCCTTTCCTTATAATTCAAACCTTCCATACCCGCAACATCCTGGCAAATCTTTTATGAACCCTCTCCAGCTTGATAATATCCTTCCCATAACTGGCGACCAGAATTAGACACAGTATTCCAGAAGAGGCCTCACCAATGTCCTGTACAACCTCAACCCACATTAATGAAGTTGTTGCTTGCTGTCATTGGAATGGTCTATGGCTGCAAGCTCTATATTATTCATTACTGTGAGGCCATGGATGGGGTAAAGTGCTGCACTTGAGCTACTCAATGCTTGGCCAATAGCCAGCCGTGTAATAAAATAATACATGTGGAAACTCTCAGCTCTGCACTTGAAGAAGAGAACTGGAGGGGGGTTGGAGAGAGAGAGAGAGAGAGAATGCTAGAGTGTCAGAGATGAAGAGGGAGAGAACCAGCGAGAGAAAGATAAAGAGAGAATGAGGCAGAAAGCCGTAGAAAGAGAGCTAAAGACAGAGAGAGAGACCAAACTAGAGAGGGAGAGTGGCAAGAGGGAGGGAACAAGACAGACAGAGTTCAAGGCTGTGGGAAAGATCAGGAAGTGTGGGATGAACTGAATAACTCTTTCATAGAGCTGGCACAGGCTCCTGTGCTTTATCATTCCATGACAGGCAGACAGATAAATGAAGGGACAAATGGGAAGAGAGAGAGATGCACAGAACAGAGAGGAAACCTTTAAGGCACAGGCTCGTTAATATCTGCTTCACTCGCCCCATTTATATTCTTCCCAGGATAGCCCTGGTTTCACTCAGACTGCTTTTTCAGTTAGGGGCACAGCTCGATTGATACTGATTGTCAGCTCCCTCTGATTTCCCCTCTATTCCACCCACCATGCATGCGTGCGCACACACACACACGCACACAGGCGCACATACAGGGAGGTACACAGACATGTAGTTGCACATATACAAACATACACAAAGTCCTCATTTTAAGTTTCATAAATAAACTACTGAACTGCACACTGATCAGTCGACTGGTAATGAATGTGACCTCCCCTTGGCCCTGATTAGTAATTCTTTACCGCCCCGAGTGTGTGAGTAATCTCCTGGAACGTGCAGACACTGGGCCTCCTTTCACACGCCCCTGGGAGAGTTTGAAAAATAGACTGATCCCCTGCATTAAACATTAACACACATTCCTGAACAGCTACATCATCAGTGGCCAGGGAATGTCAGAAATCTCCAGCTGGCTGCAAACACAAATCGAAGTATCTGATCACTCCAGTTTAAATACTCTCCCATATCCGAGCTAACAGGTTTGTGCAGTTGGACATCCTGTCAAACGCAGTGACCACGCCATCGTTCTCCGACACCTCCCCACTCCCTGGTGTCCAGCTGGTGAGACTCTCCCACCTGGATCCATTCATATCCATCTGATCATAGCCAGAGAATCACCTGCAATAGCCTCCCTTCCTGCTCCCACACCTTTACCTCTGGTAAATCCCCCCTCCTCCCAAGGATCTATCCCAGGCATCCTCCAACTTCTCATCTACCCACTGTCCCAGAGGCATAGAGCCATTTACAGCTCAGAAGGAGGATATTCAGCCTATTGAGTCTATGCTGACTCTCTGTGGAACAATCCAGCCAGTCCGATTTCTCTGCTTCCTCCCCATAGCTCTATAAATGTATTTCCTTCAATTGGTTGGCAAATAGACTCTGATTAGTTTAGGCTTCGCCATGGAGAATGCACTGGTTTAATATGACTGACAGTTAACTCTCAAGATTTGTTTCAATTTTGCATCAGACAGATTGACTGTAATTGATTGAGAAACAAGCCAGGAAATGTCTCTCACCTGTTTTGTTCAGTGAATACACAATGTGCATCCATTTTCTTTCTATATGAAAAAGAAGGCCCTGTGTATGAAGGTGAAGCAAGCTGCTTCATTTTGGCACAATACAATAGCAACAGGAATGGTGTTCACCATTAATAGGATGCTGCCATGAAGCCAAAAAACAATCTGCCTATCACACGATAAATAATTTGATATTTGAATTTCAGTACCAGTGGTGCCAGATAGGTAGGGCATATGTCCCGAAGACTGGCACACCATATCCCCTCAGCTGTTTGTAACCAACAACCATACCGCAATCACAAAACTCAAAACTCTGTTCAACATTAGATATGTCTCTGTGATTGGACAGCACTTGCCAAATAATCATGAACATGCTACAAATTACACTGAGAACCAAATTACGATTGTTAGCCAGGTTTTCAATATGGCACACCTTTTTGTAATGGAGGCACAAATATTCATACAGGGCCTGTTCTTCGTAGCCAGAAAGAATATATACACACAATGTGTAGGTTTTGACTCAACAAAACAGGGTGACAGCTATTTTCCTGTCCATGTCTTGGGGTAATGCCTTGACCAAACAGAGTAGATCTGCCTGGTTTAAATCTAAACAGAGCTTAGCAGTTAACTGCTAGTCATCGTCTAACTGATGCACCCTGGATGGCAAACTGTCAGAGCCAACTTGTAACCTTGTGAAATCTCCTCTCATGTAGTATAGAAGTTGATTTCCCCCTCCAATTGGTATTCTTGCAAGTTGCCCTGAGGAGCACAAGATGAAAAGTTTTTGATGAAATGTGTCTTTCAGCAATATTTGTGCCTGTTTCCACTGACCAGGTTTCAGGTCATTATCATTCACTGCTGTAAAACATTTTTTCTCGTATTTCTCCTGCATTTCTTACCCAAAATTTATAAACCGCATTCCCAGTCCCAGAACTGTAAGATAATGGGAACAGAGTTTCCTTGTCTATCCGAAGCATGAATTAATTTTGTAACCCTCTGTCTAATCTCTCTTCAATCTCCTGAGCTCCAAGGAGGGCCATCCCAGCTTCTCCAACCTAACCCTGTAGCTAAAGCCACCCCACCCCATTCCCAGGAATCATTCTGGTAAATCTCCTCTGCAGCATCTCAAGAATCATCACATCTTTCAAAGTGTGGTGACCAGAACTGGATGCAAGTGGATATGGTGATCAAGAAGGCATATGGCATGCTTGCCTTTATTAGTCAGGGCATAGAGTATAAAAATTAGCAAGTCATGTTGCAGCTGTATAGAACATTTGGAATATTGTGTACAGTTCTGGTCACCACACTACCAGAATGATGTGGAGGCTTTGGAGAAGGTATAGAAATGGTTTACCAGCATGTTGCCTGTTATGGGGGGTATTAGCTATGAGGAGACATTGGACAATCTTGGTTTGTCAGGGGCTGAGGGGCTACCTGATAGCAACGTTTAAGAAGCATCTTGACAGATATATGAATAGGCAGGGAACAGAGGGATATGGACCACATAGAGGTAAAAGGCTTTCTGTTTAGAAAGGCATCATGTATTGGTGCAGTCTTGGTGGGCTGAAGGGCCTTTTCTCGTGCTGTACTGTACTTTGTTCATTGTTTAACATTCTAGTTGTGGCCTAACTAGACTTTTATAAAGGAACTGCATCACTTCCCTGCTCCATGTACTCAATGTTTCTATTTATAAAGCCAAAATCCTATAAGAACTGTTAATCTCTGTCTCAATACACCACCATTAAAGATGACACAGACACACACCCAAGACCCTCTGCCCATGCACACTCAGTGGAACTGTGCTATTAAATTTGTTTTGCCTCTTCCTACCTTTCTCCCCAAACAAGTCACCTCATGTTTCTCAATATTAAGTTCCATCTGCCACTTGTCTGCTCATTCTGCTAGCAATGTGCAGTCAATTGTTATCACCCTCACTGCATTACCCCTTCAGGTTTGTTATATTGACACATTTTGAAATGTCACTCTGTATCTCAAGATTCGAGTCAGTCACAAGAAAAGGCAGCTGATGGAGAATACTATTACCATCGTCCAGTCTCAAAAACAACCATTCACCACGCCTCACTGTTTTCAGTCCCTAGATTAATTTCTTATCAAAGTTGACAATGATCTTCCTTTTCATGAAGACCAATGGTTAACATTAGGGACGTTATTGGAAACCAGGCCATCAGTTTGTATTTTATTCATTCCAGCTTGAGCTCACCACCACCTCTCCAAATCCCTTCATTGTCTCAAATTGGTACACTGCGTATCCAACATCTAGTACTGAACGTGGAGTTTTATCTCTAACATCCCTCCTGGACTCAGCCCTAAGTTCTGGAATATTGCTTCTAAGTCTCTGCCTCTCTGTTCTTTAAGATGCTCCTTCAGACCTATCTCATTGACGAAACTTTTCGTTCCCTGACCTCATTTTGTTGTTGTTCGAGGATATGAGCATCGCTGGCTGGGCCAATGTTTTTTGTCTATTCCTAACTGCCCCTGATGGTGAGCTGCCCAAAGTCTTTGTAGTATAGAGATACCGACAGTGCCATTAGGGAGGGAATGCCAGGATTTTGACCCAGCAACACTGAAGGAGTAGCGATTTATTTCCAAGTCAGGCTGGTGAGTGACTTGGTGGGGAACTTGCAGGTGGGTGTGTTCCCATGTATCTGCTACCCTTGTCCTTCCAGATGGTACAGGTCACGGTTTTGAAAGATGCTGTTTACGCAGCCTCAGTGAATTTCTGCAGTGCCTCTTGTAGATATGGGGAGGCATTGTCCTAGTGCTTACCACTAGAACTATTAATCCAGAGACCCAGCTAACGTTCTGGAGGCCTGGGTTCAATAAAAATCTGGAATTAAGTGTTGCATGATGACCATGAAACGGTTGTGATTGTCAGAAAAACTTAGGGAAGGAAACTGCTGACCTTACCTGAGATCTGGCCTGCATGTGACTGCAGATCCACAGCAATGTGGTTGACTCTTAATTGCCCTCTGGGCAATTAGAGATGGGCAATAAATTCTGGCCTGGCTAGTGACACCCATATCCTATGAATGAATAAACAAAAACTGCCCCCACTGTGTGTTGGTAATGAAGGGAATAAATGTTCAAGTTGATGGATGGGGTGCTTTATTCCTTACAGCGTCACTGTTTATTGTTGTAAGGGTCACCCATTATGTAACTATACAGAGTCACAGTTATTCAGCATAATAAAAGGTTAATTACATTTGCTAATGTTTTATGAAGTGGTCAGAATTGCAGGCAGTGTTGTCAGAGAGAGGGTTAGCTCTGGGGAACATTGAGAATCTGAAGAATGTTATCAAAATGTCTGTTTAGACTCAAGTCGAACGGAGCAACACAATTCCTTGGAATCTGTGCGAGAGCCTGAGGGCATTGCAAAAGTTATCAGCAGGGTTTCTTCAACAAAACAGGGTACAGTCAGGTCTGTGAGTGTGATCCCATAGACACCCAAAGGAAAACTTCAGAAAACTGAAAAAATTTAGATTAATTTGCCGAGAGCTGGTTTCACAAAGCAAGCTGCCTGTTTTCCAGAGTTTTAAACTCCAACAGTGAGAGCTGGATGATTTGCATTAAGCCTGGCCATGCAAGGTCATTCTGAGGTCCATACCAGCTGATGTTATCATGTCACTGTGATAAGATGGACTCTCGGATCTGAGCTACAGAGCAAAGCAATTGCAGTCAGCTGCAATTAGTTCACACCCAGTTTCATGGATCTGAGCTCACTCTGAGAATTAATTTATATTTTCAGGGCACTCAGAGATGAGAGTGTAAATCATCCGGAGACACTGGAAAAGCTGAGATTATTCTCCTTAAGTTTGAAGAGAAGAATTAACCCAGGTGTTCAAAATGACGACAGCTTTTGACAGAGTGAATAAGGAAGAACTGTTCCCAGTAGCTGGAGGGTCAGGAACCAAACAATACAGATTGAAGGCAGAGGAACAGATGGAGATGAAGGGAATATATTTTTCATAAAACTAGTTATGATGATTTGGAATGTGTATATATATATCTCAATATTGAATGTATATATCAATAGAAAGGAATTTGAATAAATACTTAAAGGTAAAGAATTGACAGGACTGTGGGAAAAGAGCATCACGGAGAGCTCTTCAAGGACCACCACTAACACGATGGGATGAATCGCTCATTTTCGTGCTATCGGAATCTATAAACTGTACAATTCTCTCTCAAGTTAGGCTTTGTAAGCCTGACTGGGATAGGAAAGGTCTTCCTAACACAGGAGCGTTCTGTGCCCCCACTTCTTCGGGTCTTCATGTGTAACAAATCCTTCAGAAGGGCAGTCAGTTTTACACTCTTGGAATGTGACAGCCAACTTCCGTACAGCAAAACCCCACAAACACCAATATCATCATAATGAGATCATTTGTTTTGTTTTAGTGAGATTGTTGACTTGCTCGCCAAGCTGGCTAGTTTTTGTTCAGATGTTTTGTCACCATGCTAGGTGACATCATCAGTGGAGCCTCCGACAAAGTGATGTTATTCTACTCTGCTTGGAATTTATACTGTCCGGTCCGTTATGGTGAGTAGTGTCATTTCCAGTTTTGATCTGTGTGGGTTTGTATATGGGGTCCAATTCTGTGTTTGTTGATTGAAGTATGGGTGGAGAACCATGCCTGTAGGAATTCCCGTGCGTGTCTATGTTTGGCTTGGGCTACTATGGTTACCTTGTCCCAGTTAAACTGATGGCCTTCATTGTCTGAATGTACCCACGGCCACTCTATGACATACACTTAGAAGGATTAAAGACCCCATTCCCACAACATGCAGAATGAACGTGGTTTACAAAATACCATGCAACGACTGCCACAAACGTTACATCAGACAGACAGGAGGGAACCTAGCCATCAGAATACACTAACATCAGCTGGCAGCAAAACAGCACAACGAACACTCCTTAATATCTGTATATTCAGACAATGAAGGTCATCAGTTTAACTGGGACAAGGTAACCATAGTAGCCCAAGCCAAACATAGACACGCACGGGAATTCCTACAGGCATGGTTCTCCACCCGTAACGCAGTCAACAAACATCTCGAGTTGGACCCCAGATCTAAACACTCACAGATCAAAACCGGAAATGACACTACTCACCATTACGGACCAGACCAGTATAAATTCCAAGCTGAGTAGAATAACATCACTTCGTCGGAGGCTCCACTGATGATGTCACCTACCATGGGGATGAAATGTCTGAACAAGAACAAACCAGCTCGGCGAGCAAGTCAACAACCTCATCCATAACCCGAGCTACAGATCTTCGCCAAAACTTTGGGATAAATATTGGTCAGACCACCAGGATAACTTCCCTGCTCTGCTTTCAAGACCAGATGGAGCCTCAGTTTGCGAAAGACAGTAACTGCAACAATGCAGCACTCTCTCGGTTCTGAGAGTGTCAGAATTGAAAACAAATCATACTGGAAATCACAGTGGGTCAGGTAGCATCTGTGGAGAGAGTGAGAGTAAGCTAACATTTCGAGTCTAGATGACTTCATCAGAGTTGATGTGAAGTGTGGTGGGGGCAACATTTAGGCAATAATAGGGTTGGGGGGGTTGGAGTGCTGGGGGAGAAAGGGCGTTGAAAGAGCAGATTTATGAGTGTCAGCCTGGATTGTGTGTTCGAGTCTTGGGACTGGCTTTTTTGACTGGGAGCTAGCTGAATGGCAGCTTAATCTGAGGCACAAGGAGTACTGTTCTTGAACTTCACTCAATATCTCCAGCGCAGAAACTGGTCATTCAGCTTGACTGCTGCCTGTTGCTCTATGTGAACTTCCTCCTACCACCTCTCTGTCTCAGCCTATCAGCACCTCCTTCTATTCCTTTCTCCTTCATGGGTTTATCCAGCTTCCCTTTAAATATGTTGATGGTATTTACCTTAACCATGTGACAGCAAGTTCCACATTCTCACCACTCCTGTAGGGAAGTGGGAACCGGATTTATTAGTGACTGTCTTGTATTGATGACCCCTACATTTCCCATAAATGGAAAGAGTTTCTTTCTGGGAGATGGACGATGCAGCTGACAGAGATCTCACTGAGGGCTGTCAAGCTGAAATGGATAGCTGTGGGGACAGTCGGGCCATTCCCTGGGATCAGGGAGCCCATGGCTGGATTCCCCCTCCTCCCCAGAGGCTGGCAGCTCACGGTGCTAGAAGGTGTTGGGATTGCTGCCAGTAATGTACCCAGTAGGGACCCAGGTCACAGCTGAGTAAGGCTGCACTGGGAGTCACAGTGCAGAGGTCCCTGTGGGAGGGGGACAGCAGCAAGGGTAGGTGGGGGTGCTGTTTGCTCTCAGCAGCATTCCACACCCCCCTCATTTCTAATACTGAGTCCCTCAAACAAACTCTGTGCTTTTGAACAGAGACCCACCCCCTTCCACATTTCCCTCAAACTATTCTGAGCTTGCTTCTTGATAGATCTCACATGCAGCCTCATGCACCGGTTTTGTGCTGTGGATAGAAATGCACAGCCCTCATGGTTTCACAGTCCTTCGTGATGCATCAGCATGTATCAAACCAAAGGTTGTATCTATGGAAATTCCTTATTTTCAGTGGCTCTGTCATGGCGACAAAGAAGTTACAAGCATTCACCTCCCACCTTCACAGATAAAGAATGTAGAACCCACATTTGCCAATTCCTGTCTCTCCTTCCAAAAGGAAGATCTCCACACCATTATCAACAAGATGATCTTCACTGGCCCGAAACTTGTTTACTCAGGATCCATCTCTGCCCATCTCTTCCTGGCCTCCCTTACACACTGTGCCTGGGCCAGGAGGGTTCTTACTCATATCACATTCCCATGCCCCACCCTCTGATGGTGAAGAGAACAAAGATATTTGACCGTGGAGGGAATCACTGCTGAATTTGATGGTACAACCACCCTATATCCCAGCAGGAATTATGGCTGATTTTTTTCTCTTAATAAAATTTCATTGAGAATAATAATTAATGAAGGCAAAGGATAGGATAGGAACATAGCTGTGGTTGAACAGGTACTAGTTTTGCCTCAGAACTGAAGCCTTTTGGATGGGTCATTAAATTGAGGTCCTGCTGTAATGTATTCTTTGAAAAGGAGAAGAGGATGTCTGTTCTCAACCGACATCATTGAAACCAAAACATTGCTCATTTGTCTCCCTAATGTTTATAGGACTTTCCTATCCAAACTGACCTTTGTGTTTGCTTTCGGAGTACTTCAGGAGTAAGTTTTCACATGTAAAATCCCTAAGAGTTTTTATCATAGCATTACAGAGTGGTACAGAGACTCCAGAACATTAGGAAGACTTTTGGCTCATCAAGTCTGCACAATCCAGTTCATCTCCCGCCCTCATTCTTCCTCGTATCACTGCAATAATTTTGAATTTCATATATTTATCAAAGTTTGGTACATCTTCTTTCCTTTGAAGTTGATCAGAAATTAAAAGGAGGCCATTCAGTGCAACCTTTTCCACTTTCAAAAAAATGTTATGCCTCACTAGGGCAGCATGCTGCAGTCATTCCTGCAGTCATTGCAAACGTTAAAGATTTTTAAATGTACTCAGAATTCCCCAATTTTCTGTCTTTTAGAGGGTTTTAGACACATGGTGCAGAAAGCACAGGTTTCTGTACATAACAAGAATTACTGTTTATTCCAAATAAATAGATTCTAAGTACAGATAAACAATTATGATGTGCTAACATATAATCCTCCTAGTTAAAACTCAAACTCATTTATAAACCTCCCCCTCTACACAGACAGACAGACACAAAATAAACATGGGTGTTATGGGTAGAGAGAAAGACTGGGAAAGCAGTTCAGTGATCCGTGTTACAGGGTTTGCTGAGATTGCCAAGCAAAGAGACCTTAAGGTGCAGGTTCATTGTTCCAGGTAGACAGGATAGTGAAGAGGGCATTTGGTACAGTGGCCTTTATTGGTCAGTGCATTGAGTATAGGAGTTGGGTTGTCATGTTGCAGCTGTACAGGACATTGGTGAGCCCACTATTGGAATACTGCATTCAGTTCTGGTCTCCTTGCTATAGGAAAGATGTTGTTAAACTTGAAAGGGTTCGGAAAAGATTTACAAGGACGTTGCCAGGTTTAGAGGGTTTGAGTTACAGAGAGAGGCTGAATAGGCTGGGGCTATTTCCCTGGAGTGGCAGAGGCTGAGGGGAAACCTTATAGAGATTTATAAAATCATGAGGGGCATGGATAGGGCGAATAGTTAAGGTCTTTTCCCCAGAGGGCATAGGTTTAAGGTGAGAGGGGAAAGATTTAAAAGGGATCGAAGGGGCAACTATTTCATACAGAGAGTGGTACGTTTATGGAATGAGCTGCCAGAGGAAGTGGTGGAGGCTGGTACAATTACAACATTTAAAAGGCACCTGGATGAGTATATGAATTGGAAGGGATTAGAGGGATATGGGCCAAATTCTGGCAAATGGGTCTAGATTTATTTAGGATATCTGGTCATCATGGATGAGTTGGACCGGAGGATCTGTTTCTGTGCTGTACAGCTCTATGACTCTAAATTATCATTTTTCTGATCTGACGCTGCTGCTTCTTGATCTTCCTTCTCCAGATGCTTTCACTTGTTTGCAGGAGGCACAGGGTGACTGGTTCAGATTTATAAAAGTCCCTGACATATTAATGAAAAGCCACAGCTTACAGCAACTGATGAGGGGAAATAAATTGGTTGCTTTCAGGTTTGAGATACATTTTGCCGCAGGGCAGAAACACAGCTCCTGCCCTCCCAGAAATCCAATTTCTCTGATTTGGACATTCACACACACCAAACTCTTCACCTGCCTGGGAGCCAGTCACAGGTGTTGGCAGGCAGTAGTCTCTTGTCATTGATAACTTATCACCTTACCACAGACCAGATACTTCTTGCTGGTCAAAGTTGCACTGATGTTTGTCATTGATATAAACAATTTGAATGATAACATAGGAAGCATGATTAGTAAGTTTGCAGATGACACCAATATAGGAGGTGCAGTGGACAGTGAAGAAGGCTATCTAAAAGTACAACGGAATCTCAATCTGATGGGCCAATGGGCCGAGGAGTGGCAGATGGGGTTTAATTTAAATAAATGCAAGGCGTTACATTTTGTCAAGATAAACCAGGGCAGGACTTACACTGTTCATGGTAGGGCTGTGGAAGAATGTTGTCAAACAGAGAGATCCAGGGGTTCAGGTATATAGTTCTTTGAAAGTGGCATCATCACAGATAGGCAGGGTGGTGAAGAAGGCATTTGGTATGCTTGCCTTCATTGATCAGAGCACTGAGTATAGGAGTTAGGATGTCATATTGTGGCTGTACAGGACATTGAGGCTACTTTTGGAATACTGCATTCAGTTCTAGTCGCTCTGCTACAGGAAGGATATTATTAAATTGGAGAGGGTACAGAAAAGATTTACCAGAATGTTGCTAAGACTGGATGGTTTGAGTTATAAAGGGAGGCTGGATAGGCTGGGGCTATTTTCCGTGGATCATAGGAGGTTGAGAGGTGACCTTATAGAGGTTTATAAAATCATGAGGGGCACAGATAAGGGAAATAGAAAAGGTCTTTGCTCAAGGTAGGGGAGTACAAAACTGGAGGGCATAGATTAAGGTGAGAGGGCAAAGATTAAAAAGGGACTTGGGGGGCAACTTTCTCACGCAGAGGGTGGTGCATATATGGAATGAGCTGCCAGAGGAAGTGACAGATGCAGGTAAAGTTACAATCTTTAAAAGATATTTAGACAGGTGCATGGATAGGAAATGTTTAGACGGATATGGGCCAAATGCAGGCAAGAGAGACTAGCTTAGTTTGGGAAACTTGGGAATGGCAGGGACGAGTTGAACCACAGGGTCTGTTTCTGTGCTATATGACTCTATGACAAACTGGACTTTCCCCTGCTGCTTGTACAAATAGCTGTGTAAGAGTATCAGGTTACTTGCTTTTAAAAAAGCAATCTTTCAACAATCCTTGCTTTTCGAAAACAAATCTTTTTCCATTTCAGTCCCCAATCAAAAATACAGAAAACTAAGCAGGTACATTTATTACAAAGATCACAATTGATCTGTACATAACCCTGTTTACCCATCTCTGCATCCTTTAGCTCACACAAACACACTGACCTCAATCTTGAAAGGTCCATTTAACTCCATCACTGTCAGGCTTCAGTGGGAGAAATGTTCAGATTATGCACTGGGATTTTTGCTCTCTGTTTCCAGCAATTCCCCAGACTGTACAATGGCAGTTGTTGAGTTGCTCCCTCGTTGACTATTCGACCGTGTGATTGCTTTCAGGAAGGAGACTCAGTTGGAGCCATGGAGAAGGTTTGCAGGCAGCTCACCTACCACCTGAGCCCACACTCGCAGTGGAGACCTCAGGGCCTCATGAAACGGAAGCCCCAAGCCTGGTAATTCATACTCAGAGAGTTACAACACTGTGTTGCTGTCCTGTCCCACCCAACCTCCACCCCCTCTTTTCCCCATACCCCATGATCCAACCCACCCACCTGCTCCCCACAACCTCAATGACCATCTACCACCTCCTCCCAGTACCCCTCAATTCCCACTAACCACCCGTCTCCCCAAATCTCTCAATCTACACCCACCCACCTATTCCCCTCAGCCCTCAATCCCACCCACTGTAATACTCCAGTCCTAGGGAACAGGGCTATAACCAAAATTATGGTCATTTTCAGTGTGAACATCAACAATAAATAATGTCTTTACTGAGTCAATATTTTAAAATCCTGACAAATTCCTCGTCTGCTATTTGTTGGATCATGCTGTGTACGAAGTAGTTACCACATTTGTTTACAATGTAAGAATTCAGTGTGTGTTACTACATGGGCAGAAGCATTTAAAGTGAAGAGAGATAGACACTGGGGAGTGGGGGCAGCTGGGAAGTATTGCCATGTAAAAGGCACTATGCAGGTTGTTGTTGCTGTTGAAGAGAACGATTTGTTAACGGGCAGAGAGATGCTTGCGTGGATTATAAGCACCAACATAGATCTTCGACCCTGCAGTCGCAGTGTGACTTTGTGTCATGTGGACGGAGTTCTTTCTGGGATGTGATGAAG
Source organism: Rhincodon typus (assembly GCF_021869965.1). Taxonomy (NCBI): domain Eukaryota; kingdom Metazoa; phylum Chordata; class Chondrichthyes; order Orectolobiformes; family Rhincodontidae; genus Rhincodon; species Rhincodon typus. The sequence continues at coordinate 2,177,677 of NC_063357.1, read as the reverse complement.
TATTTTATAAAATTGACTGTTTATTGTATTTGTTTAGAGAAGGATATATTTTTGTGTTGATTAATGCCAAGGGATTAAGGGCTCCTACAGACAAATCTGCTTTGGCAGCATTGTGCCCAGTGAATCACAGCAAACTCTGGAGCCAGACCAGCCTATCTCCTGACTGGGATTTACTGGAACTCGGAAAGTCTGTGACTCAAGGAGAAACATTCTGGGCGCTAATCCTCAGCCGTTTGGCTGACCTGCTCATTTAATCATCTTATCTGGTGAGATTAACATTATAGAAACTGTTGTTTCTGAGAGGAGGGGAGCTGGGTGCAGAGGAGTTGGTGCTTTCTCTAGAAGGTGGAGGATGTTGGATCCCTGGGATGGGCATACAGACAAGACCTTGCCAGGGGAGGGGCGTGCATTGGTTAGCAGGGTGCTCCCAGGTTTATGGGAGGAAAGGGTCTCTCTGAGGTGGGACAGCCATCTTGAGGGCCGTGCCCCTTCTAATGGACTTAATCCACTGCCACCACCTCAGGGTTCGCTGCAGTACCTTACCAGGATTCCTCTGACAGCACCTTCCAAAGCCATGACCTCTAGAAGGACAAGAGGAGCAGATACATGGGAACACTTACCCCCAACAAGTTTCCCTCCAAGCCACTCACCATCCTGATTTGGAAATATATCGCTGTTTCTTCAGTGTCACTGGGCCAGAATCCTGGAATTCCCTCCCTAATAGCATTGTGGGTTTTTCTGCACCTGAAGATGACAGCATTTCAAGAAGGCAGCTCATTACGACCTTCTCATGGGCATCTAGGGTTGGGCAATAAATACATGAGTGAATAAAATGAGAACTTGGGACTGGCAATAAAAGCTAGCCCTGGCAGTGGCACCCAGATCCTAAAAGCAAGTTTTAACACAACCATTCTGAGTGATAAGCTTCTCCAACACATCTTAAATTTGTATTGGAAAGTAAAGGAGACATTTTCTTGGATGAAAGTCTGAATTCACATGGAATTGGATCCCAGGGTCTGGAGATGATTGAGGGAGCTGAATCCACAAGGAGCTTTGCTCCTACATCTGAGCCAGGCTTGGCCACTTTGCTGCTGGCAGTGATTAAAAAGCTACCACAGACTAACGGAGCTCATTACCAGCACTGCCTGTTGTCGTGTGGATGGAGCTGCATGACTCACTGTGATTTCAATGATGAATTAATTCCACGGAGATCCAGTTAGTGCCCAGACTGATGCTCCCCAATCCTTTCGTCATCACCAAAACATTTACAGATTTGAGTGAAAGTAGATCTTTGCTGAATCTCTGTTGCCTTAGGATTTTGTGTGTGGTTGTGGGGGGGCGCTGGTGGTGGTGTGGTGGGGGTGAAGTTGGAGGGGCCTCAGTCATATCTTTTTCATCATGGTTTCAGATCCAGACTGCAACACTGGGTGGTCCACCAGGGAAAACTTGTAAATAAGAACCTCATTGTTCTGTGTTACACACATTCTGGGAATTATAAACGGGCCTCTCTGTCACTGTACCATATTGTGGCGGAAATAATAAACTTAATTTAATGAATTTAACCAATAAAAATCACCTTTAAACCCCCTCCCCCAGGGTACACTCCAGGGTCCAACCCCTCTTCCTCCTCCCACAGGAATCCCTCCCTCAGAAAAACCATGGCTCAGAAGCAGGAACCCCAACGGACTTTCCCTAACCAGTGTCCCACACAAGAAGGAAGAATGTAATCACTTGTGTTTGAGTGAGGAATGTGGGGAAACGCTGGGAATGATCATGGGCCCAGGTTGGGAAGGGGCTCAAAGTCTGTGTGGTACAGGGTAGGCCAGGGACTCACAGTCTGGGCGGTACAGGGTAGGCCAGGGACTCTC
>NC_063357.1:2170026-2175709 GCF_021869965.1 Rhincodon typus | reverse complement strand
GGCCAGGGACTCTCAGTCTGGGCGGTACAGGGTAGGCCAGGGACTCTCAGTCTGGGCGGTACAGGGTAGGCCAGGGACTCTCAGTCTGGGCGGTACAGGGTAGGCCAGGGACTCTCAGTCTGGGCGGTACAGGGTAGGCCAGGGACTCTCAGTCTGGGCGGTACAGGGTAGGCCAGGGACTCTCAGTCTGGGCGGTACAGGGTAGGCCAGGGACTCTCAGTCTGGGGGGTACAGGGTGGGCCAGGGACTCTCAGTCTGGGCGGTACAGGGTAGGCCAGGGACTCTCAGTCTGGGGGCTACAGGGTGGGAGAGGGACTCAGTCTGGGGGATACACAGTATGGGAGGAGCTTGGGATCTGGGGTGTACAGGGTGAGCAAGGGGTTTGAGGTTTTGGGGAATGGTTTGGGAGAGGTGTTTGTGGTCTGGGGGTTTCAGGTGGCAGAGGGGTTTGGAGTTGGGGGTGGGAGAGGTGTTTGGGGTCTGGTGGTATGGGGCGGGAGAAACTGTTCCAATGTATTGACAGAATGCCAGGCTGAGAGAGTAAGATCAGCGCTAACAAACACATCTCCTCATCCCAGTCTCATCTCCTGTCTCACCATCCAACCCTAAGGTCAGAAATCACACGACACCAGGTTATAGTCCAACAGGTTTATTTGAAATCACAAGCTTTCGGAGTGTTGTTCATTCCTCAGGCGTAGTGAGAGAGGAAGTATCAAGACATAGACACACACACACGCTCACACACATACACACTATTACTCACACTCTCTCTTTCTCTCTCTCACACACACACACATACACACTGTCTCTCACACACACACACACACAGATTCTCTCTCTCTCACACTCACACACACACACACACATATAAATCTGCAGTGATTTTGCATTTGCAGATATATTCTATTTTGTTCAAAAAGCACACAATTTGTAAACACAGGTCAGTCAATGGAGAATTTTATAAATATCTGCTTTGGAAATAAAACCAGTCTGACTCCAGGTTAAAACACAGACAGGTTCCAAACAAGGCCTCACACCTAAAATGCATTGTCTGACCTGAGATGTCACTACTTGTATACACTGACAAAACCTTCAGTTATCTCAGGGCAGTGACTGGAAATAAATTCTGGGATTTGCATTTTAATCAATGGAAACCTGCATCTCCTTTCTAACTGATTAAAGATTTAAGAGGAGGGAGTCAGCTAGCCATTTTAGGTTTATTCAATACATTTGCATCAGCTGTATGATCCTCTGATTTTTTACTTATAAATTCTGTGTCTTGATGCCTCTCTCACTACACCTGACGAAGGAGCAATGTTTTTCGAAAGCTCGTGTTTTCAAATGAGCCTGTTGGGCTATAACCTGGTGTCATGTGATTTTTTTTTTGACCTTAAAAATAGATATGTAGTCTCAATGTTGGAATTATCTCCCTCAAAAGCTGGGGATACTCAGACACTGAATATAATCAAGACTAGGAATGAGAGATTTTTGGACACTCCAATCAAGGAATATGGGAATAGGACCAGAAAATAGAGTTGTTGGAGAAGATTGTTGATGAACTAAGTAAGTTATATGTTGGGGCTGTTGGACTTATTCCTGCTTCTTTTTCTTGCATAACACAGTTGAGATTAAATGCTTAGCTGTTCACAATGGGACTTGCACCAACGCTCTCCTGACTGAGGGGGATAAAAGAGAAATCTGGATGTTATTGCAACCAGTTCAGGATCTGCGCTGATTTTAGGAGCTTCCTGGGGCCAGGAAATCGACTGAAAGACACAATCCTGTTGGAGTTTGTTGATCTAATTATGTGAAATGTATGTGACATTATCAAACATAACGGGTCATGAGTGCTAATGGGGAATTGGGAGTTCCCAAGATAGTGATTGAATTAAAAACTTTACAGAGAAAAGGACTGAAATTAGAATTCAATTAATGTGGTAACTTCTACTCAGTGTCTGAGATTCGCGTCTTAATGGAGACAAAAGTTGATTGACTTCCCCCAGGAAAACGAGAAGGGTACTAAAAGATCTTTTGCCATCGGTCTGCCTGAAATCCAAATTCTTTGTTTATTTTCGGATATTGCTGCACCTGGCTTGTATCTCTTCTGTTTTTTTTATTTTTGCTTTTGCTTTTGCTTTGCACAGATTTTACTTTGCTTCTTGTATTTCAGGTTCTTCTGTCAGTGCCCAATGTTGTTGCAAGCTCAGTAGAGCTGAGGAGACTCCTGGGTGATCTTGGAGAAGATGTTGAAGAATAGAAGTGGTATCTCACCTGTTTCACCCATTGGTCACTTTGAGGGGAAAGGAATGAGTTGCAGCTAGGAGTGATGTATAGGGTAAAGTTGTGGGGACATTTTCTGCCTCTCCTGGATATGATTGTTTCAGTGACAATTAATAGCCTGAAATTTAAACAATGGCCTTTCACTACAGTTTTCAGACTTCTTTTTTAAACTAAGGCAGTGAAGGCCTTCTGATGGATACTGTTAAGTCAAGGTCAGATCTTGATGCTGAAGTGTCTGAATATTTGTATGTATTGAAAATAGAGATGAAGCTTTTTGTCTTGAACCCATCAGGACAAATGAAACAATACCAAATTTTTAATTATCATGATTTATACCAAGGAGAAGAAGGATGCTGACTGGTTGGCTGAGACCATGGCTACAGAAACTAAGATTCCCATGCTTCCAAGAATTCAAAAAGGGAGCTTCCCTTAAAAAAAATTTAATAATCAACCGAACTCCTACTGTGCTTCATTTATCCTTGCTAGAAGTGCCGTATACTCGTTCGTTGGGACCAGTCCTCAGTACACAAATGTAATAACTTCAAGCCTGTTGCCATCTTTGAAACATCTGAAACTATGGGGAGCCCAGTTGCTTTGGCTGAGAATCCAAGTTGACTGGCCAATCCATCAACCCAAGCCTTTTCTCCTGTGGTATAAATTGTTACTGTTTAAAGTTGGCATTCTGTGTTTGTCTTGATGAGCACAAGAGACACACAATTTGGCAACATGTCTCTGTTCAGCAAGATTAAAGTTCTGTATTGCAAAGCATAGGTGTTCATTGTGTAACTCTGATTCAATTCATGCTTTAAAGCACCAAAACCTGTGCAGAATGTAAATGGCAAGTATAGTATTATTTATAAATAAAAGGTGGTACTTTTGGTTGATGTGATTTTGTCTAATTACTGTTTATACTTCATGTTGTTCTGCAACAATTCATCTTCTAATGACAGACAACAAGGTGTCGAGCTGGAAGAACACAGCAGGCCAAGCAGCATCATAGGAGCAGAAAGGCTGACGTTTTGGGCCTAGACCCTTCTTCAGAAATGGGGGAGGGGAAGGGGGTTCTGAAATAAATAGGGAGAGAGTGGGAGGTGGATAGAAGATGGATAGAGGAGAGGATAGGTGGAGAGGAAACAAACAGGTCGAAGAGGCGGGGATGGAGCCAGTAAAGGTGAGTGTAGGTGGGGAGTTAGGGAGGGGATAGGTCAGTCCAGGGAGGACGGACAGGTCAAGGGGGCGGGATGAGGTTAGTAGGAGGGGATAGGTGGGAGGAAGAACAGGTTAGGGAGGCGGGGACGAGCTGGGCTGGTTTTGGGATGCGGTAGGGGGAGGGGAGATTTTGAAGCTTGTGAAATCCACATTGATACCATTGGGCTGCAGGGTTCCCAAGCGGAATATGAGATGCTGTTCCTGCAACCTTCGGGTGGCATCGTTGTGGCACTGCAGGAGGCCCAGGATGGACATGTCGTCTGAGGAATGGGAGGGGGAGTTGAAATGGTTTGCGACTGGGAGGTGCAGTTGTTTATTGCGAACCGAGCGTAGGTGTTCTGCAAAGCGGTAAAGCCACTGGTTCAGATTAGATCTACTTTTCACTGTTTCTCACTACCCTATAATGCCTTTCTGTGACTAAGTCCCATGTTCCTTTCTGTCTCTGGAAGAGCATTTTCAGCATCAAACAAAACTGCACAAAGAAATCCACAAGATTGTATGACCAGTTCCTTCAGTGATCAGTAACTACTGTGGCTTATGTTGGCCCAAATGCCTTTAATTGAAGGATTTCTCTCTTTCTTGAGATTTTGTTCAGTGTTGCATTTAGGATCTAACTTGTAAATTGACTATAATGTGAACGTTTTCTTTTCAGTGTTAGTCAATGGGTAAACAAACTGCTTGTTCACACTAGTTACAGATAGGGGACTCGTTATAACTAGTAATTATTGTCAGTAGGAGTGATTCAGCTCCATTCAATTATTGTCAACATAAGTATAGGAGGTTTTCGTTAATATGGAGAATTATGGGAATTCGGTACAGCAGTCAGAAGAAACTTGAATAGATGTCAACAAACAACAATTGAAATTCATCTTTTAACTGGATTCTAAAAGAGAGAATACAGTTATAATCATGCAAAGGCAGTTAAGATCTGTTACTTGCAATTTCTGCATCGTGTAGAAACTCTGGACACCACTTGTGGGATTACGTATAGGGAGTGGCTCTAACAATTTGAGCTGGAGATTAGAGTTTCGAATTTGAGGGGCAATTGGAATCACTGTGAAGTGGGAATTTCCTGAATTATACATTACAGTAGGTTTGCCCCAGTGGAATCTTTTGGTACAGCAGGAAGCAGAGGAGCCTTCAGAATGTATGGCAATTTCAAACTGGTATCCTGCACTAGAAAGTGATAGCATCTTAAAACAGCCCTGTTCAGACCCAGCACTGACCAGCAAAGTTTGGAAATTCAGTAATTACAGAACATTCCACAATTAGTGGGACAAGTCAGTGCTTCTGTAAACATCATAATGAGTCTGCTCCATACAGTATTGCTTCCCTACTGCCTGAACTATGCAGAATTTTCTGAAGGGGGAAAGGAGTGATACAGAAATTTTGGCATGTTTGTGGTGCTGATGACTGTACTTTCATTTATGGAACATTGGGACATCCTGTGGTTGTGAATAAAGTGCTTCCAGCCATTCTGGATGCTTTTAACATCTGAAAACTAACAATTGCAGCCTAGCTTATGAATTATGCTAGGTGCTGTATCTCGTAGTACTTGAAAAAAAATTATTGTAATCAAAGTTAAATTTTATGGCTTATGAAGCAAGGTGTTAATTTCTGGAAATTGCTTTAAATTGATTTTTTTTTAATCCCTTTGAAAAGGTTCCATTAAGAGCTCCCTGTTCTCAGAATAGTGTCATCCATATCACCGTCAATCTACATAAAGCAACATTTCAAATAAGTTGTGGCAACCACCAAAGGAACTTTGACTTAATTGGTTTCTGAACAGAGGCATTTTCTAATTTCTCAGACACATTGCCACCTGAGCCCTCTATTTTAAAATTTGCTGAAGAAGAACATGACCTATTTAACTAAAACTACTTTAAAATCTATCAATCAAAACATAAATGTCCCTAATATCACATTTCTTATCTTTGATAGGCAGTTTCCCTTCCTCCTGTGATCTACCAATTTATATAAACCCTGCTGGCTTTGTCAAATAACTATACATTGATCTAATTTGCTGCCTTGCTTGATCACATCATGGGCAGCCTCTGTTTCAATTTTAAGGAAACCTACATTGAAAACTGAGACTTGATTTTTTGAAGTGTTGGATTTTGTTGTAATACAGTGAAACACAAGTGTTAGAATAAGGGCAGATAAACAGCAATATTGTTTGAGGGATCAATATATT
>NC_063357.1:2157526-2169526 GCF_021869965.1 Rhincodon typus | reverse complement strand
TACTGATTGCAGGTTCACATTGTGCCAGACATCCATGAATTATCGTTGGAATAACAAACTATTTATAGCATAGAAAGAAGCCAATCAGGCTCAATGTTCTGTGCCAGTGTTTCTGCACAATATGAGCCTCCTTGCAAATGAATTGGTCTCATCCTGTCCACATTAACCTCCAGACTTTTTATCCTGCATACTTTTAGAACATAGAACTGTACAGCACAGGAATGGGCCCTTCTGCCCACAATGTTGTGCTGAACATGATGCCAACTTAAACCAATCCCATCTGCCTGCCTTTGATCCATATCCCTCCATTCCTTGCATATTCATGTGCTTATCTAAAAGTCCCTTAAACGTCCCTATCATATCTACCTCCACCACCAATCCCAGCAGCAGGTTCCAGATTCCTACCACTCTCTGTGTGAAAAGCATCCCCCTCACATCTACTTTGAACTTTCCCCCTCTCACCTTAAATGCATGCCCAGTAGTATTAGACATCTCAACTCTGGGAAAAAGATTCTGATCATCAAACCTGTCTGTGCATCCCATAATTTTGTCGACATCCGTCAAGTCTTCCCTTAGCCTCTGCTGCTCCAGAGAAAACAACCTGAGTTTTTTTTTTAACTTTGTCTCAGTTAAATTGATGCCCTCCTGTGTCGGAGTATATTGATGCGATGGAGAGTTAGTCATGCCATTTTGCTGTAAGTTGGTGTTCATGTATCCTGGTGGCGAGTTTGCTGCCATCTGACCTGTGTAATGTTGCTGCATGGTATTTTGTATATCACATTTGTCCTGCTCATTGTGGGTATGAGGTCTTTCATCTTTGAGAGTAACTGGTGAAGTGTGGCTGTTGGTTTGTGTGCTATCCTTATTCCAAGAGGTCATAGGAGTCTTGTAGTCAGTTTTGATGTGTTTCTAACATTGGGTAGGGTGGCCAGTGTGTTGGGATGTACAGCATCTTCTTGGTGTTGTTTGTTTACCAAGCATTGGCTGACGAAGCTTTTCGGATAACCCCTGTTTGCAAAGGCTCTGTATGGGTGTTGCTCTTCGTTTCTGCGCAGCTCCGGGATCTTGCAGTGAGCTACTACTCAATTAAACAGAGTGTTGAGACAGTTCTGTTTGTGGATGCTGGGTGGTTACTGTTGTAATTCAGGATTTGGTCTGTGTGTGTAGTCTTTCTGTATACTGTATGCTGTAAGTTACAGTACTAGGACAAGTGAGACAAAGACAAGCATGAAAATTCCTGGGGGCCTGGTTTTCAACCACCGATGCAATTAACAAACATGTTGAAATAGACCCCATCTACATACGAAATGACTATTACGAGGGGACATAATTTTAAGGTGATTGGAGGAAGGTATAGGGGAGATATCAGAGGTAGGTTCTTCACACAGAGAGTGGTGGGTGTGTGGAATGTGCTGCCAGCAGTGGTAGTGGAGTCAGATACTTTAGAGACTTTTAAGCGACTCTTGGATAGGCACATGGAGGATAGTAAAATGTAGGGTATGCAGGGTAGCTTGATCTTAGTAGGATAATAGGTTGGCACAACATTGTGGGCCGAAGGGCCTGTAATGTTGTACGTTCTATACCACTACGGTATAAAACCAGAAACAAGACTGCTCGCCATGACAGACAGGACTGTATAAATTCAGAGCCGGACAGAACAACAGCACTTCAACAGAGGCTAAACAGCACTGATGATGTCACCTAGAAGGGAGATGAAACGTTTACACAAAAACCAGACAGCTTGGCGAACCAACCAACAACTCCAACCGCAACCTGAGCTACAGATCTTCATTAAAACACTTCCTGGATTATCCCTATTTCCCTTCTTGAGCAGAGGGACAACATTAGCTACTCCCCAGTCCTCCAGGTCCTCGCCAGTGGCTAGTGAGGATTCAAAGATCTTGGTCAAGGCCCAGCAATCTCCTCTCTTGCCTCTCTCAATAACCTGGGGTAGATACCATCGGGCCCTGGGGACTTATCCCCCTTAATGCTCTTCAACAGACCCAATGCCACTTTTTGCTTGATCTCAAAATACCGTAACATGTTAGCATACTCCACACAAGTCTCACTATCCCCCATATCCTTCTCCTGGGTAAATTCCAATGCAAAGTACTCATTTAGGATCTCACCCACATTCTCTGCCTCCAAGCACAAGTTCCCTCCTTTATCCTTGAGTGGTCCTACCTTCTCCCCAGTTATCCTTTTGTTTTTAATGTATGTTTGGAATGCTGTGGGATTCTCTTTAACCCTACTTGCCAAGGTCATTTCATGGCCCCTTCTTGCTCTCCTAATTCCCTGCTTGAGTTCTTTCCTGCTTTCTTTAAATTCCTCATGGGCCCTGTCTGATTTTAGCTTCCTAAACCCTACATGTGCTTCTTTTTCCCTTTAGACTAAATTCACACCCTCCCTCCTTATCCAAGGGTCCCTTACCCTTGCCATCCTTGTCCTTCCTCCTTGCTGGAATGTGCCGGTCCTGAACTCTCAACAGCAGGTCTTTAAACAATTCCCACATGCCAAATGTGGACTTGCCTGGTAAGTTCCTCCCAATTAACACTCCCTAGCTCCCACCTAATACTGATGTAATTTGCCCTCCCCAATTTAGTACCGTCCCACAAGGTCCTGACTTATCCTTGTTCATAGCTCTCTTCAAACTTAAGGAGTTGTGATCACTGTTTCCAAAATGCTCTCCCACTGAAAGATCGGTCTCCTGGTCAGGCTCATTAGCCAATACAAGGTCTAATAATGCCTATCCTCTAGTTGGACCATCCACATACTGTTTCAAGAAACCCTCTTGGACACACCTAACAAATTCTGGCACCAGCTAAGCCTCTTGCTGTAAGGGACTCTCAGTCAATATTGGGGAAGTTAAAGCCCCCACTATGACAACTCTGATTTTATTGTACCCTACCAAATATGCCTGCGTATTTGTTCCTCAATGTCTCGGTGACTGTTTGAGTGGGGTGGGGGGCTGTAGTAAAATCCTATCAAAGTGATTGCACCCATCTTATGTTTGAGCCTCAGTGGATGAGCCATCCAACATGTCTTCAGATGTGACATTCTCCCTCATTAGTAAAGCAACTCCTCCACCTCTTTTGCCTTCCTCTCTATCTCATCTAAAACAATAAAACCCTGGAATGAAGAGCAGCCAGTCCTGCCCCTCACTCAACCAAGTCTCAGTAATGGCCACAACATCATAGTCCCAGGTACTGATCCAGGCTCTAAGCTCATCTGCGTTACCTATAATACTCCTTGCCTTGAAATAAACACACTTAGCCCATTAGTACCATCGTGTTCAATTACCTGTCTGCCCATTCTTTCTTTCTGTTTTACTGATCCTAACATCTACCTTCCCCTCAATCCCTCCACTTGCTGACCTGCTGCTCTGGTTCCCTGCCACTCTACTTTAAATCCTCCCGAGTAGCACAAGTGAACCTTCCCTACAAGGATACAGGGGGAGGCAATGGCCTAGTGGTATTATTGCTCAACTGTTAATCCAGAGACCCAGCTAATGTTCTGGGGACCCGTGTTCAAATCCTGCCACGGCAGATGGTGGAATTTGAATTCAATAAAATATCTGGAATTAAGAATCTAATGGTGACCATGAACCCATTGTCGATTGTCAGGAAAAACCCATCTGGTTCACTAATGTCCTTTAGGGAAGGAAACTGCCATCCTTACCTGGTCTGGCCTACATGTGACTCCAGACCCACAGCAATGTGGTTGACTCTAAACTGCCCTCTGGGAAATTAGGGATGGGCAATAAATGGTGTCTGGTCAGTGATGCCCTCATCCTGGGAATGAATAAAGAAACAAAAATACTGATTTTCCTCCAATTTAGATGCAACCCATCCCTCTTGTACAGGTCACCCCTTTCACATCTTGTTGGCATATCTGGCTGGGCTAGCATTTATTGTTCTGTTTGGAAGGGAGTTCCATAATTTGGACTGAATGACAGTGATGGAACAGTGATATTTTCCCAGGATAGTCAGGTGATGGTGTTCCCATGTACCTATTACCCTTGATTGCATTTGTTCTCCCCAGTGTAGAGAAGAGCACATTGTCAGCAACAAATACAGTAGTTTGGATCAAAAGAAGTACAAGTACAATCACTGGTTCACATGAAAGGATTGTTCACAACCTTAGACAGTGAGGAGAAGGGAGATAAAAGGGCAAATGTGAAACCTTCTAAGGTTGCACAGAAAGATGCTGTGGAAGGTATTGGGCACGATCAAGGAGTCGACCAAGATGTTGAGAGGGAATGGTCCCTTTATAATGCTGACAGGGGAGGGAGGGAAATGAAAGTTTGTCTGTTGGTGGCATCGCGTTGAACATGATCTTTTGTCTTTTGAACAATCATAAGAACATAAGAACTAGGAGCAGGAGTAGGCCGTCTGGCCCTTCGAGCCTGCTCAGCCATTCAATAAGATCATGGCTGATCTTTTTGTGGACTCAGATCCACTTACCTGCGTTCTCACCGTATCCCTTAATTCCTTTATTGTTCAAAAAAAAACTACCTTTTTTTTAAAAATGTTTACTGAAGTAGCGTCAACTACTTCACTGGGCAAGGAATTCCATAGATTAACAACCCTCTGGGTGAAGAAATTCCTTCTCAATTCAGTCCTAAATCTGCTCCCTCTAATCTTGAGGCTATGCCCTCTTGTCCTAGCTTCACCTGCCAGTGGAAACATCCTCTCTACTTCTATCTTATCTATTCCCTTCATAATTTTATATGTTTCTATAAGATCCCCCCTCAATCTTCTGAATTCCAATGAATATAATCCCAATCTACTCAGTCTCTCCTCATAAGCCAACTCCCTCCACTCCGGAATCAACCTAGTGAACGTCCTTTGCACCCCCTCCAGTGCCAGTACATCCTTTCTCAAGTAAGGAGACCAAAACTGCACACAGTACTCCAGGTGTGGCCTCACCAGCACCTTGACAGCTGCAACATAACCTCTCTGCTTTTAATTTCAATCCCTTTAGCAATAAAGGACAAAATTCCATTTGCCTTCCTAATTACTTGTTGTACCTGCAGACCTACCTTCTGTGATTCATGCACAAGGACACCCAGGTCCCTCTGCATAGCAGCATGCTGCAACTTTTTACCATTTAAGTAATAATCCTTTTTACTATTACTCCTACGAAAATGTATGACTTCATCATTGTATTCCATCTGCCAGACCTTTGCCCACTCACTCAATGTATCTATGTTCCTCTGCAAAGTTTCACAGTCCTCTGCACACTTTGCTCTGCCACTCATCTTAGTGTCATCTGCAAACTTTGACACCCTACACGTGGTCCCCAACTCCAAATCATCTATATAAATTGTAAATAATTGCGGTCCCAACACCGATCCCTGAGGCATACCACTAGTCACTGACTGCCAGCTAGAATAGCACTCATTTATCCCCACTCTTTGCTTCCTGTTAGTCAACCAATCCACTATCCATGCTAATACTTTACCCTTAACGCCATGCATCCTTATCTTATGCAGTAGCCTCTTGTGCGGCACCTCGTCGAAGGCCTTTTGGAAATCTAGGTACACTGGGTCCCCATTGTCCACCTCGCTCGTAATGTCTTCATAGAATTCCAAAAGATTTGTCAAGCATGACCTGCCCTTCATGAACCCATGCTGCGTCTGCCCAATGGGACAATTTCTATCAAGATGCCTTGCTATTTCTTCCTTGATAATAGACTCAAGCATCTTCCCCACTACAGAGGTTAAGCTAACCGGTCTATAATTCGCCATCTTTTGTCTACTTCCCTTTTTAAACAGTGGCGTCATATTTGCTGTTTTCCAATCTGCTGGGACTGCCCCAGAGTCCAGCGAATTTTGGAAAATTACTGCCAGCGCACCTGCTATTTCTCCTGCCATCTCTTTTAGTACCCTGGGATGCGTTCCAACAGGGCCAGGAGACTTATCAATCCTTAGCTCCATTAGCTTGTCCAACACTACCTCTTCCGTAATAATCCACAAGCATTCACTCCGTCCACCACCGATGCTCAGTAGCAGCAGTGCGTACTATCTACAAGATGCACTGCAGAAATTCATCAAAGGTCCTCAGGCAGCACCTTCCAAACTCACAACCACTTCCATCTAGAAGAACAACGGCAGCAGATACATGGGAACACCATCCCCTGCATGTTCCCCTCCAAGCCACTCACCATCCTGACTTGGAAATATATCACCGTTCCTTCACTGTCTCTGGGTCAAGATCCTGGAATTCCCTCCCTAAGGGTGTTGTGGGTCAACCCACAGCAGGAGGACTGCAGCGGTTCAAGAAGGCAGCTCACCCCCACCTTCTCAAGGGGCAACTAGGGACAGGGAATAAATGTTGGGCCCAGCCAGCGACGTCCACATCCCACAAAAAATGAATAGAAAAAGAAAATGACAGAAATAGAACAGGATTATCCTTTGAGCACCCAGGCTGATGGGATGTAAAGTGAGAACAAAGGGAACCCTATTGTGCTTCTGAGAGAAAGGGTGAATGTAGAAGTGTGCAAAATAGTTTGGACACAGCTGAGGGGCCTGTCAACCATAGGGTGTTGGGGAGGGAGGGAATAAGTCTTTGGGTTGAGAAAATTGGAAGATTTTTTGGAAGCTATCATCATTGGAACAGTACGACAGACAGAGATATTGGGACAATGGGTTGGAGTTCTTACAGGAAGCAGGATTGTGAGCAGGTATAGTCAAATTAGCTTGGGGAAACGGTGGATTTTTAATCAATAATCATTGACAGGCTACACCCAGAAATAGAAATAGTGAGGTCAAGGGAGCTAAGGGAAGAGTCAAAGATAGACCATGGCAAGGTAAGAGATTGGAAACAAAATGGATTAAATATTCCAGTTACGGATGAGAAAGGGGTGTGTTAGCAATTAAGACATTGATGTACTGGAGTAAGAGTTGCTGAAAAGGCCTCAAATGGGAATGGAATGAGGAATGTTCCCCAAACCCCACAAACAGACAATCATTACCTGAGTCCATGAGGATGCCCATAGCCACACCTTTTATCTGGAGCGAATGAGACAGTTAAATGAGAAATTGTTTAATGAGAAAACGAGCTCAGCCAGACAGAGGAAGCTGCTGGATGTTTGGAGAGGAAGCAGGGAGCTCTCAGACTGTCCTGATGGTGGGGGGAGGGTACAGGTGTGGAGAGATTTGATATTTCTCATGATGTGCTTCTCACTGTCTTCCCCTGCCCCAACCACACGCCCCACACCCAGAAGACGAAAGATAATGAACGCTGAGCAAATTGTTGGAACTGCAGGCTGACCAGTCCCAGGGCCTGTGGGTTTTCACCTTTAAAAGAAATGGCTAGTGAATAGTTAATGGGTTGATTTTAAAGTTTCAAAATATATTTGATTCAGGGAATGTTCCATAGAGTGGTAATTAGCTAACTCCCTTAGTAAAAAATGGAGAGAAACAGAAAGCAGGAACCTCTCGGCTAATTAGTTTATCATTTATCATCGGGACCATTTTAAAAGGCATTATTGATGATGTAATAGCAAGGCACACAGATAGGTTCAAGGCAATCAGACAGAGTCGACATATTTTGTGAAAGAGAAATCATATTTAACCAATTTAGTGGAGTTCTTCGAAGAAGTAACATGTAATGTGACTGAAGGGAAACCAGTGGATGTGCTGCCCTTGGATTTTCAGAAGGTATTTGATAAGTACCTCGTTAAAAGTTGTTGTGTAAAATAAAAGCTCATAGTGTTGGGGTTGAGTTATTGGCATGGATAGACGATTGGCCTGGTGACAGGAAATAGAGCAGGCATGGATGGATCATTTTCTGGTTGACAAGACAGAATGAGTGGGGGTTTTGCAGGGATCAGTTGAGGGACCTCAACTCTTTACAATTTATATAAATTATTTGGACGAAGGGATAAAAGGTGTCATTGCTAAATTTGCTGATGATACAAAGTTTGGTAGGAAAGTAATGAACAAGAGAATGTAAGAGAAACTCAGCAGGTCTGGAGAGAAACACAGAATTGATGTTCCAAGTCTGGTGTCATTCTTCTTAAGAACTGAAAAGTGTCAGTGGGAAAATAAATTTGAAGAGGACACAAAGATGCTACAAAAGGATACAGATAGGTTAAATGAATGGGCAATGGTGAGGCAAATGGAGCATAATATGGGAAAATGTGAAATTGTTTATTATGGCAGAAAGAATAAAAAAGGACCTAATCATCTAAATGGAGAGAGATTGCAGAGCTGTAAGATGCAGAGGGATCTGTGTGTCCTAGTGCACAAATTGTAAAAGGCTAGTATACAGGTGCAGCAAAGACTTAGGAAATTTGATAGGATATTGCAATTTATTATAATGGGAATGCAATACAAACATAGGGAGGTTAAGCTTCAGTTATCCAGGGCATTGATGAGAAAACATCTGGAATACAGGATCCCCAATTTAAAGAAGGGTGTGAATGCATTGGAAACAGTTCAGAGAAGGTTTACTGAATGAAAACCTGGAATAGTTGGCCTTTCATACGAGGAAAAACTTAAACAGCTTAGGGCTGTATACACTAGAGGCTAGAAAAGTAAGACCGTAAGACTACAAAATAAAGGAGTAGAAACAGATCATTTAGTCCATTGAGTCTGCTCTGCTGTTCAATGAGATCATGACTGTTCTCAAAATCTTCAACTTCACTTTCCTGCCTTTTGGCCATAAATCTTAATTCCTGATACTGATTTAAATCTGTATACCTCAGCCTTGAACATACTTAATGACCCAGCCTCGACTGGCCTCTGTGGCAATGAATTACACAGATTCACTATGCTGAAAGCAAAAATTCCTGTCTTAAATAGGTCACCTCTTACACTGAGATTATGCCTTCTGGTCCTAGACTTGCCTAGAGGGAAAATAATCTCACCATATCTATTCTGTTAAGCCCCCTGAGAATCTTATCAATACAACTGACTCTCTTTCTTCTAAACTCCAATGAGCATAGACCCTACCTACTCAACTTCTCCACATAAGAAAATGCCTCCATACCCAGGCCATACCAATGTGCTGCCTCCAATGTCAGTGTATCATTCCTTCGATAAGGTGCCAACAACTGTTCACAATATTCGAGGTATGATCTAATTATTTTAATCCTCCCCTTTGATATACAGGCTAACATTCAATTTGCCTATGCCTATAACCTGCTGAACTCGGCTGCTATTTTTTGTGACTTATGTACATGAACCCCCTAAATCCATCTGTGCTGCAGCTTTATGTAGTCTTTCACCTTTTAAGTAATATTTAGCTCCTCTATTATTCCTGCCAAAGTGCATAATCTCACATTTCTCCACATTATATTCTATCTGCCAAGTTTTGCCCACTTACTTAACCTGTCTATATGTGTCTGCAGACTATGTGCCATCCTCAGCACTTGCTTTCCCACAAGGATGATTGTTTCTCTGAGATTGTGATGTCTTTGGAACTTGCTTCATCAAATGGAGGTGGATACAGAACACTTAAATATTGTTGAGGAAAAGGGAAATAGATTATTGATAAGCAAAGGAGTGAAAGGTTAATGGAGATAGGCAAGAATGTGGAGATGAAGTTATAATCAGATCAGCGCAGTCTTATTGAATGACAGAGCAGGCCCTAAGGCTTGTGAGTTTAAAGCCTGCTCCTAACTTGTATGTTCGTATGTTAGGGCCAGAAACTGGACATTGTTGAAATGCTGTAGGACATCAGAAGATCCACCAGTGTAAGTGGGAAGAGAATGGAGAAAGGGAGAAAAGTCAAGATGGGAAGAAATAAGTTCAGTGGGACAAGAAATGGCGTTCCTAAATGTAAATGTTGGGAAGAAGGCCGAAACAAACGGCTTGTGTTGTTAACTATGAGGTCGGAAGCTGTGGAGTGAAGATCCCTGGAGGAGGAGATGAGATCAGTGATAGTATTGGCAACAGTGGCTTCATGCTGAATAGCAGGATCATAGACCAGGCACTCAAGCTTTGCAAGTTAGAGTTCGTATGCCAAATGATAAAAGTTCCACCCTTGTCACCCTTGATAAAGATTAGATATGAAAGAACAAAGTGCAGCAGGTTTAGTGGGTGACAGGTTTGAGTGGGTGAGAGGAGCAGAGAAACTGTCACACTGTCACTTCTTTCCTGATCTTTGACCTCAGTTGCTGTTTCCTGCCATCTCCCCATATTCCATGAAACCCTGAGAGTTAAAAATCTATGAGCCTTCAGCAGCCCACAGAATCCAATTTCCCAGCTGTAAGAGCAAAGTCGTGCACAGATTCTCAGTTAGGTTTTCATTAATCACATTAATTTGCCTTATCATCCTGTTTCATCGATTATGGGTGCTTTTGGCAGAGACTCAGGGGCTAATTAAGTTTATCTTTGTAAGTGAGCAATTACCATGCCACAGAGCCCGAAACAGCAATCCATTCAGATGGAAGAATTCTGCTTACTTCCGTACATCACTCTTCTGCACAATCTGATCTCTGAATATAGCCAATTGGCAAAATCAATTACCGAACCCAAAACAAACTCAACTGATACCGTTTTAAGATGATATTTTTCTGCCACTGTTCTGAAGGTATACAAATTAGAGGCAAGAATCAATCATTCAGCCTTTCAAACTTGCTCTGCCATTCAATGGTATCATGGCTGATCTGACTGTAGCCTTGGTGTAGGAGATTGAGGGGTGACGTCATAGAGGTTCATAAAATCATGAGGAGTGTAGATAAGGTGAATGGCAGGTGTCTTTTCCCTTGGGTGGGGATTTCAATATGGGGGGGGCATATGTTTAAGGTGAAAGGAGAAAGATTTAAAAAAGACATGAGGGGCATCTTTTTTTAACACAGAAAGTGGTTTGCATGTGGAATGAACTTCCAGAGGAAGTGGTGGATGTGGGTACGGTTATAACACTTAAAAGACATTTTTAGATAAGTACATGAATAAGAAATGTTTGGAGGGATACGGTTCAAGGGCAGACAGATGGGACTAGTTTAGTTTGGGATAATGGCTCACTGGGACAGTATGGCTCTATGACTTGAGAATGTGAATTTCCTGCCTGTCCTGTATAACTCTTCCTCCCTTCTAAATCAAAACTTTAACTCAGCCTTGAGAGATATTCAATCACCCTGATTCTACTGCTACCTGGGCTACAGATCTCCAAATATTAATGATCTTTTAAGAGAAGAAATTCCTCCTGTGGACAAGTCAGATTCCAGGGTGAAAATTGACTTGATAGACACTACAATTTGCTCACCATGATGGGGATGCATGGCAGGTGATGGAATCTTGGTTCAATAAAATAACTGGAGTTAAGAGTCTAATAATGACTGTGAAACTGTTGCCGATTGTCAGGGAAAATGTCCTTCAAGGAAGGAAACTGCCATCCTTACCTGGTCTGGCCTACATGTGACTCCAGGCTCACAGCAATGTGGTTGACTCTCAATTACCCTCTGGGCAATTAGGGATGGACAATAAAATATGTTGGCCTAGACAGCCACACCCATATTGATGAATGAATAAAAAAAGTTCCTGAACATATTCACAAGAGACTGCCAATGTAATTTTAACAAAAGAACGTAATTTTATTACACAAAAGATTTTTTAAAAACATATATATAGCTCAGAGCAGTGAGTATAGAATTTGGGACGTCTTGTTGCAGCTGTACAAGACGTTGGTATGGCCACATTTGTAATACTGCGTGCAGTTCTGGTCGCCCTACTATAGGAAGGATATTATCCAACTAGAAAGGATGCAGAAAAGATTAATTAGGCTACTGCCTGGATTAGAAGGTTTAAGTTATAAGGTAAGGAAGGTCATTTAGGCTGGGACTTCTCTCCCTGAATTGTAGGAGACTGAGGGATGTACTTATAGAAGTCTGTAAAATCAGGAGAAGCACAGGTAAGGTATGCCAACAGCTTTTCCCCATGGGTGGGGAGTCTAAAGTTAGAGGGCATAAGTTTAAGGTGAGGGGGAGAAATACAAAGGGGTCGAGGGGGCAATTCTTTCACACAGAGGCTGGTGAGTGTCTGGAACAGGC
>NC_063357.1:2142837-2157026 GCF_021869965.1 Rhincodon typus | reverse complement strand
GAGAAGGTGACCAAACAGGTGGATGAGGGTAAAGCGGTTGATGTGGTGTATATGGATTTCAGTAAAGCGTTTGATAAGGTTCCCCATGGTAGGCTATTGCAGAAAATACGGAGGCATGGGATTGAGGGTGATTTAGCGGTTTGGATCAGAAATTGGCTAGCTGTAAGAAGACAGAGGGTGGTGGTTGATGGGAAATGTTCATCCTGGAGTTCAGTTACTAGTGGTGTACCTCAAGGATCTGTTTTGGGGCCACTGCTGTTTGTCATTTTTATAAATGACCTGGATGAGGGCGTAGAAGGATGGGTTAGTAAATTTGCGGATGACACCAAAGTCGGTGGAGTTGTGGATAGTGCGGAAGGATGTTGCAGGTTACAGAGGGACATGGATAAGCTGCAGAGCTGGGCTGAGAGGTGGCAAATGGAGTTTAATGTGGAAAAGTGTGAGGTGATTCACTTTGGAAGGAGTAACAGGAATACAGAGTACTGGGCTAATGGTAAGATTCTTGGTAGCGTGGATGAGCAGAAAGATCTCGGTGTCCATGTGCATAGATCACTGAAAGTTGCCACCCAGGTTGATAGCGTTGTTAAGAAGGCGTACAGTATGTTAGGTATTATTGGTAGAGGGATTGAGTTTCGGAGCCATGAGGTCATGTTGCAGCTGTACAAAACTCTGGTGCGGCCGCACTTGGAATATTGCGTACAGTTCTGGTCACCGCATTATAGGAAGGATGTGGAAGCATTGGAAAGGGTGCAGCGGAGATTTACCAGGATGTTGCCTGGTATGGAGGGAAGGTCTTATGAGGAAAGGCTGAGGGTCTTGAGGCTGTTTTCGTTAGAGAGAAGAAGGTTAAGAGGTGACTTGATAGAGACATACAAGATGATCAGAGGATTAGATAGGGTGGACAGTGGGAGCCTTTTTCCTCGGATGGTGATGGCTAGCACGAGGGGACATAGCTTTAAATTGAGGGGTGATAGATATAGGACAGATGTCAGAGGTAGGTTCTTTATTCAGAGAGTAGTAAGGGCGTGGAATGCCCCGCCTGCAAAAATAGTAGACTCGCCCACTTTAAGGGCATTTAAATGGTCATTGGATAAACATATGGATGATAATGGAATAGTTTAGGTTAGATGGGCTTCAGATTGGTTTCACAGGTCGGTGCAACATCGAGGGCCAAAGGGCCTGTACTGCGCTGTAATGTTCTATGTTCTATGTTCAAACATGGTCTCTGATAATTCTACTTCAATTTCCTTATCTGTAGTCTTTGATTTCTTCTCCTGTTACAACTGGTGGCTTTCTAAAAAAAAATCTGAAAGAACTATGGATGCTGTAAATCAGGATCAAAAACAGAAGTTGCTGGAAAAGCTCAGCAGGTCTGGCAGCTTCTGAGGAAGGGTCACTAGACCAAAGCATTAACTCTGATTTTTTCTTCACAGATGCTGCCAGACCTGCTGAGCTTTTCCAGCATCTTCTGTTTTTGTTCGTGGTGGCTTTCTGACCTTGTTATCACACAGTCAGGAAAAATCTCAGGATATACTTCCTGTAATACCTCAGCTGCGTGAACTTTCACTGGCTTTTCAACCACAGTAGGCAGCACTCCTGTTTCTGATCCAGCTACATGGTTACCAAGGACAAACTGTATTCCAGGAGCCGAGAGTTCCTCCAGTCCTCCTACCACCACTTCTCCACTTTTCACCGGGCATTCTAACCTCACTCTACATAATGGAGCGCTTCCTGTCTCACTATTGATTCCATGCACCAGCCCTTTTTCTGGCAATAGTCCTCCTGAATTATATATCACCTCATCTCTCAACATGAAAGATTGACATGATCGCGTATCTCTTAATACTATAACTTTTTTACCTGCTCCTTCCAGCCTATGTGAATAAACCTTACCCTCGCAAGTAAATGGTTTAAGAAGATCTCGCAATTTCTTCTCAATGAACCTCCAACCAGGTTGTACATTCTGGTGCAGCATTTTAGCCTTCACTGTACTTTACTTTATCACTTTAACAAAACTCACTGGCTTATCCTGTTTTCCTACATCCGTCTTCCCATTGCTTTTTCTTAACCACCAACACTGTGACTTCATGTGGCCTACTTTATTGCAGTGAAAACAACTGAGTTTTTTTAAATTCCTCTTTCCCCTTCATGGGATTCCTTTTTACCCTGTGGTAAGCTATTTTTATTATCTTCAATGAGATCTCCTTTTCCCTTACCACCTGAGGATTTCTCTTTTCCCCAATTTCTATCCCTCATGGATCGAAATTGATGTTGGAAGCAAAGTTTGATTTCTAAGGTTTTGGAGTAGATCTGTAGCTCGGGTTGTGGGTGTTGAGGTTGGTTGGCTCGCCGAGCTGGTTTGTTGTTCCGCAGACGTTTCGTTACCGTGCTTGGTAACATCCTCAGTGCAGCCTCTGATGAAGTGGCGGTGTGTTTTCCCGCCTGGTTTTTAAACTCTGGGGTCTGTTGTGATGGATTGCCTCACTTCCGGGTTTCCTCCATAGTGGAGGAAATGTGTTTAATGTGTTTATTAATAGCCTGCTTCGTGGAGTGCCATGCTTCCAGGAATTCTCGTGCTTGTCTCTGCCTAGCCTGTCCCAGGATCTTGGTGTTGTCCCAGTCGAAGTCGTGGTTCTCCTTGTCCATGTGGATTGAGATGAGTGAGTATTGGTCATGTCTTTTTGTAGCCAGTTGGTGTTCATGTACTCTTGTTGTTAGTTTCCTTCCTGTTTGTCCAATGTAGTGTTTCTCGCAGTCTCTGCAGGGGATCTTGTAGATGACATTGGTCCTGTCCATGGTGGGGAGTGAGTCTTTAGTTCGGGTGAGCACTTGTCGTAGGGTTGATGTGGGCTTGTGTGCCAATCTGATGCCCAGCGGTCGTAGAAGTCTTGTGGTGAGTTCTGACGTGTTCCTGATGTAGGGTAGTGTGATGAATGTGTCGGGGCGTGTAGAATCTTTCTGATGCTGTTCCTGTAGGCATCTCCTGACCCAGTTCTTTGGATATCCATTATCCTTGAACACTTGGAAGAGGTATTCCTCCTCCTCTTGGCGTAGTTCCATGTTGCTGCAGTGTGGTGTTGCCCTTTTAAATAGTGTTTGCATGCAGCTTCGTTTGTGTGCGCTGGGGTGGTTACTATTGAAGTTCAATAGCTGGTCTGTGTGTGTGGCTTTTCGGTGTACTTTCGTTTGCAGTTCCCCATTTGTCTTGTGCTCTACCATGATGTCCAGGAATGGGAGTTGTTTGTTCTTCTCCTCCTCTTTGGTGAATTTTATTCCGGTGAGGGTGTTGTTTATGAGTTTGTGTGTCTCTTCTAATTTGGTCCGTTTAATGATGACAAAGGTGTCGTCTACGTAGCGTATCCATAGTTTAGGTTGGATTTGCGGAAGGGCAGTCCTTTCCAGTCTTTGCATCACTGCTTCTGCTATGAGTCCGGAGATAGGTGATCCCATGGGTGTCCCGTTGATTTGCTCGTATGTTTGGCCGTTGAAGGTGAAGTGGGTGGTCAGGCATAGGTCCAGTAGTTTAAGCATGTTGTCCTTGGAGATGGTTTCACAGGGGTCGTGTTCTTGTTCAAGTAGTGTTGTCACTGTTTCCCTTGCTCGTGGTATGTCTATTGATGTGAATAGGGCGGTGACATCAAACGCTATCATGGTCTCTTCATCCTCTATCTTTATGTCTTTGATGGAGTTGAGGAGTTCTTGGGCTGAGTGGATGGAGTGGGGTGATTTGTTGACTAGGTGCTTGAGTCTTCTTTGCAGTTCTCTGGCTAATCTGTGCGATGGAGTGCCTGGTAGGGAGACTATGGGTCTGAGAGGGACTTCCGGCTTGTGCACTTTAGGGAGGCCGTAGAATCGGGGTGTGTTGATTTCTGAAGTAACTCATAATCATCATCCATTTCAGCTGCTAATCTTGCCATTTTAACTCTCTGCTCTTCCACATGAGTTCTCACTACCTCAGGAAGTGAATTTTTGAACTCCTCCAAAATAATCGTCTCTCGAAGAGCATCATATATTTGATCTATTTTTAATGCCCTTATCCACCTGAAACATTTTCTATAAGCTTCTGGCACTAGCTCATATCCTGCTCCTATGATGCTGCTTGGCCTGCTGTGTTCATCCAGCTCTACACCTTGTTATCTCTGCACTTAAGAGGGCTTTCTTCACCTCCTCATTCTCCCCAGATGCCTTCAATGATAGTGATGCAAATACCTCACTAGCTCTACCTACCAACTTTGTTTGGATCAGCAAAACCCACATGGTCACTGGCCACTTCATTTGTTTAACCACTTTCTCAAATGAAATGAAAAAGGCTTCTACATCCTTCTTGTCAAATTTAGACAATGCTTGGATATATTTAAACAGATCCCCACCAGGCCTTTGGCTACAATGCTTTTGCTCATCATCATGGTCCTCCTCATTAAACCTACCTTGTACCTTTATCTCTATCTTTTTAAGTTGACTTTCCTGTCAAATTGCCAATTTTTGAAGTTCAAACTCTTGCTCTTTCTGCTTTTCTTCTCTGTCTTTCTTCCTTTGTTCTGCTAGGGCCTTCCTCTCCTTTTCATTTTGTTTGCGAGGGTCATCCTTTCCTTTTCTTTTTGTGGTGCCAGGGTTATTCCTTTTTTCTCTCTTTATTATGCCAGGGCTATTCATTCCTTTTCTCCTCCCTCTGTTTTTAATCATAATTCAAACTGTTTCAGTTCCTTTTCTTGTTCAAGATGCTTCATCTGCAACTGAATTCTAGCTATTTCTAAAGATTCCAGTGGCATTTCCAGCAAATTTAAAGTCAAGCTATTCCCGTAATTACCTCTCCTTTTCTCACAAATAAAGGTAACTCCAACTCCAGCTTGTCTGCCAATTCCAACAACTTTGCCTTGCTCACTTTTTGTAAAACTCCCAGAGTCACTTCTTCCGCCACAGAAAACTCTTAGTGACTGAAACAGCCATTACTACACCAAGCACTGTTTAAACAAACTGAATTCAACATCCAAAACAAAAGGCGCTAACGCCACTAACCACTCAGAGACAGTAGGAACTGCCGATGGTGGAGTCTGAGATAACAAGGTGTAGAGCTGGATGAACACAGCAGGCCAAGCAGCATCAGAGGAGCAGGAAGGCTGACGTTTCAGGTCTGGACACTTCTTCAGAAATCTATAACGTTTACCACTCGCCGCCTTTGAGTCCAACAACCTTAAACCCAAATTGAAGTTACAGAATTATTCCCACAAGAGCCCCCAATCTGTTATGGACCAGGCCAGACCGCCTCAAAATATTTTAAGAGGGTAGCCTAGACCCTAACGTTTTCTTATTTTAAAGGTAGATGTGAGGTAAGTGTTCCAGGTGTGATGCAACTGGTGAAACCACTCAGCTTTAAGCAAAACACAATTTATTTAAACACTACAGTTTAAACACAAACAAAAGAAACTGGAATTTAGAATAACAACTATTGGAAAACTTAATCAAATACTTGATACAGTAACTTAACTAATTAACTGTTCCAATATAGGACCATCCCATAAACACACCCCTTGGCAAAAAGGTAAATTCAAACACAGATTCTTACAGGCAGGAGGGAACAACATCCAGATAGATTTCAGAAAAAGCCAGTTAGGAATCATTTACCGAAGCTTGCAACTCTTATGGTACTCATAACATCTTGTGACAGCTACAGCTAAAAAAACTGGAAAGCCCGAACTGGGAGAACTGGCCACTCCCCTTCCATTGTTAAACTGCTTTAAAAAAACCTAAAGGCCTCTTACACTATTGATTCCAGCTGGATCCCTAGCCACGTCGTTACCTCTGCCTTTACACTCCTCCCTTCAAAGAAACCTGAGACAAAATAACCTTTGTCACACCTCCCTCCCCTTAAGAAAAAAATGAACCATCAATACACAAAGGCTTCATTTTAAAACTGTTAGTCTTACTCTGTTAGTTCACTACTATATATATTACAGTGACTCCAAGCATGCAAACATTCACTACTACATTCTATTTCAGTCCTTTTACTTCTGTCAACGAACAGCTCCTCCTTTCTTCATCCAAGTTGCGACAACGTGTCAGCAATTACGTTTCCTCATCCTGCTACATGTATAATTTTCAAACTGAATGGCTGCAATAATAAGCTCCATCTAAACAGTTTGGAATTTTATGTCCTTAAATTTCTCCAAAAACTTTAATGGGTTATGATTAGTATGTACAATTGTCTCAGACACACTGCTGGCAATATAAATGTTGAAATGTTGTAACGCCAACACCAAGCTGAAGGTCTCCTTCTCAATCCTGCATTATTTCTGTTGATGAATATTCAATTTGCTGGAAAAGTACCCAACAGGTTATTCTATCTTCTCGTCGTCTTCTTGTAAGAGCACAGCACTGACACCCACATCACTTGCATCGATAGCCACCTTGGATGGCTTTGCGTAATTAGGTGTGGCTAACACTGGGGCAGTGGTTAACACAGCTTTCAGGCTGTCAAATGCCTTCTGATAGTCTGCCATCCACTGAAATTTTCTGCACTTCTTCATTAAGTCAGTCAGTTGAGCAAACACACTGCTAAAATTTGGTACAAACTTTCTGATAAAACCCACTTAATCCCAGGAATCATAGAACAGTTGTCTTTGACAACGGTATGGGAAAGTCCCCAGTAACCTTTGTTTTCACATTCCATGGGCCATCTGTCCACGTCCGATAACATGGCCCAGGAACATGACTTGGGCTTTGACAAATTCACTCTCAGCCAGGTTTATCACCAAGCTTGCCTCCCAAAGTCAATTGAAAAATTCCAATAAATGCTGAAAATGTTCCTTCAATGTGTGACTAAAAAATCACCAGGTCGTTGATGTATGCTATGCAATTGGGTAATCCAGAAATGACTTTATTGGTTAGTCTCTGAAATGTGGCTGGTGCATTTTTCATACAAATGGTATGACGTTAAATTGATATAATCCAGTTGATGTCACAAAAGCCAAAATTGTCTTTTCTCTTTTGGATAAAGGTACTTGCCAGTATCCTCTGAGAAAGTCCAATTTAGAAATATAAGTTGCTTGTCCAACCTTCTCAATACAGTTTTCCAAACGTGGAATTGGATATGAATCAGACCTTGTACCTCCATTGTCTTTACGATAGTCTACATATAATCATTGGGTACCATCTGGTTTTGGCATCATTACTATGGGTGAACTTCAGTCACTGCAACTCTTTCCAATTATGTTGTCTTTGAGCGTGCTTTTTGAACCTGTGCCAACTTTAGATGGTTAAGTCTATAAGGATGTTGCTTAATGGAAACAGCATTTCCTATAGCTACATCATGCATAATCAGATTAAAACTTCCCATCTTATTCCCACATATCTCTCCATGCAATAGTAATAACTCTTTCTGGTCATTTTGATTTTCCTCTGGACTCAATAATTTATCCCAATTTTTGAGGACTTTCTCATTATCCAATTTAATTTGAGGAATTGTCCAATTCAGAATCCTCTGAACTTGTTCTTCTTGTAACCAGTAACACGTTCTCCTTTTGCTTTCCCTCCTTATCAAAATACCTATACAGTGTATTCACATGATATACTCTTGTGAGATTTCTTTCTATCTGGAGTCCTTGTCAAATAATTCACCTCACTCAATCTCCTTTTGATTTGATAACGTCCACTAAACCTTGCTTCACCTGACAAAGGGGCTATGCTCTGAAAGCTTGTGTTTTCAAATAAACCCGTTGGACTATAACCTGATGTCGTCTGACTTCTCACCTTGTCCACCCCAGTCCAACACTGGCACCTCCTCATCATTGCCTTTAAAGGTTCACCCATCACTGGAAATAACATTAACACTTTATCTCTGTTAGTAAAATTGTGAACTTTGGATTTCCTGTCTCCTCCCTGTTTCATCATATGCCGTGCTATTTGTAAATGCTGTGTAGACAACTCCCCTGCTTTATGTATCATTTCCTAAAATTTGACACATAGTCTAAATATGTGGTCTCTGAATTTTGACTCACCAATTTCTCCTTAATTAATTTCAGTGGTCCTCTTACTTCATGCCCAAAAACTAATTCAAATGGACTGATTTTGGTAGATTCATTTGGTGCATTCCTGATTGCAAGAAGTACAAGCAGAATTCCTTTATCCCAATCATCTTGATAGTCTTGACTATAAACCTTTAATATGGTCTTTAAATGTTTGATGCCACCTTTCTAATGCTCCCTGCGATTCTGGATGGTACGCAGTGGATTTGAATTGTTTTATTCCTAAGCTATCCGTAGCTTCCCTGAATAATTTTGATGGAGAATTTGACCCTTGATCTGCTTGTATCTCTGTGGGTAGTCTGTATTTAGTGAAAAATTTGAGTAACTCTTCTACAATCCTTTTAGCTGTGATATTGCATAATGGAATGGCTTGTGGAAGTCGAGTGGACACATCCATTATTGTCAATAAATACTGATTCCCATTTTTTGTTTTAGGTAGGGATCCTACGGAATCAATTAAGATCCTTGTAAAAGGTTCCTCAAATGCAGGAATGGGTATTAAAGGCGCTGGTTTTATTACTGCCTGAGGTATTTTAATTATCTGAAATGTATGTCAAAATTCAACAACATCCTTATGCAGTGCAGCCAGTAAAAATATTTTTGTATTTTGGCTTGAGTTTTTCTTACTCCTAAATGACCTCCTACTGGTAATTCATATGCTACCCACAACACATCCTTTCTATAACCCACTGGTAATGCAACTTGATGAACTTCTGCCTATTTCTCATCCACCTGAATATGTGATGGTCTCCACTTCCTCATCAAGACATCACTTTTAAGATAGTAACATTCGGGAATACAGTCAGATTCTTCTTCTGTGTATGCTTTTTAATGTAATTGCTTCAGTTTTTCATCTTGGGTCCACTGCTTTTCATTATTTATATAAATGATTTGTATATGAACAAAGGAGGTATTTAGTAAGTTTGCAGATGACACCAAAATTGCAGGTATAGTGGACAGCGAAGAAAGTTACCTCAGAGTACAATGGAGTCTTGATCAGATGGAACAATGGGCCGAGGAGTGGCAGATGGAATTTAATTTAGATAAATGAGGTTCTGCATTTTGGAAAGGCAAATCAGGGCAGGACTTATACACTTTATGGTAAGGTCCGAGGGAGTGTTGCCGAACAAAGAGACCTTGCAGCACATGTTCTTGGTTCCTTGAAAGTGGAAACACAAGTCGATAGGATAGTGAAGAAGGCATTTGGTACGCTTGCCTTTATTGGACAGTGCATTGACTATAGGAGTTGGGAGGTTATGTTGCAGCTGTACAGGACATTTGTTAGGCCACTTTTGGAATACTGTGTTCAATTCTGGTCTCCCTGCTATAGGAAGGATGTTGTGAAACTTGAAAGGGTTCAGTAAAAATTTACAAGGATGTTGCTAGGGTTGGAGTTTTTGAGGTACAGGGAGAGGCTGAATAGGCTGGGGCTATTTTCCCTGGAGTGTCAGAGGCTGAGGGGTGACCTTATAGATGTTTATAAAATCATGAGGGGCATGGATAGGGTGAATAGCCAAGGTCTTTTCCCCGGGGTGGGGGAGTCCAAAACTAGAGGGCAAAGGTTTAAGGTGACAGGGGAAAGATTTAAAAGGGACCTAAGGGGCAACATTTTCATGCAGAGGGTGGTGCGTGTATGGAATGAGCTGCCAGAGGAAGCGGTGGAGGCTGGTACAACATTTATTAGGCATCTGGATGGGTATATGAATATGAGGGGTTTGGAGGGACAAATGCTGGCAAATCTTTCTAGGATATGTGGTCGGCATGGGCGAGTTGGACTGAAGGGTCTGTTTCTGTGCTGTGTAACTCAGTTAATTTCTCTGAACTAAAAATATCCACTTTGCCCTCCATCTGTTCTTGTTTTTTCTCAACCATTCAATCAAGGAACAGCTACTGCGTGTCCTTGAGAAGTAGGTACCTGTCAGGCAGGGAGGAAGTGGTCGAGCGAGGGAACCATTGTTTACTAAAGAAGTTGAATCTCTTGTCAAGAGGAAGAAGGAGGCTTATGTAGCGATGAGGCGTGAAGGCTCAGTGAGGGCACTTGAGTGTTACAAGTTAGCCAGGAAGGACCTAAAGAGAGAGCTAAGAAGAGCCAGGAGGGGACATGAGAAGTCTTTAGCAGGTAGGATCAAGGAAAACCCTAAAGCTTTCTATAGGTATGTCAGGAATAAAAGAATGACTAGAGTAAGATTGGGGCCAGTCAAGGACAGTAGTGGGAAGTTGTGTGTGGAGTCCGAAGAGATAGGAGAGGTGCTAAATGAATATTTTTCGTCAGTATTCACACAGGAAAAAGACACTGTTGTCGAGGAGAATACTGAGATACAGGCTATTAGACTAGACGGGATTGAGGTTCATAAGGAGGAGGTGTTAGCAATTCTGGAAGGTGTGAAAATAGATAAGTCCCCTGGGCCAGATGGGATTTATCCTAGGATTCTCTGGGACGCTAGAGAGGAGATTGCAGAGCCTTTGGCTTTGATCTTTATGTCGTCATTGTCTTCAGGAATAGTGCCAGAAGACTGGAGGATAGCAAATGTTGTCCCCTTGTTCAAGAAGGGGAGTAGAGACAACCCTGGTAATTATAGACCAGTGAGCCTTACTTCGGTTGTGGGTAAAGTGTTGGAAAGGATTATAAGAGATAGGATTTATAATCATCTAAAAAGGAATAATTTGATTAGGGATAGTCAACACGGTTTTGTGAAGGGTAGGTCGTGCCTCACTAACCTTATTGAGTTCTTTGAGAAGGTGACCAAACAGGTGGATGAGGGTAAAGCGGTTGATGTGGTGTATATGGATTTCAGTAAAGCGTTTGATAAGGTTCCCCATGGTAGGCTATTGCAGAAAATACGGAGGCATGGGATTGAGGGTGATTTAGCGGTTTGGATCAGAAATTGGCTAGCTGTAAGAAGACAGAGGGTGGTGGTTGATGGGAAATGTTCATCCTGGAGTTCAGTTACTAGTGGTGTACCTCAAGGATCTGTTTTGGGGCCACTGCTGTTTGTCATTTTTATAAATGACCTGGATGAGGGCGTAGAAGGATGGGTTAGTAAATTTGCGGATGACACCAAAGTCGGTGGAGTTGTGGATAGTGCGGAAGGATGTTGCAGGTTACAGAGGGACATGGATAAGCTGCAGAGCTGGGCTGAGAGGTGGCAAATGGAGTTTAATGTGGAAAAGTGTGAGGTGATTCACTTTGGAAGGAGTAACAGGAATACAGAGTACTGGGCTAATGGTAAGATTCTTGGTAGCGTGGATGAGCAGAAAGATCTCGGTGTCCATGTGCATAGATCACTGAAAGTTGCCACCCAGGTTGATAGCGTTGTTAAGAAGGCGTACAGTATGTTAGGTATTATTGGTAGAGGGATTGAGTTTCGGAGCCATGAGGTCATGTTGCAGCTGTACAAAACTCTGGTGCGGCCGCACTTGGAATATTGCGTACAGTTCTGGTCACCGCATTATAGGAAGGATGTGGAAGCATTGGAAAGGGTGCAGCGGAGATTTACCAGGATGTTGCCTGGTATGGAGGGAAGGTCTTATGAGGAAAGGCTGAGGGTCTTGAGGCTGTTTTCGTTAGAGAGAAGAAGGTTAAGAGGTGACTTGATAGAGACATACAAGATGATCAGAGGATTAGATAGGGTGGACAGTGGGAGCCTTTTTCCTCGGATGGTGATGGCTAGCACGAGGGGACATAGCTTTAAATTGAGGGGTGATAGATATAGGACAGATGTCAGAGGTAGGTTCTTTATTCAGAGAGTAGTAAGGGCGTGGAATGCCCCGCCTGCAAAAATAGTAGACTCGCCCACTTTAAGGGCATTTAAATGGTCATTGGATAAACATATGGATGATAATGGAATAGTTTAGGTTAGATGGGCTTCAGATTGGTTTCACAGGTCGGTGCAACATCGAGGGCCAAAGGGCCTGTACTGCGCTGTAATGTTCTATGTTCTATGTTCAAACATGGTCTCTGATAATTCTACTTCAATTTCCTTATCTGTAGTCTTTGATTTCTTCTCCTGTTACAACTGGTGGCTTTCTAAAAAAAAATCTGAAAGAACTATGGATGCTGTAAATCAGGATCAAAAACAGAAGTTGCTGGAAAAGCTCAGCAGGTCTGGCAGCTTCTGAGGAAGGGTCACTAGACCAAAGCATTAACTCTGATTTTTTCTTCACAGATGCTGCCAGACCTGCTGAGCTTTTCCAGCATCTTCTGTTTTTGTTCGTGGTGGCTTTCTGACCTTGTTATCACACAGTCAGGAAAAATCTCAGGATATACTTCCTGTAATACCTCAGCTGCGTGAACTTTCACTGGCTTTTCAACCACAGTAGGCAGCACTCCTGTTTCTGATCCAGCTACATGGTTACCAAGGACAAACTGTATTCCAGGAGCCGAGAGTTCCTCCAGTCCTCCTACCACCACTTCTCCACTTTTCACCGGGCATTCTAACCTCACTCTACATAATGGAGCGCTTCCTGTCTCACTATTGATTCCATGCACCAGCCCTTTTTCTGGCAATAGTCCTCCTGAATTATATATCACCTCATCTCTCAACATGAAAGATTGACATGATCGCGTATCTCTTAATACTATAACTTTTTTACCTGCTCCTTCCAGCCTATGTGAATAAACCTTACCCTCGCAAGTAAATGGTTTAAGAAGATCTCGCAATTTCTTCTCAATGAACCTCCAACCAGGTTGTACATTCTGGTGCAGCATTTTAGCCTTCACTGTACTTTACTTTATCACTTTAACAAAACTCACTGGCTTATCCTGTTTTCCTACATCCGTCTTCCCATTGCTTTTTCTTAACCACCAACACTGTGACTTCATGTGGCCTACTTTATTGCAGTGAAAACAACTGAGTTTTTTTAAATTCCTCTTTCCCCTTCATGGGATTCCTTTTTACCCTGTGGTAAGCTATTTTTATTATCTTCAATGAGATCTCCTTTTCCCTTACCACCTGAGGATTTCTCTTTTCCCCAATTTCTATCCCTCATGGATCGAAATTGATGTTGGAAGCAAAGTTTGATTTCTAAGGTTTTGGAGTAGATCTGTAGCTCGGGTTGTGGGTGTTGAGGTTGGTTGGCTCGCCGAGCTGGTTTGTTGTTCCGCAGACGTTTCGTTACCGTGCTTGGTAACATCCTCAGTGCAGCCTCTGATGAAGTGGCGGTGTGTTTTCCCGCCTGGTTTTTAAACTCTGGGGTCTGTTGTGATGGATTGCCTCACTTCCGGGTTTCCTCCATAGTGGAGGAAATGTGTTTAATGTGTTTATTAATAGCCTGCTTCGTGGAGTGCCATGCTTCCAGGAATTCTCGTGCTTGTCTCTGCCTAGCCTGTCCCAGGATCTTGGTGTTGTCCCAGTCGAAGTCGTGGTTCTCCTTGTCCATGTGGATTGAGATGAGTGAGTATTGGTCATGTCTTTTTGTAGCCAGTTGGTGTTCATGTACTCTTGTTGTTAGTTTCCTTCCTGTTTGTCCAATGTAGTGTTTCTCGCAGTCTCTGCAGGGGATCTTGTAGATGACATTGGTCCTGTCCATGGTGGGGAGTGAGTCTTTAGTTCGGGTGAGCACTTGTCGTAGGGTTGATGTGGGCTTGTGTGCCAATCTGATGCCCAGCGGTCGTAGAAGTCTTGTGGTGAGTTCTGACGTGTTCCTGATGTAGGGTAGTGTGATGAATGTGTCGGGGCGTGTAGAATCTTTCTGATGCTGTTCCTGTAGGCATCTCCTGACCCAGTTCTTTGGATATCCATTATCCTTGAACACTTGGAAGAGGTATTCCTCCTCCTCTTGGCGTAGTTCCATGTTGCTGCAGTGTGGTGTTGCCCTTTTAAATAGTGTTTGCATGCAGCTTCGTTTGTGTGCGCTGGGGTGGTTACTATTGAAGTTCAATAGCTGGTCTGTGTGTGTGGCTTTTCGGTGTACTTTCGTTTGCAGTTCCCCATTTGTCTTGTGCTCTACCATGATGTCCAGGAATGGGAGTTGTTTGTTCTTCTCCTCCTCTTTGGTGAATTTTATTCCGGTGAGGGTGTTGTTTATGAGTTTGTGTGTCTCTTCTAATTTGGTCCGTTTAATGATGACAAAGGTGTCGTCTACGTAGCGTATCCATAGTTTAGGTTGGATTTGCGGAAGGGCAGTCCTTTCCAGTCTTTGCATCACTGCTTCTGCTATGAGTCCGGA
>NC_063357.1:2141117-2142337 GCF_021869965.1 Rhincodon typus | reverse complement strand
TTACAAGAGTGACAATACTTCAATGGCACTTCGCTAACTTTAAAGTGCTTTGAGATATCCAATGGAAGTTATCACAGAAATACAAGTCTTTCTCTCTTTGACACTAGAAGGTACAAACACATAAGAGCATTCCTCCACTAATATATGCAGTAGTTTCACGATTTCTAATGTAACAAGCAGTGCATTGTCTTTCTTGGTCAGATACAATAAGGATCTCTGGAGCCCACACTGTGCCATCAAGCTATGATTTATAGGGAACTGGTGGTATAATGGTAATGTCACTGGGCCAGTACACCAGGCTAACTGATCCACCGTGGCAGATGGCGAAATTTAAATTCAATAATAAAAACTGAAATAAAAAGCACGTCTAATGACAACTGGGTAACCACTATTAATTTGTTATGAAAACCCATCTGGTTCACTCTGTCCTTTAGGGAAGGAAATCTGTCATCCTTACCCAGTCTGGTCTACATGTGACTCCAGATCACAGCAACTAGGTTGATTCTTAATAACTCTCTGGCTAACTAGGGATGAGCAACACAGGGAGAGTCTGAGGAAGGGTCACCGGACCCGAAACGTTAACTCTGATTTTTTTTCACAGATGCTGACAGACCTGCTGAGCTGTTCCAGCATATTCTGTTTTTGCTCCTGATTGACAACATGTGGCCACGAGCAACACATGCTGCCCAGACCACTGATGCTCAAGTCCCACCAAAGAATAAAAGCAATTATAGACTGTCAGCTCTGAACTGATCCCAAATACCTGGCATAGGATTACTTCTGTAAGAGGCTAGGACCTAAGTCTGTTTGCACTGCTGCAGCAATTCCATGATGGAAAAAGAAAATGAGGAGGAGATGTTTGGGAACACTTACTCAGGCGAAGTGTAAGAGAAAAAGCAGTAGATGCTGGTGTTTAATCGTTTTATATCTTGAACTTTTGTTGCACCAGACTGTAACTGGATATTAAATCAAAACAGATGGAATTAATCCACAAATCAACTATGGTCTGTTATGGACCAGGCCAGAACCCCTCAAAATATTTTAAGAGGGTAGCCTAGACCCTAACGTTTTCTTATTTTAAAGGTAGATGTGAGGTAAGTGTTCCAGGTGTGATGCAACTGGTGAAACCACTCGGCTTTAAGCAAAACAAAATTTATTTAAACACTACAGTTAAAACACAAACAAAAGAAACTGGAATTTAGAATAACAACTATTGGAAA
>NC_063357.1:2099026-2121117 GCF_021869965.1 Rhincodon typus | reverse complement strand
ATCTCTGCATTATAATGATGTTATCTTTATAAAAAAAATCAATTATTAAAAATATTAACTCAGAAAAGGATTGCAGATTGTGAGCCTCTTGCATTAGTGATCTGCCTCACAAAGAAAAAATACACAGACCAGAAAACGTTTGAATAATCGCTAATCTGTGTTCTGGGTGAGGGAGAATGAAAGACCCTCCTGCTGATCAATGATCACTTGACAGTATATAGTAGAATGTTCCAAGCTGCTTCAAAAATATGTAAATCAGACAAAAATTGACACTGAACCACATATTAGGACAGGTGACCAATAACTTTGCTGAAAACTATAGTGTTTTAAGATTAAAAACGAAAGAACTGCGGATGCTGTAAATCGGGAACAAAAAAAAAGTTGCTGGAAAAGCTCAGCAGGTCTAGGGAAGGGACCCGAAACGTTAACTTTGTTTTTTCCTTCACACATGGTGCCGGACCTGCTGAGCTTTTCCAGCAACTTTGTTTCTGTTCCCTGTTTTAAAAGTAGTCTTAAAGATGGATGGGTTTTGGAAGGGAATTCCAGAGTTTCAATCGATCTTAACAGTGCTGTTCTCTGCAGTTGAATTTCATTTGAGGGGAGAAGAAGATGGGAGCTGAAAACTGAACTTGTTTTGTTTCTAATTGAGTGATGCCTGAACTTAAATGTTGTTCTGCGAAGCTGTTTGAAATTTCTCCTTTGCTTCCTGTGTAGCCGACCAACAAAAGTGTGCGAGTCCCTCTACAGGACGTTTTGCCTCAGTATAATGTTCAGCGGGACGTGAAGACCCCCTCTAATAAGAGGCGTTCGGAGATTCTGCCAGGGTCTAACCTGACGCCCCTGATGCGCAGGCTGCAGCTAATAGTAAGTGAAGACAGTCTGGCAATGGAACAAGTTCCATGCTGGAAAACTATCGGTATGGTTCCAGAGCAATTGAAACATAGAAACGGGACAGGGCTATGTTGCCCCTTAAGCATGTTTCACCACTCAGTCAGATCATGGCTAAGGTATGTCCGGAACAACACCTTAGTTTCAATGCTGCTCTTGGTAAATGAATCAATTCAGTGGTTCAGGGTGAATCTGCAACGCATGTTTCACAGACTCATGATTTTAGCTTTTGTCTCTTTTGGTTAGATTGAGAAACAGTTTTCTATATATCATGGACGCTTTGTTCCAGATTAGTTTATAATGGTACCACAGAAACTGGTGTGTAGTTGCAGCAATTTTGGACTACATTTGCTAGAGTTTGGAAGAATGAGGGATAATCTCCTAGAAAAAGATTCTAGTAGGGCTAGACAGAGTAAATGCAGGAAGGACATTCTGGATGGCTGGAGAGTGCAGACACTGGAGTCTCAATCGCAAAACATGGGGTAGGCTTTTTGGAACTGAGATGAAGAGGAATTTATTCACCCAGAAAGTGGTGAGTCTGTAGCATCTTCTGCCATCACTAAGGTGAAAGCATTGAATATTTTCAATGAGTTTGACATAGTTCTTGGAGCTAAAGGGGTCAAAGATATGGGGAGAAAGCAGTAACAGAGTATTAAGTTGGATGATTGCCAATGATCAAATTGCATGGTGGAGCAGGCTTGAAGGTCCAAATGGTTTGCTCCTATTTTCTAAGTTTCTGTGCTGCACTCGAGCATCCTCACATCTTTCTTCTTCAATAACTATCATGTGATCCTTAATTTCCCTCTTGATCAGATGTTTCTACAGTGTTATGATCCTAGTGGTTGGTAATACTGGACAAGCCAGATCTGAGTGAAGCCTGGCTTGATAGATTCAATGTTTTATTTTTACCATTTGTTTTCAGAAGTGGTCAGTCACAGAATATATTCACAAGAGGCTGTCAGTACTCCTTTGTGGAAAGAACACAAAAATTTGTACACACAATAAACAAAGCATATGTTTGACAATTAAGGACGATCTTAACATAGCAAAAAGAACAATTCAGTGCTTTTCCCAGCAATATCCTTTTTATATTGCTCAACCCTTGTGAAGTAACTCTCCTATCTTCACTATTTAAATTCTTACTGAAGTGACAAGGTTGCAAGTATTTCCTTTCACCTACTTTCTATACATTCACCAGATGTGATTCTCTCTTACTATCTCTCCTCAAGATTTACAGCCACCAGCTGCTTCAAGGACATTTTTGTAACTGAACTTTAAGGAAAACCTTCTTTACTTAAACTGCTAAAAGAGTTTTAAAACATCTTTCCAGCTCTGAAAGCCTAACTACTATAAGTGAAGTGCCCTCCATCTAGTCTGAAACTGTTCTTCTCAACTCAAACTGCACTGTGGCTTCAGTCTGTCTTTCTGGATTTCATAAAAGTTCAACTTGTAAATATTTACTTGATTAACTTCTCAGGTAGTTTATCTAGTCTCAAACAAAGAACTGCAGTGGGTCTGGCAGCATCTGTGGGGAGAAAGTAGAGTTAACGTTTTGAGTGTTGACTCTTCATCCGACATCCACTTTAAAATCCCAAATGATCTGGATGAGGGAACCAAATGCAGCATTTCCAAATTTGCTGTTGACACAAAAATAGGTGGGGGTTGTGAGGAAATGCAGGTGAGTTGAGTGAATGGGCAAACACATTGCCGCTGCAGTACAACGTGGCTAACTGCGAAGCTACGTATTTCAGTGTGAAAAACAGAAAGGAAGAATATGATTTAAATGGATATATATTGGGAAGTGTGGATGTACAAAGGGATCTAGGTGGCCTTGTATACCTGTCAACAAAAGTAGACAGGCAGGTGCAGCAAACAATTAGAAATTCAAATGGTATGTTGGCCTTCATTGCAAGATGATTTAAGTTCACAACTAGGAATATCTTACTGCAGCCTTGGTGAAACCAGACCTGGAGTACTGTGTGCATCATTGGCCTCATTACCTTGCCATAGAAGGAGTACAGAGGAGGTTCACTGGGCTGATACTGGGGGTAACAGGACTGTCCTATGAGGAGAGCATGGTTTGACTGGGCTTGTGTTGATGAGTTTAGAAGGATGAGAGGGGATCTGATTGAAATGTGTCAAGTTGTCAAAGGGCTGGATAGACTAGATGCAGGGTGAATGTTTTCATTGCGTGGGGAGCCTAGAATAAAGAGACATAGTCACAGGATACAGGGTAGACCATTTAGAATGGAAATGTGGAAACATTTCTTCACTGAGAGAAAGTGAATCTGTGGAATTCTCGACCACAGAAGGCTGTGGAGGCCAAGTCACTGAATGTATATGGGGAAGAGAGAGAAACATGTTTAGATTTTAAAGGCATACAGGGTATGGGGAGAAAATTAGAATATGGCATTGAGTCAGAGGATCAGTCGCTATCATATTGACATGTGGAGTAGGATTGAAGAGCTGAATGGCCTACTCCTGCACCTAGTTACTATTTCTATGTACTATATTATAAACCTTTTTATTACAATAGATTTCCCTCAATGGATCCATTATAAAGTATTTGCTTGCTGCTCCCTGAACTCCATGGAATCACCAGTTAACGTTGCAAAGGTTGAAAAATGGAAAAGCAAACTTGCACTTTTCACAACCTCAAGACAATCTACATTCAAACATGCTAAGTTCTTGCACAAAAATGTTTCCTCTGGCTGGTGCTTCTCGAACCAGGAAGCACAGTTTTAGAATAAGGAGCAAACCATTTGGGACTGAGATAGTGAGGAAGCTTTACATTTGGAGGTGAGAGTCTTTGGCATACATTACCAGAGACACCAGTGGCTCAGTCATAGAATCGTACACTTTTACAGTCCGGAAGAGGCCCTTTGGCTCACCAAGTCTATTCTGCCAAAAATATATTATTACTTATGCTAGCCCTACTTTCCTGCACTAGGCCAATAGCCTTGCATGTTATGACGCTTTAAATAGTTGGGATCGATAGATGTCTACACAAAAACATCAAGGGATGCTGGGGAAATGGTGAAGTAGATGATCAGCTATGATCTTAAGGGCAGAAGGGGGTCAAAGGGCTGAATTGCTGCCTCCTGATTCTTATGTTGAGCCTTTTATACAGTAAATGATGTACCTCTAGAATGTTGTCAGTAGTACTACAGGAAAGGTGGCAGCTAATTTGTGTACAGTGAGCTACCCAGACAACAGGAATAATGGTCCACCGATAGGATTTGTTTTAGGGATCTTTATCTTTAAAGCATGTTTTCAAGGGTCAGATGCTATATGCTTGCTCTTCACTTATTTTCCTTGGAAGCAACTGACACAAGAAGTCAGGCTAAGTTTCATGTCTTATCAAAACGTCAGCATTGCTGAAGTTCACACAAAAAAAAAGAAAAATTATCAGGATTAAAATCTGCTACTGACCAGCTATTGCATGTGCGCACTGTCACACAGTCTAAATCCATCGCACCATCTCTGAATGTTCATGGCATTGCTTTGGTGGGAGCTTGCTATATGCACATTCACTGCTGTTTCCCACAACATTCTTGCACCCGAACTTTAAAAAAACTTAATTGCCTGAGGATGTGACAGGTGCTCTAGAAATGCAAATTTTACGTTCCTATTCCTCATGAAATCACCTGAAGATATTGTCTGATTTATATTGGTATGTGTTCAGTGCCTATATTTGATTTTGGGGGAAAAATATCTCCTGAGAGTCTTTGCTTTGAACTTGCAGGATGATGGCCTGCCAGGTCTGGAGCTGGTTTACGAAGATTCCGGTCAAAAAGTCTTTGTGGTAGAAGACAGTGTTTGTGTTCCCCAGACGAGGACCTTGACTCCACTGGCGATGCATGCAGCCGAACCTGGACTTAACAGTGCAGTTCCTGAGATCGTGCTGACAAAGGCCAAGAATCCGGTTCTAACGTGTGTAAATGGGGAAGCACTTACATGCCTTGTACACAAAGGAGAGCCAGTAAAAATCGAGGCAAAGGAAAACCCCAAGCTGCCACTCAGTGACATTGCCATAACCTCAGGGTTGGCATCAGGTGGACCTTCAAGTCTCATTGAGACAGTGGCTGGACCAAGTCTTGGGCTCGAGGTGGCTGAAGGGAACTCTCTGCCCTCGCGACTAGAGATGGCAGGACAGCCAGACGGACCTCAAAGCGATTGCCCTGTGGTTTTGACAGAGAATTCCTGTGCCATCCTCCCTGAAATTGACACAGCTGAGGCTCTTGAGGAAGTTCTGCTTGGTAACTTGACATCAGTTGATGGGTTCTCCACACCTCTTAGCACTGGAACTGTGGGTGCAAGTGTAGGGATGTTGTCCTGCATCGAGTTGAGGCAATCGAAGGATGTTGTGAAATTTG
Source organism: Rhincodon typus (assembly GCF_021869965.1). NCBI lineage: Eukaryota > Metazoa > Chordata > Chondrichthyes > Orectolobiformes > Rhincodontidae > Rhincodon > Rhincodon typus. The sequence goes on along the minus strand of NC_063357.1, from coordinate 2,115,853 downwards.
GGGAGTTGAAACGAGATGGGGAGGGTGGTGGGGAGGAGGTGGACCCGTGGAAGATGGAGGCAAAGCAGGATGAGGGGATTACTGAGGAGGTGAGGCGAGTGAGTACAGGGCAGATGGAGAGGGAGGAAGTTGGTCAGAGGGAGGGGGATTGGGTGGAGATAGGGCAAAATGTGGGTGCTGTGGAGGAGCTGAGGCAGATGGTAAGGGACAGCGTGAACATAAAACAGATGAAAGGGGAAAGGGAGGAGGTTGGGCAGGTGGAGGTGGGGCAGGAGGAGGCTGCCGTGGGAGAGGTGGAACCGGCAGAGGGTGAGGAGGTGGAGCTGGCAGGAGAGGCCAGGGAGGAGGTGGACCCAGTGGAGGGAGATGGGGTGGAAGCGGGGGCAGCCGGGGAGGAGGTGGGCCCAGTGGAGGGAGACGGGGAGGAGGCGGGCCCAGTGGAGGGAGACGGGGAGGAGGCGGGGGCAGCCGGGGAGGAGGCGGGCCCAATGGAGGGAGACGGGGAGGAGGCGGGGGCAGCCGGGGAGGAGGCGGGGGCAGTGGAGGGAGACGGGGAGGAGGCGGGGGCAATGGAGGGAGACGGGGAGAAGGCGGGGGCAGCTGGGGAGGAGGTGGGGCCGGCGGATGGTGCTTGCCAAGAGGTGGAGCAGGTGGAGATGGGCACCAGCCCCATGCCAGCTGCAGAGCCATGTGCGCTGACGTGCCTCACCCACGCTGGGATTATGCAAACGCGGATAAATACCTGGACATTGCTGGCAGAAGGAATGGGCTGGAACCGGGTCACCTACGAAGAGGTCAGCACTGCAGTTACTCCTGTGGGAACAGACTGTCGCTCAACCTGTGTGACCCCTGTCAGCTTGGCTGAGAAGGCCATCAATACGTCCACATCAGAGGGAGCCTGTACTGAAATGATGGACAGTGCAGTGCTCACAGATTCTCTACTCTGGAAGTAAGTGGTTAAATTATTGGAACCAGTAATCTAGAGACTGAAAGTTGGAATGGCATGCTGATAATTTCAGGATTTCTTCTGAAGGGTAATACATGCTGATCTAGCCAGTAAATCCCATGAATGAATTTAAAAAATTGAATTTGGTTTAATATTCTGAAAATAAGTGGCAGATTTTAGTAAAAGTGTAGCTTTTGGATTGTCATAAAAGAAAACTGGTTGGTTCACTGATGTGATGTAAGAAACTGATCTGGTCATATGTAACTTCAGTTCCATAGCAATATGTTGCAATATGAGTGGTTCAAAACAGTGATTCACTGGCCTGCCACCACCACAGTGCAGCTTAGATAGGCAGCAACAATATCCTCTTTTCTGAGTGAATTTATCCCCAAAATATTCCATGCTAATCTTAATGTGAAGTTTGAGGGCCCTCCAGTGGACAGCACTTGATGCTGCAGGATGACAGACTGAGTGTGGCATATACTTAATGCCAGCTCCCACCTGTTCTGATACTTTTCTTTGTAAATTTCTTCTTCCTTTTTCTCTCTCTATTTTTGTTCTTTTTTTTGACAGCTTATTCCCTGGAGTATCTGAGGGACATGTGGGTTGGCTCTGAAATTACCAGTGCTTGGTACTAAAGCGTCGCTGACAAGTGTGTCACTTCACTGCCTCCCAAAGCACAGTAATACCCCAACTCCAGTGTTCATTGGGTGATGGGAGTGCAGGGACCTTAATTATGAATCAGCAGGAAGTGTATTTCTTTTTGGCTAGTTAAGTTAAAGGTGTTGATCCCTGAAGGAGGAGATGACTGGAGCTGCAAAAAGCTAACTGGAAAATAGCGATCATTCCAGTTGAGGATTCACAATTACTGGCTGTTATTTGCAGGGTGTTGTTTTTAGACAATAGCAGGACAACTCTGGGGTGTGAATCTCTGATACAAGCTACAGTGGGTTGTGGAGATATCAAACTTGCTGTTGTCTCATTCCTTATTTGGGTAACACCATTGTAAGACACAATCATGCCTCCCTTGTTTCCACCAGGAGTAAGCTTCACCTGCTCCTGAAGTCGCAGAACCTTGTTTTCCCTGTCCTGTCCCAGGATTGCAATCACACTGAGAGGAGGGGGTCCCTTCATTTTGGTTGTGCCATGCCTCAGATTATTCATGACTAGAACCATAGGTTTTGATCACTGGAGCTGCCTGGTGATTTGGCACTGAATTGGTGAATTTCTTCCCTTTTTACTCTTTCTTCTAGCTTTTCCCGAGAGGCTGTGAAATCAGTTCCACGAGAGGATTTGGAACATCGACTAGAGACTTCCCTGCTCATCAATGAGGTTCTGTCTGGCCAGCTGAATGACCTGTCCAAGAGTAAAGGTCTGGGCCTCTGGGCTGGACCAGCAGATCAGAGGGATACCTTCACCCAGACTGACACTTCCCAGACTCCTGAGGTAACTGTCCTGTGCATTACTGCAGATATATCTTTGACTCTGTGCCTTCTCTGTTGGTGGAATGGGTCTCATGATAGCATTTGCAGTAATTGGCATTAGGTTGTGTTGGAAACCAATTAATTCATAGAATTTGCAGATGTTTCTGCTCCACATGAGCTTTGTCCCACACCTCTTCATCTCACCCTGTCACCATATCCTTCTATTGCTTTCCTTTCTACCTTATATTTTATCCAGCCTCCCTTTAAATATATTGATACAATTCACTTTGACCACTTCTTTGAGTTCCACATTCTCACCACCTTGGGTAAAGAAGAAACTCCTGAATTCCAGGTTGTTTTTATTACTGACTGTCTTGTACTCATGGCACTTCTGAACTTCTGAAGTGGGCAACATCGTTGTCAAAACCTATTATAATAAAGATATTCATCAGGTCCTCAATCTTTTTAGAGAAAACAGCCTGGTCTGTCCAATCAGTCTTGATAGGTGTGGCCTGGTCTCTCTGGTATCCTTTTTCAATCTTGCTGCATCATTTCCCCTACCTCTACATATCCTATCTGGAGGCCAGAACAGGGTACAGCACTGTGTGTGGTCTAACTGTAGCTCTATACACGGTTTAGCATGTCTTTTGAAGTAGTCATCGTGTGGAATTCCACTTCTTTTCATTAACCAAGACACTATAGCTTTAAATAACTCTTCGAAGAATTGTGGGAAATGAGGATGCTGTACTCTGGGAGCAATTGTCTGGCTCAGTGAAAATATTCCTGCCACAAAGTCTGATATCTTGGGTTCATTCCACACTGCATACAGCCCCAGTTTAGAATTCTTGAGTTGATATCTAGCATTTGTTGGCAGCCTTTTGCCTTCTACTTTCTGCCTGTGCTCAAGGACCTTGTAAAATCCTCCCTGAATCTAGGACTAATTTTCCTTTCAGCTGTGGTAAAGATAGTTATAGTTGAATGAACATACGAACAAGAGTATGCCACTCAGTCCTTCGAGCCTTCTCTTCTGTTCAGTAAGATCATGGCTGCTCTGATTTTAACCTGAAATCTACATTGCATCATAAGAGCATAAGGACATGGAGCAGGACTAGAAAATTCAGCTCCCAGAGCCTGCGCGCTCATTTGTCATAGCTGATCGCATTGCAGCCTCAACTCCACTTCCCTGCCTGCTCTCCACAATCCATTGCTAATTTTAAAAATCTGTCTATCTCCCCATTAATTTCTTCAGTGTCCCGATGTCCACCACACTTTGGGGTAATGAATTTCACAGATTCACAACCCTTTGAGAGGAGTAATTCCTCTCTATCTCTGTTTTAAATTGGCTGCCCCTTATCCTAAAGCTATGACCTCTTGAACAAATGAAAAAATACTGCACAGGAACAGGCCCTTCGGCCTCCAAGCCTGTGCTGACTATCATGCCCTAATTATTCTAAAAACAAACCTGCCATTTTTTAAATCTGTATCCCTCTATTCCTTCCTTATTCAGGTACCATCTAAGTGCCTCCACAATGTGCCCGCTTCCTCCTCCACCTCTGGTAGTGCATTCCAGGCTGCTACCACTCTGCGTGAAAAACTTCCCTCGCACATCTCCCTTAAACTTTCCCCCTCTGACCTTGAACATGTGCCCCCTTGTAATTGAAGCTTCAACCCTGGGGAAAAGCCTCTGACTCTCCACCCTATCTATGCCTCTCATAATTTTGTAGATCTCTATCAGGTCTCCTCTCAGCTGCCGTCTTTCCAGTGAAAACAATCCTAGTCTTTTTAACCTTTCCTCATGGTCAATGCCCTGGGGACCAGGCAACATCCTGGTGAACCTTCTCTGTACTCTGTCCAAAGCTTCCACATCCTTCTGTTGGTGTGGTGATCAACACTGCACACAATACTCCAAACGTAGTCAAACAAGGGTTTTATATAGGTGCAACATGTTTTGCTGATTCTTGTACTCCATGCCCTGGGTGATGAAGGCAAGCATGCCATATGCCTTCTTAATCACCTTGGCTACCTGTGTTGCCACTTTCAGAGAACTGTGGACCTGCACGCCCAGATCCATCTGAATGTTAGTGTTCTTGTTTTAGATTGCCCCACAAGGGAAAACATCTTCTTTATGTCTACTGTGTCAACACCCTTTCGGCATTTTCTGTACCCCAATTAGACTTTCTGTCATTATAAACGCAAGAATGTGTAGGTGTAAAGTGCTAAATCTCTGCTAAAATAAGCCTTTTATCTCTGGAATTAATTTATTGAGCCTTCTCTGAACTGCCCCCAATGCAATATATATCCTTGCTCAAGTGAGAGGACTAAAACTGTCTGCATGCAGTCTCACCATTATCTTGTACAACTTCAGCAACATTTCCCTATTTTTATACACCATTCCTTTCGCAATAAATGCAGAAATTCCATTTGCTCTCCTTATTACCTGCTGTACCTGCATATTAGCTTTCTGTGAGTCATGCATGAGGACACTGATCCCTCTGCACCAAAGCACTTTGAAGGTTCTCTCTATTTAGATAATTTGCCTTTTTGTTCTTCTGATGAAAGTGGATAACCTCACATGTTAAACTCCATCAGCAAAATCTTGTTCCATTCTCTTAAACTATCCACATCCATTTATAAATTTCTTATTTCTTTGTTGAAGTTATTAATATAGATTGTAAATAGTTGGGGCCTGAGGACCAAACTATGTGGCACCCAGTTTGCCAACTAGGAAACAGACCCTTTTTTTAATCTCCTCTGCTTTCTGTTGGTTAACCAATCCTCTATTCAAACTTTTAAATTACTCCTAATCCCATGTGATCTTACTTTGTGTATTGACCTTTCATGCAGCTCGTTATCAAATACCTTCTAGAAGTCCAGATATACTACATCTACAGGGCCACCATTATCACTTTGCTTGTTACGTTTGGCAAATCAGTCAAATATGATTTAGCCTTCATAGAGCCATGCTGACTCTGATGGATTGTGTTTTCATTTTTGAAATGTCCTGTTACAGCTTCTTTAATAATGGATTCCAACAAGTTCCTAATAGAATGTTCATGTGATGCAAGGCTATTAATTAGCATGAAAAATCCTTGTATTGTTTTCCAAACCTGCCGTGTCTATTTCATTTGTGCAGAACTGTTCTGCAGCCACTGAGTGCTGTCAGTGCACTGAAGTCCTGCTGTGCATTGGGGTATTGGGGTTGAATGCTCCCACTGGGATTGGTTTTAGTGGCTTGACTCTTGTAAGAGGTCCACAGACTAATACTGGCTGGTCTGTCTATCTCCCTGCTGCTACGTGCTTCCTCCCACCTCCTCATCTCGCCAGACCACCAAATATCAGAATGGATGAGCTCTAACTCTTTCACTACTTTTAAACCCCCAAAGACGAACAGGTAGTGGTTGAGAATTTGCGTTTAACCATGCTTGTTGTGTCGACAGGTAGAGGATCATTACCGCAGCTTGTATCTGCAGCATGCCACCAGAGTGCGCGATCTGGAGCTGGGTCTGGAGCAGTACCAGCAGCTCCACAGTACAATCTGTAACAGCCACAAACAGCAAGTAAGTAACCACAGCCTGTGCTTGGCTGATCCTACTTGGTTTTATGGAGGTGTCATTGCTGAATTGAGAAATAGCTGTTTATCTAACTGCACATCTACCCTTCTCTCTATTGCTAAATGTTTTCAATTCGTCACAGTTGAGATATTTCTGTAATTGCCTCAGCAGAATTTGCTGATGGAAGAGGTTGAGGAATGTTTGGCCAGTGCAGATGGAGCTTATGAGGAAATGAAGAATGCGCGACTGAAAGTACAGGAGCAGGTAAAAAAACTCAATTGAATTAATGTTAGCTGTCTTTATTTATGCTTCATTCTGGCCCCTTCCTGCTGTCAGGTGTATTGGTGTGACCCAGGGTAAGCGCATATCCCACATGCTGCATCCATTTCCATCTACTGAGATGGTCCTGCTGGGTATGAACCTGGAATTCTGTGGTGGAGATCTGATCATCACTTGCTGGGACTGAACAGGATGAGACTATGAATTACCCTGTGTCAGAACCTCTAACTTTTCAAATTATTCATCCTCTGGGTTATTGCTCATCATGGCAATGTAGTTCCATGTTAGGATGGTATGAATTGAAGAGAAACCAAGGCCTGCTGCCCTCTTCAAACCGGTAAAAGGTGAGGTTTGGAAAGTACCAAGTTGAAGAAGCTTTTGCAAGTTTCTGCAGGATATGGTACACACTGCTTCCACCACGTGCCACTGATGAAAGGAGTGAATGTTAAAGATGGTGACAAAGAGGACAGTAAGTGCAGCACTGGGAGAGTTGTACTTAAATGCATGCAATATATGAAACAAGGTAAATGATCTTGGCGCGCAAGATGGAACGTGGAGGTACAATGTTGTCGGTATCACAGATGTGGCTGCAAAGGGATCAGGGCTGGGAACTAAATATCCAAGGATATGTGTCCTATTGAAAAGACCAGTAGATGGGCCGGGACGGGAGAGGTGTTGCCTTGTCAGTAAGAAATGAAATTAAATTGATAACAAGTTGTAGAGTTGAAAGACACAAAATCTGTGTAGGTAGAGTTGAGGAACAACACGAAAAAAGACAGGGAGTTATGTACAGGCCTCCCAGCATTAGTTAGGGTGTGGGGAAGAAAATAAATCAGGAGACCGAAAAGGCATGTTAAGAAAGACATTTCCAGTAATTATGGGGGACTTCAATGTGCAGGCGGACTGGGAAAATCAGGTTGGTAGCAGATCCCAGAGAGAGAAATTCACAAAATGTCTAAGAGATGTTTTACTTGGGAGCAGCTTGCGGCAGACCCCACTAAGAAACAGGTTTTCTGGATTCAATGATGTGTCATGAAGCAAACTCGATTAGGGAGTTTAAAGTGAAGGAGTTCTTGGGGTAGTGACCATAAAATGTTAGAATTCACAAGCTGGAATCAGATGTATTACAACTGAGTAAAGGTAACTACAAAAATAAGAGGGAGGAGCTGGCCAGAGTTGATTAGAATGGGAGCCTAGCAGGGAAGATGGTGGAACAGCAATGGCAGGAATTTCTGGGGGTAATTTGGGAGACACAGGAGAAATTCATCCCAAGGAAGAAGAAACACACTTAGGGGAGGATGAGCAGCCATGGCTGACAAAGGAAGTTGGGAACAACATAAACGCAAAAGAAAAAGCATAAAATGTGGTGAAGATTAGTGGGAAACCAGAAGATTGGGAACCTTTAAAACACAGCGCAGGGTAACAAAAAAACAATAAGGGAGGAGAAAATGAAATATGAGAGTAAGCTAGCTCGTAGTATAACAGAAGATTGCTATAGTTTTTAAATATCTAACAGTTAAGAGACAGGCAAGGGTGTATATTGGACCATTGGAAAATATGGCTGGAAAAGTAAAAATAGGGAACAAAGAAAAGGCAGAGAACTGAATAGGTACTTTGCATCAGTTTTCACAGTGGAAAGTACCAGTGGCATATCAGAATTTAAAGAGTCAAGGGGCAGAGGTGAGTGTAGTGGCCACCACTAAGAAGAAGTTGCTGGGAAAGCTGAAAGGTCTGAAGGTAGATAAATCACCTGGACTAGATGGATGACACCCTGTGGATCTGAAGGAGATAGTGGAGGCATTGGTGATATTTCAGGAATCACTGGAGTTTGGGAGGGTCCCAGAGGACTGGAAAATGGCTAATATAACGCCCCCTGCTTAAGAAGGGAGGGAGGCAGAAGACTGGAAACTGTAGGCCGGTTAACCTGACCTCGGTTGTTAGTAAGATTTTGGAGTCCATCTTTGAGGAGATTGTGAAGCACTTGGAGGTGCATGGTAAAATAGCACAGCTTTGTCAAGGGGAGGTCATGTCTGACAAATCTGTTGGAATTCTTTGAGGAGGTAACAAGCAAGTTAGACAAAGGAAAGTCAGTGGATGTGAACTATTTGGAGTTATGGAAGGCCTTTGACATAGTACTGAATAGGAAGCTGCTAAATAAGATAAGAGCCCATGGTATTATGGGTAAGGTACAAGCATGGATAGAGGATTGGCTGACTGGCAGAAGGCAGACTGTGTGAATAAAGGTGTCTTTTTTCAGAATGGCAGCCAGTGACTACTGGAATTCCACAGAATTCCATGTTGTGACCACAGCTATTCACGTTATATATTAACGGATGAAGGAATGGAGGACATTGGTGCTAAGTTTGCAGATGACAAAGATAGGTGGAGGGACAGGTAATATTGAGGAGGTGGGGAGGCTGCAGAAGGACTTGGACATGATGGTGAGTGGACAATAATACGGGAAAGTGTGAGGTTATGCACTTTGTAGGAAGAATAGATGTGTGGACTATTGTCTAAATTGGAAAGGTTTGGAAGCCTGAAGCACAAAGGGATTTAGGAATCCTACCTCAGGATTCTCTTGAAATTAACATGCAGGTTCAATTGATGGTTAGGGAGGTCAATGCAATATTAGTATTCGTTCGAGAGGGTTAGAATACAAGAGCAGAAATGTACTGCTGAGGCTGTATAAGGTTCTGGTCGAACTGCATTAGAATATGGTGAGTAGTTTTGGGCCCCATATTGGAGGGAGGATGTGCTGGTGTTGGAGGGGCATCCAGAGGAGGTTTAAAAGAATGATCCTGGACGTGATGGGCTGGTCATTTGTGGATTTCTGGGTCTGTACTCCATGGAGTTTAAAAGAATGAGGGGAGATCTGGTGGAAACTTAGAGAATAGTGAGTGGCCTGGATAGAATGGACACAGAGAAAATGTTTCCATATTGTCAAGGGACAATGGTTAGATTCTCTTGCTGGAGATTGTCATTGCCTGACACGACAGCAGCATTAATGTCAGATCAGCTCAAAACTGAATGTTGGCTTGATCATGCTACTGTCAGGCATAGACTGCTTCATTCCCCAAATAGTTAGAAGTAGAATTGAAGTCTGCACAATTATTAGTAAACATCCCCATTCTTGAACTGGTGATGGAGGGAAGATCATTGTAGCAGCTGTTTTCTCCCCCTCTCAAGCTACAGAAAATGGAATAACCTTCTGTCAGACCACAACCAGAGCAACTCTTAATAGCCTGTTGAGAATAGTTATTGGGTGCAATGCAATCGATTTTTCCATCTGATTTTAAAGACTCCCCACCAGTCATAGTCACACAGCATGGAAACAGACCCTTCAGTCCAGCTCAGCCATGCTGACCAGATATCCTAAACTGAACTAATCCCATTTGCCAGCATTTGGCTCATATCCCTCTAAATCCTTCCTATTCATATATCCATCGACATGACGTTTAAATGTTGTAATTGTGCCAGCCACCACCACTTCCTCTGGCACCTCATTCCATACATGCACCACCCTCTGTGTGAAAAAGTTACCTTTTAAATCTTTCCGCTCTCACTTAAACCTATACCCTCTAGTTTTGCACTCTTATCCTTCCCCCACCCCAAGGAAAAGACCTTGGCTATTCACTTTATCCATGTCCCTCATGATTTTATAAACTTCTATAAGGTCACCTCTCAGCCAGTGACGCTCCAGGGAAAATAGCCACAGCCTATTCAGCCTCTCCCTATAGCTCAAACCCTCCAATCCCAGCAGCATCTTTGTAAATCCTTTCTGAACCCTTTCAAGTTTGACAACAGCTTTCCTATAGCAGGGACAACAAAACTGAATGCAGTATTCTAAAAGTGGCCTGACCATGTCCTGTACAGCTGCAATATGACCTACCAATTCCCATACTTGATGTGCTGATCAATGAATGCAAATGTGCCAAACACTGTCTTCACTGCCCTGTCTACTTGGGACTGCACTTTCAAGGAACTATGCACCTGTACGCCTAGGTGTCTTTGTTTAGCAACACTCCCCTAAGCCTTACCATTAACTGTATAAGGCTTGCCCTGCAGTTTCTCTGTGGTAAAAAAAATCTTAAAACATTAAGAAAACCAGTTTGTATTCCCTTACCAGTTGTTATACGATGTTGCTTTTTAACCAATAAGATAATGACTTTATAATTTCTAAACCAAGCAACTCCTGCATCCTGCAAGTAAGTGTAAACTGCCTGGAAAAGAATGAGACAGAGCAGTACATCCTGACAAGCCAAAACGATTATCTTGGCGAACCCTACGGACAGGGACCACTGAACAGTTTTCAGAATTTTTCTCCACCCATAACACCAATGTTTTATTGTGCCTGTCTGCATGTGGGGTGTGTGTTGGGGGGGCGGGGAGAGAGTGTTATGAGGGGGTTGCAGTTTCAACCAGTAGAGTTATATGTTGACATTTCATAGATATTTACCTGCTGCTAATAAATAGTAATTCTTGTTAAGTACAATAGCTGGTCTATGCTTTCTATTAACTTGGGTTTAAAAATCTGGTAAATTGGGCAGCTTTGCATAAATGGATAAAATCTTTTGTGACAAGTCTGGAACTTGATTTCCGGGATCCTACTCCAGTCCTAAAATTAGAAATTGCCGTTGTGGTGTTTGTTTCTGAATATGGCATTGTGTCTGCACAGCTGAGAGATGCCAGGAACCTTGCCCACCAGAGTACTGCCCAGCTCCAAGCAATGACCCAGGTAACAGCAAAGGCCCTGGAAGAGAAAGCAACGCTGAAGAAAACAGCAGACGAGGCTGAATGGAAGATGGTTAATGTAAGTACTTGCCTGTTCTGATGATACCCCTGTGAACTGTCAATTCTGCATTATAACTGGAATGAATTAAGCCAGTATTGTTGTTCTGTGAAAATTACTGATTGACTTTGGGTGTTTATGTGGTGGCATCACATACTAATTTTACTGTAAATTTTCTTTGCATAGTAACAGATGGGCCACTTGGCCCATTGTGTGTCTCCTGGTTCACTGAAGGAGCAAATCACTTGGTACTGTTTCGCCACCTTAAACCCACAGACCTACACATTGTTCCTTTTCAAATAATATTCCAATTCCATCTTGAAAGCCTCAATTGAAACTGCTTCAACCATGTTCTCGGGCAATGCTTTTCAGAACCTACCCACTTGCTGCATGAAAATGCATTTTTTCCTGTCATGTGAGCAGTGGTTCTTTCCAGTCACCTTGAATCTGTGCTTTCAGTTCTCAATACTTCCAGCAATAGGAACAGTTTCTCCCTGTCTACTTCCAGCCCCCTCACGATTTTGAAACTTCTGTCAAATCTTCTCTCAACTTTCTCTTTTCCAAGAACAATTCCACATCTCCGACCATATCTGTAATTGAAGCTCCTCAACCCTGAAAGTATTCTCTCAAATCTTTTCATTGCTGTCCCTAAAGACTTAACATTCCTGAAGAATGGTGCCAGGATTTGTAAGGAACACTCTAATTTTTTATGTTAGTTCAGTATAACTTGCTTGCTATTGTACTTTTTTTTTAATTTTTTTATTTAAGTTGTCCACAGGAGATGGGCACTGATAGTTAGGCCAGCATTTATCATCCATCTCTAATTGCCCAGTGGACTGTCACGCATTAGCACATTGCTGTAGGTCTGGAGTCACATGTAGGCCAGACCAGATAAGGACAGATTTCCTTCTCCGAAGGACAGATTTCCTTCTCCAAAGGACATTAGTGAATCAGATGGATTTTTGCAACAATAAACTCCAGACCCACAGCAATGTGGTTGACTCTGAACTGCCCTCTGAGCAATTAGGGATGGGCAATAAATGCTGCCAAGCCAGCGACACCCTCAGCTCGTTAATGAATAAAAAAAAAAGCTAGCTTTTTATTCCAGATTTTATTGAATTCTTATTTCACCACCTGCCATGGTGGTATTCAAATCCATTTTCTCAAACCATTAACATGGGATTCTGGATTACTAGTCCAGTGACATTACCTCCCTGTGCACTTTATTAATAATGTCAAAATACTGTGTGCTTAGCCAATTTCTATGGACTTTACCATAGAGGGTTGTTGAGGCTGGGTTACTACGTATATACAAGGCTGAGATAGACAGATTTTTCATCAGTAAGGGAATTGAGTGTTTTGGGGAAAAGGCAGGAAATTGGAATTGAGGATTATCAGATTAGCCATGATTCCATTGAATGGTAGAGAAGACAAGATGGGCTGAATGGCCTGCTTCAGCTCAAATTTCTTACCCTTTGTATTGTTTTTCCATGTTCTTCATTCCACATGAAAATCCTTCATGTTTATTTATGTTAAATTTTATCTGCCACTAGTCTGCCCATTCCACAAATGTTTGTTTGTTTTTGAAGGTCTACACTGTTCTCCCCACAACTTATAATACAAGCATTGTATCATCAAATTTTGAAATTGTACCCTGAACACCAACACCTGGGTCATTAATATCCGGAAGAGCAAGGGTCCTAACACTGACCCAGAGGAGCTCCACTATAAACTTTATTCAACCTATAAAGCAACCATTCATTAACTTTGTTTTGTGTCAGTCAACTAACCTTGTATCCACGTTTCCTCCTATCTTTCCATTTTCTAAATTTGCTCACAATCTGTGTGGCACAATATCAAATGTATCAGTAAATCTTTTATATACTTCACCAACCCTTACAATTACTCCCTCAAAAAAAACTTCCAATTAAACAATCTCCAGTCTTCTGAGACAACACCCGAGTCCAAGGACACTTACATTTTAATGATACTGCTAGGATTCTACTGTTCAGCAGCCTCTGCTCCAGTAATACAGATCTCCTGTCATTTGAGGGTTTTACATTGGGGATGTGGCTGCGGAAATAAACCCACCAAGCATTTTCCCCATATGGGATGTCAAACCCAATGCCTTTCCCACTGTCTTTTTTTTTGTTTAAGGCCCTGGCTTGTATTTAAATGTGCACTGTGTGTAAATAAATATTTTTGTGGCCCAGATGCAACAGGAACTGGAACAAACTGCGTATGAGCTCCATGGTGCCCTGGACAAAATCAAACGGCTGGAATGTGAGAATCTGCAACTGAAATCCGGTGAGTTTGTAGGTGGCAGCAAATGCCACTCTCAGCCCATCATTTGAGTACAGTATTGAAGGGCCGCTGCACTGTTCCAGTGTTTTTTTTCTCCAAAAGATCCATTAAGCCTCCTTTTCCTTATCTGCTTGCTTTATGAATGTAGAAGATTCCATAGTATTATTCACAGAAGAGTAGCAGATCTGGACAGTCATTAACAGGGCTAAGCATCAACTCATCCACCCCATTTTCACTCCTGAACATGAAGACACAATCTGTTGCGAACCACAGAGTATTTAACCTTTCAATACCTGTTCCAGGGCTGGAAATCATGACCGATCAGCTAGCCAAGGTGGAGGAAGAACGAGACAAGCTGATGAAGGACAAGGGTAAATGCAATGTGGAATTGGCAAGAACTGAGGCAGCACTGAAACTTTCTCAGGCGACACTAGTTGAGAAAAAGGAAAAGTGAGTCAGCTTTGCCTCTAAGGTGCCATTACATGTTTGCTCCAGTGGTTGGATTATGTGGCAGTAATTATTCATGGTTGTAACTATGAATATGTCCTTCTCACCTTGCTCTAGGTTGCAGACCTGTGAAGCACAGAATGAGGAGCTGTCAGATACTCTAAGGGAGAATGTAAAAAGGTAATAATGTGCAGAAAGCCTGCTGTATTTGCCAAAATGAGCCCCTGTGACTTAGTGACTCTCTGAGACTCGTGTATGACACCAACAGGACAGACCATTGTTGAAAGTTGCTATTGAAATATTGGACTTTATATTGTAGCATTCTCAAGACTAAGGGGTGGAAGTTACTCATATCACATTGTAGATAAATCCTATCTGGAGTAACAGTTTAGTCCTGAACACTGCACCTTTGGAAGAATAGGTTTGCTTTACAGGAGGTGCAATGTAGATTTGCTAGAATAATATCCTGCTAAAAGGCTTAAACGATGAGGTTACATAGACTAGCCTAACAATCTCCTCCACTTGAGAGATCTAACTGAAGTGTTTAAAATGATTAAAATGTTCAAACGGGTAGATAAGGGAAAAAGTTGCCCCCTTCGGTGGGGCGGGGGTGGGTAAGTCCAGAATAAGGTGATATAGAAACATGGAACATAGGAGTAGACCATTTGGCCCATCCATCCTGGTCTACTATTCAACATGATCATAGCTGCCGTATTTCACTGCCGTACTCCATGCTCACCCCGTACTCCTTCACACCTTTTTGGTGTCCAGAAACCCATTTATCTTTTTGCTTAAAGTAAGTGACCACCTCCACAGGTAGTAAAGAATCCGGCAGGTTCACCATCCTCTGAGTAAAGATATTTCTCCTTGTCTCAGTCAGAAATGCCTTACTGCACACCCTGATACCATGGACCTCGAAACCAAGAGAAGTATCATCTTTGTATCCAGTCTGTCCAAGCCTGTCAGAATTGTCTATGTTTCGATGAGATCCCCTCAATCTTCTAAATTCCAGTGAATACAGGCCCAGGCAACTCCATCTCTTCACATATGATAAATCTGCCATCCCAGGAATCACGCTTGAACCTTCTCTGCCCTCTATGGCAATGATATCCTTTTCTGAGTAAGGAGACCGAAACTATGCACACTACTCCAGCTGTGGTCTCACCAAATTTCTCTACAACTGCAGTAAAATTTGATTGATTCTGTACTCAAACTCTCTTGCAATGAAGGCCAACATACCATTTGCCCTCCTAACTGTTGCTGCCTGTATGCTTGCTTTCAGTGACCATTGTACAGGGGATTCTGCTATAACACGATAGTTGCGTTCCAGTGCAACTTCGTGCTACAGAGATAATGGGGCCTATGGGAAAAGTGGGGTTACGGGCAGAGCACCAAAAAAAATCACTCAACACTCAAACACACAAATTCCATGTGTATGTGTGTGTCCCTCACTCGTTCCACACACGCGTGTCTCTCACTCCCTGCATCCATCCTTATCTCTGTGATCTAATCCAGTTCCCTATATCTCTGTAACTACAGAAACTCCAATCCCTAAAGCCCTTTCTCCCACTAACATTTTTGAGCACCTGCAACTCTCCGGAACATTCTTGAGCACCTGTCAGCCTCCCTAACCCTAACTCTACCTGTCCCTTCAATTCCTAGTATCCGTATAACTTTCCACAGCTGGTATAAACCTCCCTATCTCTGTAACCTCTATCCATCCCTTTAACCCCCACTATCACTGAAATACTCCCTGCATTTGCAACAAGACAAATAAAATTACAGCATTAACTGAAGTGAACAGATACGATCTGTCATTATGGAGATGTGGCAGCAGAATGACCGTGGCTGGGAAGTGACTAATCACAGTCCTTCCCATGGTCCACGTGTTGTACTAGCCTGTTTTACAGGAACCACTGACCTTTCTCAATTTTGCTCAAGTCACTGTTCTCCATATAGAACTTGATGGTGAATGTTGGTAAGCTATCTGCTCCACAGTCAACCAAGCCTGAATTCTCCTCACTGTTGTACAATAACAGCTTCCAGAAGAGGGAACTGATATTTCAAGAACAGGTATTTTGACTATTTTTATACAAGTTTCTTGGGCTAGCTTTGACAGTGGCCATCAAATCTTGCATGCAGACCTCCTCAATTTTTGAGTGCTCCATATTTATTTCGTCTTCGAGCAAAGGGAGGGGTTAGGATTTGTATTTAATGTCAAAGATAAACAGAGACAGATAAGTGGCTGCTGAAAATAACTGCAACTTCTAAGTATGTGACAGTGAGGTTTTGGTGAGAAAGGCAGGTGTGTTAGACTATGAACATGAATAGACGCACAGTTTACAACAACAAGAAAGTTCTGCTAAAACTTTGAATCACTGGTTAACTTTCAGCTTGAGTATTGTGGGTCAAAGAAAAACATTCAGTAACAACTTTGAAAAATAAATTGAATAAATTTTTGAAAACCAAAAAGCAGGTTGATAGGGAAAGAATGGTGAAGTGGCACTATTTTGATTCCTTTCTTAAAGAGCAAATCCAGTGGACTCGATGGGTTTGCCTTACAGCAAGCACAGGGTTTGCTTTACAGCTGGCACAGGGTTTGCGTTATAGAAATAGCGTAGCCCTATTTGTCAATCACGTTAATGCCAATTCGCGTTGCTGGAACACTCATTATAGCAGAACCCCCATACAAAGATACCCAGGTCCCTTTGTACATCAACTTTTCCCAGTCTATCAGCATTTAAATAATAGCTTGCCATTCTGATTTTCTTCTTACCAAACTGGATGACTTCATATTTGTCCACATTTATACTGCCTTTGTTCACTCATTCAATTTGTCTAAATTACCCAGAAGCTTCTCTATCATCTTCACTACTCATGGTCCCACTTTAATGTCATCAGCAAACATGGAAATATTACACCCGATTCCCTCATCTGATTTATTGATATATCCTGTGAATAGCTGGGGCCCATCTTACCCCATTTGTCACCCTCTTCCGCTCTGAAAACAATGCATTTATCCCTACTGTGTTCTGTCTGCTAACCAATTCACAATCCATGCCAGCACATTATAACCAATTCACAATC
>NC_063357.1:2081120-2098626 GCF_021869965.1 Rhincodon typus | reverse complement strand
TTTCCATTATCAGTTCTTCCATTTCAGACCGGAAGGGCCTGATAATTATACTCTCATCTTCACTACTGTTTATCGTTTTATTGACTTACAGAAACTCTTACAATCAGCTATTATGCTCCATGCATATTTATTTTCATAAACTGTTTTCCCCTCTTAGTCACACTCTTGTTCCTCCTTTGTTGAATTCTAAACTGCTTTTAGTCTTCTGGCTTGCTACTTTGAGCTACTTCATACAGCTTTTATGTGACTCTCTTCCACCCCACCCAATGTCAGCATATATATCACCTTTTCCTAACTACTATCAGTTGTGATGAAGAGTCACTGGACTCAATGTTAACTTTGCTTTCTCTCCACAGATGCTGCTAGACCTGCTGAGTTTCTCCATCAATTTCTGTTTTTGTTTATATGACTCCTCTTGGAATCTAATGCCATCCTTGCTTTCTTTTGTTAGCCATAGATGGTCTACTTTCCTGTTGTTCTTTTGCCCAAAGGAATGTATCACTCCTGTAATGCAAGTTTGTTTCTTGCATTGTTTATTCACTGGTGTGCCTTTTAATGAAGTTATCCAATCTATTGCTCAGCTAACCTCTCAAACCTTTGAAGTTTTATTTGTTTAGGATCTTAGTTTGGGACTAGACTGTTTCACTTTCTATTCCAATATCTATATTTCTACCATGTTATGGTCTTTTCTTTCCTAAAGGACCTTGCAGACAAGATTCGTAATTAACCCCTTCTTATTGCACAAAACCAACTCTAGGCTTGCCCTGAGTTGGGTCCTCAATGTATTGGTCTAAAAGATCTATCCTGTACACACTCTAGGAACTCAGCTGCCAGAGTATCATTGCTGATGTAGCTTGCCCAGTCTATATGTATATTAAAATCATCCATGATTACTGTAGCACATGGTGCAATTATGTCTAACATCCTTTTTAATGCCATCCCCTACTTCATAACTGTTTGGAGGCCAATAGACAGTTCCCACTAATGTTTTCTGCCCCTTGTTGCTGCTTCACTCCACCCAGACTGATTCCACATCTACATTTCCTGACCAATATCCTTTCTCACCATTGCATTAATTTCATGTTCACGAACAATGCCACCTCACCATCTTTTCCACTTTTGTTTGGCCAGTCCTTCCTAGAGATTGAATAACCTTGGGTGGCCATTTCCCATCCTTGGTCACCCCATGTCACCATAATTGCATCTGTTTACAACTATTTGTTGTGTTGATTTGTCTGCCATTTTGTGACTATTCCATGCATTCAGATATTGTACCTTTAGATGTGTCATTTTGTGATTCTAATTTTTTTTGTACTCCAGCCCTATTTGCTGCTAGCCTTCCACTTTTGCTTTCTATTTTTCTCTTTCATTTCCATCCTTATTTCCTCACTCTTTTTTTCTTCTGCCAGCTCAGGTTCCTGCCCCCCTAGTTTAAACCCTTACTACTGTACTGATGAATGTCCCTGCAACGGTATTAGCCCTGACCCCACTGGGGTACAACCCATTCAGCTTGTACAGGGCCCATCTTCCCCAGAATTGTTTCAAATATCCCGAGAATCTTAATCCTTTCCTCCTGCACCATTTCATAGAATAGAATCATAGAATTCCTACAGTTTGGAAGCAGACCACTTGGCCCATCAAGTTCATACCAGCATCCAAAATGCTTCCCACCCAGATCCACTCCCCACCTCTCCCCTCACCACTACCACCACCACCTTACCCCTGTAACCCTGCATTTTCCAATGCCAATCCACCTAACTGCATGTCTTTGGATTGTGCATTGTTGGAGAAATATTAATATGGACTATTCTCCTATTTCTGATTATGTTAGCACATAACACTAGGAATAATCATGAGATTAGTATCTTTTGAGGTCCGTTTTCATTTATTTCCTAGCTTCCTATGTTGTGTTTGCAGGACCTCATTCTCTTCTTCACCTTTGTCACTAGCATGGTCCACGATCTCTGACTGTTTTCCCAATCCATTCAGACTGTCCTGCAGTTGCAGGCAATATACCATCCTAGTTGCATGTGTCTGCAGCTGCAGAACATCACCTTATTCCCTCTAGAATAGAATCTCCTTTCAGTATTGCTCTCGCACCTCACCCGCTATCCGTGCAGCTGAGCCATTCCTGGTAATGCAGTCTTTGCCTTTGCTGCATTCCCCTGAGAAACTATCTTCCCCGGCAGTATCCTAAACAGAATATCTGTTAGACAGAACTGGCCCTTGTATCGAGGTGGGATATTTGGGGTGGTATCAGTAAGACTTTATTCATGTAAAGGGCAAACAAGAGTGGAAATCTGGAACTTTCTTTTCCCCAAAAGCTCAGATTAGAGGTCTATTGAACAATTCAAAATTGGAATTGGTATTTTTAAAATGTGGAATAAACAGCAAGTTCTGCACTTTCCTTTAGCCGCCTTTTGTATATCTGTATGTTTTATTTAAATATTGTTTTGTGGTTTTAATTGGCGTGTTATGTTTTTCCGTCAGTCTGGAAGAGACTACAAATAAACTAAAGCAGGAGAAGGAAGCTCTAGAGCTGTCTCGGGCTGAGGTCACCCGCTTAACTAAGGTCCTGGCACTTAAAGACGAGGAGCTACAAGAACTCTTCGACACCCGGGCCGAGGCTGCATTGATTGCAGACTATAACAAGGTACGTGGAAAACAGCCAAAACATGATGGATGTGGTAGATTTGTAAGGGAAGGCAGCTATATAATTCAATTTTATTAAATCCCAACACAGGTGTGACATTTCATGGTCAGGTAGGGCTGGGCAGTGAGACTTGTTCATGCTTGAACCCTCTGTTTACCTTTAGGAACAGTGGCCAGACACTTGGTTAGACACTTCCAGCTAGCCATGGCGTGTCTCCTGAAGAAGGAAGGTGTAGGATGTGAAGATATTTTAATGTAATTGGTCCAATGGCAGAGCTAGTGTTTAGAGGGAGGAAGTGTTGTTGATCATCAGAGCATTGAGTGTTACGGGGTTTTGAGGAGATGGTGAGAGCTCAGCCATGGTTCAGAGCTCCTGAATATTCCAGAATTCAAATGGATGTGGAGCTGTTATAGTAACAGGTGGCTGGTCATATGATGGATGCTGAAAGCAGTACTCGTATGGGAATAGAGCAAGGGATTGAAACTGACTGCATTGCTCTGTTGTTCTGAGGGCTAGAATGGACTCAATTGACAGAATGGCTTCTCCATCTATGAAAATGATTCAATGAAGAGCTTTCCTCCTATCCCCTTCTCACCCCTACCCGTGTCCTGGGTAGTACCAATTCTGTACCTGAGCACCTCTCCCTATGATTCCTTATTTAGATGCTACAGCTTCAATGACCCCTTTCTCCTGATTTCCATTCCCTTTGGCTCTCTTATGTCTGCTTCTAAATTATACATTTTATCTGACTAAAATTACAAAAGATTGCAAAACCTCAGTAGGGGCTGCTGGGCATTTAATCAGTCTGTAACTGGATTTGCATTTGCACATCCTCTCCTACACCCATATTCTTTAAGATGGACTCCTGTCATTTTTAGCCTGACCTACTTCTGGCCTGTACTCCAGAGCAATGGCCTGAATCTCTAGAGCTTCTCCCAAGAAACTGGGTTATGCTCCAATTATTGACACAGATGAGCTTTTAGGAATACATGACTTCTTCAAATACCACTTGATAAAACTAACTCAAAGTGCAAGAATCTGAACAGGTTCATGACACCTGGATTGGAGCCAATAAATGCTCTGTGCTCACCTTTCTGTCCATCTTTTTAAAATGTTCCTGAAATCCTTGTCTGCGTTTTTAACAGACTTGACTTTGTTCTGTGTTGAACTCTAGCTTGAACAAATTGGATTTGTTGCTGTAATGTGTGCTTTCTTTATCTTGTGCTAGGTGCTGTGCTCTGAGTTGTCCTGTCTTCCAAGATCCCTAATACCCACCCACCCTGGCTCCCATGGTGCATTGAATTTATCCAGTTGCTCATTTTGTTACAGTTCCTCTATTCTTGTCTTTCAGTCTCTGATTGTGACCTCCTGCAGCCTCCAAGCACTCTGTGACATCTGATCTCTCAACTGATTTGCGGCATAATTGCACACTGCTCTCCATTAATTGTGGTACCATCTTCTGATACCACATCACACCCTAGAACCCCCCTTCTCTCTTTTGAGCCTCTTTGACTTACTTTGTCTTCTCCATTACACTCTCCTACATTCTCCTTTAAAAGGTTTCAGAAAATCTAATGGTTAATCACGCTGGTCACTTTCCACCCATATCTCATCACCCTTTGGGTGAAGACCTTTGGAACATTGTGGCTACAATGAAGATGATGTGAAATTATATTTAGAATTTTTTTTAATAGTTCATTAATTGAAATATTTCATAAGATGAGTGATTTTAAGAATAGAGAGAAAAATTATTCCCTCTGGCAGAAGAGTCAAAACCACAGGTATTAGATGTAAAGTCAGTTGGCAAGAAGAACAACAGGAGATGAGAATTCTTCTGGGAAGTTTTCGGAATCTGGATAGGTAATGGATATAAAACAGTTCTGGGACCAAATGTTAACATTTCTTTGAGAGACAGCACAGGCCCGACAAACCAAATGGTCTCCTGTAATGTGTGATTGCGACAATTCTCTGAACCATTCTTTGTGTAGGTAGGTCTCAGCCAAAAGTGTCTGTCTTGCTTGCTGAGTCTGTGAAACCAGGATCTCTGGACCAGTTTTCCCACTGTTACCACTAGCTGTGATCATATGTTCCTAATACTTTGTGTGATGATCAGCCATATAGGAAAGGCTACTAGTTTGTTCTCTGGTCTGTATGGAGTTTGCTAAAGTAGCAGCAGAGGGGTTTGTAAGGACATTATGTCCTGATTAATGCAATACTTTTTATTTGTTCATGGGTGTGGCTGTCAGCTTGAAAAGGGGAGGTAATGGCCTAGTGGTATTATCACTGGACTGTTAATCCAGAGACCCAGATAACGTTCTGGGGACCCAGGTTCAAATCCCGACATGGTAGATGGTGGAATTAAATATCTGGAATTAAGAATCTAATGATGACCGTGAATCCATTGTCGATTGTCAGGAAAAACCCATCTGGTTCACTAATGTCCTTTGGGGAAGGAAACTGCCATCCTTACCTGGTCTGGCCTACCTGTGACTCCAGACCCATAGCAATGTGGTTGACTCTGAACTGCCCTCTGGGCAATTAGAGATGCCCTCATCCCATGAAGGAATAAAAACAAAAATTTATTACCCATCTCTAATTGACAGTGCATGTGGTGTACATTCGAGGATGTTCCTAGATTTTGACCCAATGACAGTGAAGGAACGACATTATAGTTCTCAGTGAGACTTGAGTGGTTTGAATAGGAACTTGCAGGTAGTGGTGTTCCCATCTGCTGCCCTTGTCCTTCCAGATGGTAGTGGTTGTGGATTTAGAAGGTGCTGTTGAAGGTGTATTGGTGAGTCACTGCAGTGGATCTAGATAAATCGTACTTGCCACTTCCACAGTGCATTGGTGGTTGAGAACGTGAATATTGAAGGTGGTGATTGGAATGCCAATTGAGTGGGCTGCTTGGCCCTGGATGGTGTCAAGCTTTTTGAATGTTGTTGGGGCTGCACCCATTGAGGCAAGTGGGGAGTATTCCTCCACTTCTCTGACTTGTGGACTGGCTTTGGGATTTGTGAGTAACGATGAGGAAGGGACTTGATACCTCAACTCACTGGGTGAAAAATGAGTGTATCTTGGAAGTACATTCCAGTCAGCTGGGAAAGGAATGGTGTCTTGAGAATCAACTCGTACAAAAGGTTGATTCCTCAGGATCTAAATTAGGACCAAAGTGATCTCTTAGATTAGGTCTGGTTATGTGGGAAGAATTTTTTACATTTGTACCCCATCCGTCAAACCCCCAACGCCTCACCAAAAATCTCGCAATTGTCTATGCCCAGGAATATTTTTACCCTGCCGATCCTGGAAGAGTTCTTTTGCCTTGAATGGGGCAGGACTGCCAGTAAGATCATGCTTAATGTACCATGACCATATGAGACAGGCTGGTTGGAGCAGAAGGATTGTTTGTCACTTTAATATGTTGGAATTAAATATCTGGAATTAAGAATCTAATGATGACCGTGAATCCATTGTCGATTGTCAGGAAAAACCCATCTGGTTCACTAATGTCCTTTGGGGAAGGAAACTGCTATCCTTACCTGGTCTTGCCTACATGTGACCCACAGCAATGTGGTTGACTGGGTAATTAGAGATGGGTACAATTCTACAACAATGCGTGGCTTGGACAGTGAAATGACTGGGCTTGCTGCAGTCAGTGTGCAGAGGTGTTTGCTACTTATGGAGGTTTCTAGGGAATGTAAACCCTTGAATTTTTTTTTCTTTTGCTCTGTTTTCTTGAACCAGTTTATGGAGCAGGAGCTGAAGGTGTCCCGTGAGCATTTGATGGAGATGGAGGGGCAGCTCAGTGAACAAGTCCACCTCCTGCATGAACGCAACCTGCAATGTGAGGAGCTGCGGTGAGTGAGCCAGTGAGCAGACTCCCTTACCCTACCCTTTCCCAGGACAATATGTGTCCCTGTGCATGGAGTCAGACATTACAGTAATCAGCCAACTAAGGCACAGGGTCAAACGGGTAGTGACCTCTGATGTTTTATTTGAACACTGTTCCACAGTAAGGTGTAAACAGTTGTTTGCATGAATTATATAGGACCCTGCTGCGTAAAACCTTTATTGCAAGGGTGAGGGGTCTGACTGAGGAGCTCCTGTATGCGCGTTTTGGGATGCGTTAAAGGTAAGGAAAGATTTCCAAGTTCAGGCAGCATGGAGTGATAGCTGGGGGGCACTTTTAAGGCCAGATAGAGGAGTTATAGGGCTGAAAATTATTACAAAAATAGAGTGGGATAGAGCCGTGAACAGTTTATAAAAGAGAAGCGAACCTTACTGTGGATTAGATCAATGATGACAGGCTGTGTTTTAAGATGAAATAAACCATACAGGTTACCAAGGGCCAAGGATACTGACAGCAGTAGAGGTTGCAGGGGGAGGTCAGTAAACCTGAAATGGAGGGTCTTTAAAAACAATGCACTGACATTTGGGCGGTGATCTTATTTGGCATTGACTGAATGTGGATAAGCCCTCAATCCTGATTTGGTACATGAGTAAAACAGGTGTCTGTCTGTCTCAAAATATCAGGGCTCGGTGTGATGAGTGCCAAAGGAATCTTGATACGGTTAAGGAGGACGCGCGAGAGATGTTGCTGGAAATGGGACAGCAGATGAACCAGGCCACGGTAGAGATCACTGCCCTGAAGAATCAAATACAAGATGTCATCAAGTCAACTGGAGTCACTATGAAGAACTGCCAGCAGGTGGGTCTCCTGTTGCTTGGATTCTTCTCTAAGCTCTGCCTTCCTGGAGGCATAATGCACAGGGTTCCTGATAACCCAGACTGTAAAGTGAATAATTGTGCTGATGACTGCCCAGCGACTTTCTGGACAATGTTTAGCATTTGAATTTGGATATTATTGTCCTTCCCTCCATCAACAGAACCACTTACTTCCACCACTGTAACACTGTCCACCTCAGCCACTGCCTCAGCTCATCTGCTGAAAATCTCATCCATGACTCTGCCACCCCTTGAATTGACTATTCCCACAGATTCCTGGTCCATCTATTTTCCACGTGAAGCTCTGCTGCCAATGTCCTAACTCGCAACTGGTTCCAATTTACCCATCACTCTTATGTTCACTCACCAACAGTGATTCCTGCTCCAGAAACACCTCCATTTCAAAAATTCTCATCCATAGAATCATAAGAGTATGGAAAATCCATCGAGTCTGTGTACCACCAAAAATACACTACTACCTGCACTGGTCCCACTTCGCTGCACTAGGCTTACAGGCTTGAATGTTATGACACTTCCTGTACTCATTCAAGTACTTTTTAAGGGTTGTGAGATTTCCTGCCTCATCTATCCTCCCAGGCATTTCAGAGCCCCATCACCCTCTGGGAGAAAACTGTTTTCCTGCAATCGCTTCTAAACTGCCTGCCTTTCACCTTCAAATTATACCCCCTTGTTATTGATCCCTTGACCAAGGGGAACAGTTGCTTTCTATTCACTTTCTATGCGCCTTATAATCTTATACACCACTATCTGGTCCACCCCCAAGTCTTCTCTAGTCCAAAGAAAAAAATCCGTCTCTTTGTAGCTGAAATGCTCTGTCCCAACGAATGGTGGTGGTGAATCTCCTACGCACCCCCTCCCAGTGCAGTCAAATCCTTCCTGGTGACCAGAACTGCAAGCACAACTCCAGCTATGGCTGAACTAATCCTGTACAGCTCCAACATAACATCCCTGCTCTTATAATCTGTACCACAACTGATCAAGGCAAGCTTTCCATATGCTGCCTTAACCACCCTATTAATCTGTCCTGCCATCTTCTGGGATTTATGGACAAGCATCCCGAGATCCCTCTGTTCTTAGCTTCCTCGTGTCCTGTCATTCATTGAGTACTCCCTTGTCTTGCCCCTTCTTCCATCACCTCACACTTGTGGAAATTAACCTGAACTGTCATCTGACCAATCCATTTGTATCTTCCCAAACCTAACCCCTTCCTCCTCTGTGTCATCTGCAAACTTCCTTATTACCACTACCACAAGCTCTGCTCCACCCCCAACCTTCTTATCTATGTCACTCATGAATGTCACAAACAGTAAAGGACCCAGCACTGATCTCTGTGGTTCACCACTGCACATCACGTTCCAGTCTCTTAGTACTGTTGTCGAATTCCTCTGCTGTTTCTGACTTCACCCTCCTTATTAACTGCAGAACTCTGCATCTCCAATTCTGGCCTCTTCAGCATCCCTCGTTTTCATGCTGCTCATGCTTTCAGCTGCCTGAGCCCTAAGCTCTGCAATTGCCGCAGAAATCTCCCTCTCGCTTTTGAAGATGCTCCTTGAAACCTAGCTCTGACAGACTTTTAGTCACTTGTCCTACCTAATATCACTGTGTTGGCCCATGTCAAAGTCTATGTTCCCGTGTGAAGTGCCTTGGTGCTTCACTATGTTAAAGATGGTTACATAAATACAAGTGTCACTTGGTGATCTAGAACTTCAGTATTAGTGAAAAGAGAGATGCTGTGAAAACTCCTCAATTTGCTTTCACAGAACAGATGGCAGGAATGTAAATTTTCAAGGAGAATAACAATTTCACAATTACTGAAGTGTTGCAGGGCCTGGAGGTGTTCTCATAAACCCTGTCTGTGCACTCTCCAATGCCTTCACATTCTTCCTGAAGTGCGGCACCCAGATCTGTAGCTAAGGCAAAGTTAGCATCTCATACAACTTCCAGAATTCCAATAATTACAGTACAGAAGTAGGCCAGAATCAGTGTCTTGCCTGATATTCCTGTGATATGTTGTTTTCTTAAGAATCGTCTGGTGGCCGTTGCCAAGACTAACCAACTACCCGCTGCGACTGAAACACGGGAGGCAGCAAAGGAAATGAAGGAAAGCGCCAAATCCAGTGAAGGTAAATTGATGAGTGGGGGCAAGAAGTGGAATATAGAGTGGGTTTGATACTTTCTCTGGATTTGACTGACAGGGTGAGGATCTCCTTTCCAGGATTTTGCTCACAATTAAATTCTCTTCCTCTCCATGCACAGAATACAATAAAACATATCCGGCATCATCAAGGCAGTTTACAGGGAACTTTTATCCGCAGCCACCTTTTGTGTGCCAAATACTGTATACAACTAGTGATAGATGGAGCAAAGTGATTCCACAACCAATAGATTGTATTTAAGTTCTACAATCCTGCCACATTCTGTTGTGAATGGTGATGGATAATTAAGCAACTCACTGGAGGAGGAGGCTCCATAAATATTCCTATCCTCAATGATGGAAGAGCCCAGCACATCAGTGCAAAAGATAAAGCTGAAGTATTTGTGACAGTCTTCAGCCAGAGGTGCCGAGTAGATGATCCATCTCTGCCTTCAGTGGTTACCAACGTTACAGATTCCAATCTTCAGCCAATTCGATTCACCCCACATTATCAAGAAATGGTTGGAGGCACTGGATACTGCAAAGGCTATGGGCGCTAACAGTATTCCAGCAGCAGTACTGAAGACTTGTGCTCTAGAACTTGCTACTGCCCTAACCAAATATAGCTATTCCAGTACAGCTGCAACACTGGTGTCATCTGACAATGTGGAAAACTGCCCAGGTGTTTGTCCTGTGCACACAATGCAGGACAAAACCAACCCGATTAATTACTACCCCATCAGTCTACTCTCGAACATCAGTAAAGTGGTGAAAGGTTTCATCAATTGTGCTTTCTCAGTAGAGACTATCTGCCCCCAGCAATCCATTCTGCCAATAAAGTCATCCACTTTAAATTGGGAGAGGGGAGTGTGCAGCCATTCAGGTAGTAATCTACCTTCTTGTTTATTGCTTCTGAAGTGAATAACCTCGCATTTATCCAAATTATACTGTATCTGCCATTGATCTGACCACTCACCCAACCTGTTGAGATCATGCTGAAGGATCTCTGCATCCTCATCACAGTTCACCCTCCCACCCAACTTGGTATCATCTGCAAACTTGGAGATGTTACATTTTGTTCCCCTCATCCAAATCATTAATATATATTGTGAATAGCTGGGGTCCTAGCACCAGTCCCTGTGGTACCCCACTAGTTACTGCCTGCCAATTTGAAAAGGACCCATTAATTCCTACTCTTTGTTTCCTCTCTGCCAACCATTTTCCTATCCATCTGAATACACTTCCCCCAATCCCATGTGCTTTAATCTCGCACATTAATCTCTTATCTTTGTCAAATGCTTTCTGAAAGTCCAAATATACTACATTGACTGGCTCCCCCTTGTCAACTCTACTGGTTACATCTTCGTAGAATTCCAACAGATTTGTCAAGCATGATTTCCCCTTCATAAATCCATGCTGACGCTGTCTGATCCTGCCACTGCTTTCTAAACGTTCTGCTATAAAATCCTTGACAATGGATTGAGAATTTTCCCCACTCACCGGTCTGTAATTCCCTGTTTTCTCTCTACCTCCCTTTTTGAATATTGGAGTGATATTAGCCACCCTCCAATCTGCAGGGACTGTTCCAGAGTCTATAGAATCCTGGAAGATGATCACCAATGCATCCACTATTCCCAGAATTACTTCCTTAAATACACTGGGATGTAGATTATCAGTCCCTGGGGATTTATTGGCCTTCAATCCCAATGATTTTCCCAGCACCATTTCTCTACTAATATTGATCTCCCTCAGCTCTTCCCTCTCACTAAATCTTGCCTCCTCCAACAATTCTGGTATCTGATTTGTGTCTTCTTTTGTGAAGACAGAACCAAAGTATGTATTCATTTCCTCAGCCATTTCTTTGTCCCCTATTATACATTTTCCCATTTGTGTCAGGAAGGGGACCTACATTTGTCTTTACCAATCTCTTTCTTTTCGTGGAACTGTGGAAACTTTTAGTGTCAGTCTTTATGTTCCCTGCAAGCTTAATTTCATACTCTAGTTTCCTCTTCTTAATCAATCCCTTGGTCCTTCTTTGCTGAATTCTAAACTGTTGTCAGTCCTCAAATTTATTATTTTTCTTGACCAATCTGTATGCTTATAGAACATAGAACAGTACAGCACAGTACAGGCCCTTCGGCCCACGATGTTGTTTTTCTGACCTATTATCCTACTCTAAGATCAAACTACCCTGCATACCCTTCATTTTACTATCATCCATGTGCCTATCCAAGAGTCGCTTGAATGTCCCTAATGTATCTGACTTGGATTGGATACTGTCTCTTATTTCCTTTGTAAACCATGGATCGGCCCTCTTACCCATTTTACTTTTGCGACAGACAGGAATAAACAGTTGTTGCAGTTCCTCCATCTGTTCCTTGAATGTTTGCTATTGCCTTTCCACTGTCATCCCTTTAAGTAACTCTCCCCAATCTATCAACGCCAAGTCACGCCTCATATCCTTGTAGTTTCCTTTTAAGGTTCAACACCCTAGTCTCTGAATCAACAACCCCACTCTCCATCTTGATTTTAAAAATGTTATCATGTTATGGTTGCTCTTCCCCAAGGGGTCTCGCACAGCTAGATTAACAATGATTCCCTTCTCATTACACAGTACCCAGTGTAAGATGGCCTGCTGTCTTGTTGGTTCTTCCACATATTGGTCAAGAAAACCATCCCGTATACATTTCAGGAATCCTTCTCTATGGCATTGTGGCTAAGTTGATTTGTCCAATCTATGTGCAGATTTAAATCACCCATGATCGCCGATATTCCCTTTAATACCATTCTTGACATCACTGCAATTTGGGGGTCTGTATATGACACCCACTAATGTTTTTTGCCCCTTGGTATTTCTCAACTCTACCCATACAGACTCCACATTGTCAAAGCTAATGTCCGCTGTTCCCGTTGTGGCCTCCTCTACATTGGGGAAACCAAGCGGAGGCTTGGGGACCGCTTTGTGGAACATCTACGCTTGGTTCGCAACAAACAACTGCACCTCCCAGTCGCGAACCATTTCAACTCCCCCTCCCATTCCTTAGATGACATGTCCATCCTGGGTCTCCTGCAGTGCCACAACGATGCCACCCGAAGGTTGCAGGAACAGCAACTCATATTCCGCTTGGGAACCCTGCAGCCCAATGGTATCAATGTGGACTTCACAAGCTTCAAGATCTCCCCTCCTCCTACCGTATCCCAAAACCAGCCCAGCTTGTCCCCTCCT
The DNA here is from genome assembly GCF_021869965.1 of Rhincodon typus. Taxonomy (NCBI): domain Eukaryota; kingdom Metazoa; phylum Chordata; class Chondrichthyes; order Orectolobiformes; family Rhincodontidae; genus Rhincodon; species Rhincodon typus. Next base: position 2,085,867 of record NC_063357.1, on the reverse strand, counting down.
CCCTAACCTGTCCTTCCTCCCACCTCAAGCCCCACCCCCATCTCCTACCTACTAGCCTCATCCCGCCCCCTTGACCTGTCCGTCCTCCCTGGACTGACCTATCCCCTCCCTAAGTCCCCACGTACTCTCACCTTTACTGGCTCCATCCCCGCCTCTTTGACCTGTCTGTTTCCTCTCCACCTATCCTCTCCTCTATCCATCTTCTATCCGCCTCCCCCTCTCTCCCTATTTATTTCAGAACCCCCTTCCCCTCCCCCATTTCTGAAGAAGGGTCTAGGCCCGAAACGTTAGCCTTCCTGCTCCTCTGATGCTGCTTGGCCTGCTGTGTTCATCCAGTTCTACACCTTGTTATCTCGTCCTTTCTCACTATTGTTAATTTCCTCTTTAATCAGCAATGCAGCTCTGCAACCTTTTTCTTTTTTACCTATCCTCTCTCTCTCTGTCTGTCTGTAATTTGTGTCTTCAACCAGCTACATGACCCATGACTCCACATTTTTTGGCTTTCTATTAGTCCATTATGGGACACGTTATTGAAAGCTTTTTGGAAATCCAGATAAATTGCATCGACTTCATGAGTATTATCTAGTCTGTTGCCTGCTCAAAAAAAAATCAATCAGGATGTTCAAGCAAAATTTTCCCCTGTCAGCATAGATTTCACTTCACAGGTTCTATTTCCATTTTTAAATGTTCTGCTATTGTCCCTTTGGTAGAGATTTTATTTTTCCTACTATTGATGTTGAAATGACTGACATAACTAAGTGGACCTGTTCTGTTCCCCTCCCCCCCCCCCCCCCCCCCCACCACCTTAAATATAGGCTATCTGCTGTTCCTCTTTATAGTAATGTTTCTGCCATGTCTTCCTAAATTCTCTCAATCTGTTTGTTTAATTTATTCAATACGTTCTATTTTTGTACTTTTAAATTACCTCTTTCATTATCCATTTCATCATTCCATGTCTTGTCTGCTCTTAAGGGTCACTCTGAAGGATGGTTATATGATCATTATTATGTGTTCTTTGAGAGTGTTTTTAAGTATTGAATTCACATTTCACTATCTCTCCTGGGGGGATTCAAACCTATGTCCCCAGAACAGTGGCCTGGAGTCTTGGATTGCTAGTGCACTGACATTACCACTACACTATTGCCTGCCCTCCATTATTGCCCAGATATTCCCCTATGTTCTTTTTACTTAATGTAATTGCTTTGGTTCATTCCTTGTTCCTAGATCCAATAGCTGATCTTGCTTTTACTGGTTTTAATGCATGTGGGTTAGACACTGGTTACAAATTGAGGGGACCTTATTCCTTTTACCTAACTCTTCTGTCCAATTAATATCAGGGTAGTTGAAATAAGTTATGATTATTTTGTTTTTACTCTTGCTCCATTTGCTAAATTTGTCTGCACATTTCTTCCTCCACCTCCTTCCACTATTAGGTGGTTGGTAGATCACACCTACTGGTGTGTTTGATCTTTAATTCTCTTTTCTTTCTCCCCCTGTGGATTCTACTTTTGTCTTACTGATAGCTGTGTCCCTGTTTTTTTTTTAGTTAAATAGCTTTCCAATGTTCAACAGCCTTGGTTCACATAGAGCATGGCAACAGAATGTGATGTCAGAGGGCATTGATGGAACTGTGTATTCTGTGATAAGGCAACATCTCCGTAATTTGAAAGCAGTTTTGTTGTGTTGAGATGGAACCATACTGTTTTTTGGTTACAGCATTGCTGAAATTTGTCTTCTTTTATCCTATGGTCTGTTCAGAGCATCACGAAGGGACTCTGTGCAACATCAGGAGTGACCAGAGTGCCTTTGCTCCCATCAGGTCAACAATGCTGAATTCACCAGGTAAGATCCTAGTACAAATAAGCAGCAGCCACCATTGTCTTTACAGAGGTATTCATCAATCCTTACTATATCTATTCTGGGAGTGTTTAATGAAGACAGTGTTAAAGAAACTTTATTCTATCTAACCCAGTGCCATGCCTGCACTGGGAGTAATGTGGAATGTAGTGTCCACCATGAAATTGTGACCGTCTTTTTGTCTGACAAACACACAATTCACTTGTAATAGATGAAGTAATTATCATTACAAGGTGTGTGAGCATAGGCTGGGAATGATCCTCCCTCCACCCTCCTGATTTGAAATTGTTGAATTCAGTTTGGTTTGGAGTTGGAGTAGTTCTGATGTCTTGCAAATTTTCTGAACTGATATACTGGAATACACCACAATATTCTAATGTCTTTGGATGCTTTTTAGAAACTCTACGTTCCTCTATCCACCAACTCTGTACCATCCCAATTCTTATCATTCACGTTCTCATTGTTCATGAATTACCCATCTTATCCATCCCACCTCACACTGCACCACTTCCTCCATCTGGTGTTCCCATGTGAACCCTACTCAGCCCTCTCCTTGATTCACGTTCTCAGCGATTACAGTACCATTCTCTGGTTTCTTCTCTCAATCCTCTGCCTCACTGACTTTGCATTTCTGTAAAGGTCTCCTGAAAATCTTGCATTTCAGTCTCCCACTGTCGCTCTGTGGCCTGTTATGATTTGCTGATGTTGGCTTATTGTGTAGAGCTAAGTGGCTGTGTAACCACTGTCTTTGTTTTTTGCAGAATGTAATAAAGCAGCTCCTCTTGATATTGAAAGCTGTCATGGTGCCTTCACAAGAGTTGAGCCCACAACTCCCAAGAAAATGGGTGAGGTGTTAGTGTGGTTTAACTTTCACTGTATATTAATTGGGTGAATAAACTGGCAGGTTCTGCGCATTAGAAAAAGGATGAAACAAGTCCTTTCTCCCTTCTGGGTTTGTGCAGGACACCATCAGCGTGTTGTGTATCAAAGGGAAATTGGTTTGGCTGCAGCATTCCTCTTGGTGCTCTGAGCAGCTGTTACTCAGTTTGATACTTCTCTTCCCACTATAGAAAGAGAAGATACTCTGTTGCCGACTGTGGCTGAACTGCGAGAGTCCACCCAAAAGCTCCTTGAGGTAATACAACTGCGGGTAAAGGACCTGCAGGACGAGATGTAAGTACAGAACTTGAAACAGCTATAGTTCCTTTCAAATTGCTAATTACTGAATGAGGTAAAATGGTGTGAGCATTTAGCATTTGATATCTTTGTTGTTCAGTAGTTCTGTGTCTCAGGAACTGAGCCAAATTTGATGTCTATCAGTGGGTAGCACGAACCCTTCCTTCCCGATTAGAAGGTCCTTGGTTTAAATTCCACTCAGGAGACTCGAGCACCAGGTCAAGGTTGATATTGGTGCCTTGCAGTTGCCAGGATCAGTGCTGCACTGTCCTGGTGCTGCCTCCTGGATGAGATGTTTAACTGATACACATCTGTTCTTGTGTGTGAATTTAAAAGATCCTATAGTTATTATTTGGAATGTGGGTGCATTCTCTCTAGTTTTCTTTTCATTACTTATCCCTCCATTAGTGATTTTAAAACAAAATGTGTTCATTGATTTCATTTGTGTGTGGAATCTGGCTGGGTTTAAATTGGCTGCCATTTTTCTTATGTTACAACAGTGACCAGACCTCATTGGCTATAAAACACTTTGGGATGCTCTGCAATTGTGAAAGGTGCTATAGAATTGAAAGTTCCTTCATTACCAATGAGTGAAATGAGGTATTTAAGTTTGGCACCGTGTAATGCGATCACTGTTCATACCAGTTGGTGATGTCTGGTCCTTCATAAAATGATTATTCTCTGTTGTGAGTCAGTAGTTTTATTCTACTATTTCTCTGCTGTGATCATCTTGCTAAAACCTGATCCTGTTTGTATGGGATCCTGGATGCAGATTAGAAGCAAGACCCTTGGCTACAGCCTGCTCCTACCATCAATTCATGAACACTAAGGCCAGCTGGAATGTCCAAGCTGATCTTGGTGAATTTAGCACAGGCTAGGGCTACAAGGAGCCTTCACATCAATACACCTTAGCTGCTCACTGGACAGTTCCTGACTCTGATTTGTGAAGCTGAAAATTGGGAAGGGAGCATGACCTGTCACCTGCTGCGTCTCTAATCCTCCCCATCTGCCAACTATTCAGCCCAGCTTTGGAGCCAAAGTTTAAGGGAGCATGCTCCTCTCCAAACTAGGTTAGCCCTTTTAACTTTGTATGTTGCTCTCCAGCCTTTCTCTGCTTTATGGTTTATAGTGCACTCATTGAGGTGACTGTCTCAGCTCTTGCAGGATACAGATGTTGGAGATGAAGGAGTTTATGATGAAGGCCTATTGCATGTAGGCATTACTGGGCACAGTCTCTGGAGTTGCCTGCACTGGAATGCTGTCAACTACTTCCCCTTTGCTTCCCATAAACAACATACAACAGGCTTGTGAGGAAGGTTACAGTTCACAGATTTAAAAAAAACAAAGTAACAACAGTTGACACAAAATTGCCTGAATGATATCAAACAAAGTAATGTTCAATGGATATTATTCGAGCTGGAGGAGGGTTTGTTGTGAGATTGCCCAGGGGTTGGTACTGTGCAGGGGATAATTTGCAGATGATGCAAAACTTGGAAGAATTGTGAACTATGAGGAGAACATCGTGGAGCTCCAAAAAAGAGACTGACAAGTTGGTGTAGGTGGCAGGTGCGATTCAATACAGAAAAGCATGAGGTGATGCACTTTGGTCAGAAGAACATTGAAAGACAATATAAAATATGGGAACAAAAACAGAAGTTGCTGGAAAAGCTCAGCAAGTCTGGCAGCATCTGTGAAGAAAAATCAAAGTTAACAT
>NC_063357.1:2022544-2046120 GCF_021869965.1 Rhincodon typus | reverse complement strand
GTGCTCTCCTACCTCCAAATCTAACACCTGGCCTGGTTCATTACCCAATACCAAATCCAATGTGGCCTCGCATCTTGTTGGCCTATCTACATACTGTGTCAGGAAACCCTCCTGCACACATTAGACAAAAACTGACCCATCTAAAGTACTCGAACTATAGCGTTTCCAGTCAATATTTGGAAAGTTAAAGTCCCCCATAACAATTACCCTGTTACTTTCGCTCCTATCCAGAATCATCTTTGCAATCTTTTCCTCTACATCTCTGGAACTTTTCGGTGGCCTATAGAAAACTCCCAACAGGGTGACCTCTCCTTTCCTGTTTCTAACCTCAGCCCATACTACCTCAGTAGACGAGTTGTCATCAAACGTCCTTTCTGCCACCGTAATACTGTCCTTGACTAACAATGCCACACCTCCCACTCTTTTACCACCTTCCCTGATCTTACTGAAACATCTAAACCCCGGAACCTGCAACAACCATTCCTGTCCCTGCTCTATCCATGTCTCCGAAATGGCTACAACATCGAAGTCCCAGGTACCAACCCATGCTACAAGTTCCTGGCATTGAAGTAGACACACTTCAAACCACCTTCCTGCCTGCCGGTACACTCTTGCGACCTTGAAACCTTATTCATGACCTCACTACTGTCAACTCCTGTACACTGGAGCTACAATTCAGGTTCCCATCCCCCTGTTGAATTAGTTTAAACCCTCCCGAAGAGCATTAGCAAATTTCCCCCCCGGGATATTGGTACCCCTCTGGTTCAGGTGTAGACCATCCCGTTTGTAGAGTCCCACCTACCCCAGAATGAGCCCCAATTATCCAGGTATCTGAATCCCTCCCTCCTGCACCATCCCTGTAGCCACGTGTTCAACTGCTCTCTCTCCCTATTCCTCGCCTCGCTAGCAGATGGCATGGGTAACAAACCAGAGATAACAACTCTGTTTGTTCTAGCTCTAAAGCTTCCACCCTAGCTCCTTGAATTTCTGCCTTACATCCCCATCCCTTTTCCTACCTATGTCGTTGGTGCCTATGTGGACCACGACTTGGGGCTGCTCCCCCTCCCCCTTAAGGATCCCAAAAACATGATCCAACACATCATGGACCCTGGCACCTGAGAGGCAACACACCAACCGCGAGCCTCTCTCGTTCCCACAGAATCTCCTATCTGTCCCCCTAACTATGGAGTCCCCAGTGACTAATGCTCTCCTCCTCTCCCCCCTTCCCTTCTGAGCAACAGGGACAGACTCTGTGCCAGAGACCTGTACCCCATGGCTTACCCCTGGTAAGTCGTCCCCCTAACAGTATCCAAAACGGTATACTTGTTTTTGAGGGGAACAGCCACAGGGGATCCCTGCACTGTCTGCCTGTTCCCTTTCCGTTCCCTGACTGTAACCCATCTACCTTTTTCCTGTACCTGAGGTGTGACTACCTCCCTGTAACTCCTATCAATTACCCCCTCAGCCTCCCGAATGATCCAAAGTTCATCCAGCTCCAGCTCCAGTTCCCTAACGCAGTTTCCGAGGAGCTGGAGTTGGGTGCACTTCCCGCAGATGAAGTCAGTGGGGACACTAGTGGTGACCCTTACCTCCCACATTCTACAGGAGGAGCATGCAACTGCCCTAACATCCATTCCCACTGTTCTGAATTCCCAAACAGACTATTGAAAAAAAAACACTAGTAACCTTACCAAATCAGCGCTCAGAACCATTTTTTTTTGGTTAGAGGAGGAGGATGGGTGGAAGACACTACCTAGGTAGTGTTTCGGGTAAAGCAACCGCTCAAATATATTACCTCACTAACTCACTCCAGAAAATGGAGTCACGCGAGGTAAGCTTTTGTAAGCTTACATCTGAAATTGAGTATAAATCAACACCGAGTTCTGACTTTTTCCGACCCCACTCCAATATCAGCCCAACCTGTCAGCTGACAGTATTAAGTTTAGTTTTGGTTATCACGTGAACTTAAATAGCACCAATAAATTTAAGGTAGCTGTTGGGAGATTTAAAGTCTGTTCTTTTGTAGTGATCTGATGGGAAAGACTGAGAATAATGGGATGAAAGAAAGGCCACTCCCATAATCAAATTGGTAAATCAGCATATTTTGTTTTTTAAACATCTTTCTTGCAGTTTTGGTCATACATAATCAATTAAAAGATGACGCACCAATTTCCTGCACTCAGCCCTGCTCAGAAGAAGGAGCTGTCTGAAATAGCTTTGAAGATCATCTGCCCTGGTAAGGGTATCCTAGCTGCTGATGAGTCCGTGGGTGAGTGTCTCCTGCATTTTTGGCTTCCTGTTTTGTGATTTATTGGTTGCAATGGCAGACATGTGGGGGATAGGAAAGGAATGGAGGTTTGAGGAGGAAAGTACAACTGAACTAGACTCTGATTCCCACTTTTTCAGAGTTGCACTGACATTTACTAAAACGTTAACTTCAATGAGTACAATAAGCAGGTTGTGTATTTCACAGATTTCCTATTGTGACTGTGAAAACAAGTATAGCCAATCCATGGATGGACCAATAAACAGACCAGCAATTTAAAAAACAGCCTTGCCTCTGTCTCCTAAAATGAACACACTCATTTCATTGACTCCTCCCTCCTAATCCATAGTATGTTTAAAGATATGGTATTGAAAGTGCCAATCTGGGTGAACCAATGAATTCAACAGCATACTCCCCTATTTCAACATTGAAAATTGAATCCAGAAAATTGGAGCAAATGTCTGTGAATGAGCTGACATGTGAGTTTCACAAAACAAGACTGCATTCATGAACTGCTTCTTAGTTAACAGATCTGAAGTCCTTTTTATCTCTTTAGGGTATTGAGCTACCTCTAGAGAAAATTTTGTCTTGAAGCCATTGGAACCTAAGGGGAGATATTTTTTAATCGGAATACTCTTTGGTGCTTTGACCTGATTATCGTTTGTTTGGGAAGACTTACTGTATACATTCTCATGCAGTGCCCTTCTCCATAGGAACCTGTAAATGGAACTAGTGGATTTGATGATATTTCACAAATACATGATAATGTGAGTTTCTGCTCCTCCTGAAACAAAATAAATTAGAAGTTTTGTACTTCAGCTAAAAGCAAGTCACCACTAAATATCCTATTGACTTAAGGTTTGAAATATAAAAAAAAATTGGATGGTTGGCAAGGGAATTGTGGTTGTACAGAAGATTACGTTCAATAGGGGGCTCTGTGCTGATCTGCTTGAGATCAGGCAACTTGGTCGTTGGATTATGGACCATGAACCCTGGTGTATGTATCTAGTAGTTCATGACCTTTTCATATCCAATGTACCAAAACAGCCTGTATGTCAGCCATTTTTTTAATAAGTAGATTGCTGTTCCATTTCTTAGGGAGCATGGCCAAACGACTGAACCAGATTGGTGTGGACAATACAGAGGAAAACCGACGTATCTACCGACAGATCTTGTTGACTGCTGATGATCGTATCAAAGACTTTATTGGAGGTGTCATCTTCTTTCATGAAACTCTGTACCAGAACACTGATGATGGAACACCCTTTGTAAATGTGGTCAAAGACAAGGACATTGTTGTAGGAATCAAGGTAAATGATCAAGATTTGTAATTATCTCTACTCCAATGGACTAGACCACTCAATGAGCGAAATTGAGCACTCTTACTCTTGGGTGTTTGAAGGGGTATCAGAACTCTACATTAGGTGTTGCACAAATAACGCATACAGATTTGGGTTTCAAATTGCTGCTTGTGGCTGATCAGGAGTTTCAAATGTGCATCTTGTGTTGCATGAGGCAGATTTTGTGTCTCTACTTTTTGATAATAAAACAAAGTAGAATGTTATCTACTACAAATATTTGCTCAGGTTTCGTAAAGTATATTTTTTCCACATTCTGTTTGTTCAAGATATAATGATCTTGATGTCCAAAGCAGTCTGTTAGAACAGCAGTATCTGAAACTAGTACTGGATGAGCTTATGGGATTTTATGATTCATCACGTCTAGTTGCAGTGTTAACCCAGGCTCTTCTCCACACGAAAGGATAGACAATCAAAAGGCAAATCATAAGCTGTCAGATTCTGAGTAGTCCAATTTTGGTTTGGAATGAACTGATTTTCTTCCAGCCTAAACTTTCCATGGCTGTGTTTTGTGTGTAGGATTTTATACTTGAATCCAATTTGTGCTGAAATCTCAAAAACTGAACTATGCACATATAGTTTGTGTTTGCCTGAAGGGGAATGTACAGTCTCAACTGTAGGGATACTAAAACCAACAGGATATAGCTTGGCAGAACTGAGACCTAGAAACTTTTAAGTGTTCAAAGGAACACTGCTGGATTAGAAGTAGCTAGTAGAGTACTGACAAGCTTTCTGTTACTTGTCCAAATATTATTAACAGATATTAAGGTGTCAAATAATTGTTTTGTGCTTCTCTCTTTCCCCACTTTTATTTCTGTATATGTGTTTTTCTTGTGGAAGACAAGCAATTAGTTGCCAGATCCTAACTCTCCCTGCAGTGACCCCCACCACCGCCCCTGCCACATGCTTATCCACTGCCGGGAGCATATAGTTCAGAAACTTACAGCAATAATAAACCTGAGAAGTAGAGCTGATTGTAGGGAGAACAAATCTGTGATTCTTTTGCAGGGATAATTGACATAGAATTGGTGGTGTTAACAGTGGAAATTGACTCACTGATCCAATCTGCTCGAATCAAAACAATAAGTCCATGAAAGGTATGGAAAGGTATAATGTGTCGGTGCAGGCTTGGAGGGCCGAGGGGCCTGTTCCTGTGCTGTACTGTTCTTTTGAAAGTGGGTTCCATGTGAATTTATGTCAGAAACTTGAGCCTGTTCTGCCATAATGGCCGACATAAATTCTAGCTGTACTTGCCTTTGCTCCATATTCCTCTAACTATGCCCAACAAAAATCATATCTAGGATTCTGTTTTCTGCAATGCTTATCATTGACTTGGATTGATGATTATCTCTTCTGTGGAAAACTAGAATATAGAATTGAGACAATTCATATTCACGTGTCACACAAGCAGTAATAGACCCTTCACCAGTCCTGAGGCTTGGTTACTATATATCTTTGAATAATGCACTTGTAAACCAAAGGGAGGAAAGCTCTTTTGAAATCGCTGAAACAGTCAATAAATGGCATACAAAGTTGGAATGCAGTAGGGTGTAAAATTCTTAAAACAATAACAGAACTATCAAACATTGATTTTAAAAATTATTCAATGTTTTGTTGAATATTTGGTACAAATTATAAATGTCAATTATTCTTATTTGAAACTTAAGACTTCTTGAACTTAAGATGTTCTGTATTTCCAGGTTGATAAAGGTGTTGTACCCTTGGCAGGAACCAATGGAGAAACCACAACTCAAGGTAAAGATCACATAAGTGGGCAGGGAAGGTATAAGAGATAACAAGGTGTACAGCTGGATGAACACAGCAGGCCAAGCAGCATCACAGGAGCAGGACGGCTGACGTTTCGGGCCTAGACCCTTCATCAGAAACCGAAACGTCAGCCTTCCTGCTCCTCTGATGCTGCTTGGCCTGTTGTGTTCATCCAGCTCTACACCTTGTTATCTCAGATTTTCCAGCATCTGCAGTTCCTACTATCAGGTAAGGTATAAGATCTGTGATTAGAGAGGGGACTGGATATGTATAGTACGTTGGGGTAATGGAGATAATGTATTGCATTGGATGGTGGTTAGAGTGTCTGCAATTTAAATGCACTGCAAAGAAGGATGGGACTCGTGCATACATGAAAGCAGTTACTGTGCAGGACTAAACAAGATTCTGTACGTTGACCACTGTTGTCAAAAAGACTCAGCCTTTTCATTTTTTTTAAAATTCCTGGTGTTGTGGGTAAATCACTGCAGGTTACCTTTAATTCAGTTACTTATTAAGGAATCTCAGACAATCAAGTACCGAAACAATGATTTAAACTTGTCTGAATGTAGCAACCAAATTAGGACCCCTCAAGCAAGTTAAGCCTCACAATTCAACTTGGCTACTACCTGATTTTAATGGTAAAATCTGACCTGGATTCCATGAACAGTGTCTGTCTCTGGAAGTGTCCAGGGTTCAATCTTTATGCAGTGTTGTTCTTTGAAGTTCTGCTACTGACTTATTCTGGTGTTCAATTCTTAGAGTTTTGTCCTTCAGGTCATTATTGACGAATCTTCAAAGTCCTTTCATCCAAATTACTGCAAATTTACTGCTTGCTTTCTTATCAGAAGTAGGTTCTTTGTTCCTTGTTACATTTGGCCTTAACTGCCTGTTCAAAGGCACAGCTTTCCTGTAATTGACTCCTTAAATTCTTCTACAGGTCAGTCAGTTGTCCTTGTGGCATAAAACATCAGTTTATCAAGCAGTTTTGTTCATGTAACCTTTTGACAGACAAGGCTAATTGATTTCAAGTTCTGTATAAGTTTGTCCTTGAACAATGTATTCCAGACAGAATTATTGCTGATTCTTTCAAGTGTAACAGTATATATTTTGATTTAATAACTGTTCATGGATTGAATTAAAAGTCTGTAATATCTCACTGCAATTCCTACATGAACTCAGCTCTAATGCTGATTAAAGTCTCCTCTTTTTTGTCCCATTAAAATTTTCAAATTTTCAGTCTTACCATCCATAATCATTCCTAGGGCAAGTTACAGTGAAATCAAAGGACCCAAGCTGTACTTTCCCTCAAACATTGAGAATACGTTCTACATTTCAGTAACTTTGATTGCCGTACTCTGACAAATCTTGTTTTTAAAATTCTAACAAAAGCAAAGAACTGCAGATGCTGGAGATCTGAAATAAAAAGAAAAGTGCTGGAAAAAAACAGCAGGTCTGGCAGCATCTGTGGAGACAGAAACAGTCAATGTTTTGAGTCAAAGTTATTTTATTCCAGGTGGGTTTGTTGTGGATTCAATGGGCTGCCCCAAAACTGTTTCTTGTTCACAAATGAGATCAGGAAGGGTACTGGCTAGGATTTCAAGCTGTCATCCAAGGTATCATTTTAAGTGCTATTTCCAGTAAGTGGAAGTATTGGCTTCCTTTTTGGCTCACAAGAAATGCTCCAACTAATGTGGCCTTCATCCAGAGACATTGAATATGTCTGACTTCCAATTTCAGTTGAATTGATAGAATTCTATTAGAGTGAAGCTATTTTAACCTTTGTGCCAATGTTCCAGGAAGGGAGTGTGGTTTTGAGTCTGCTCTATCAAAACCTGTGTCCTTCCTTTTAAATTATCTCCAAGCTTTTATACTTGAATTCAAAATTAACTTATTTGGTGTTGGGACTTGAGGCATAAAAAGACATGATTAGCAACTCCGTGAAGAATACAAAGTACACCAGAAGACCAATATGTACTAGTTAAATGTACAATTAAGTGTATTCATACATATTATTGTCAAATTATTGCTTAACTGGATAAAAATAGAATATTGCAGGTGCCAGAAGTCTGAAATAAAAATTGAAAATGCTGCAAATATTCAATGGGTCAGGCTGAATTTTGCAAATAGAGTTCTGATAAACATCAATGTGAAATGTTAAGTCTGTGTTTTTCTCTACACAGATGCTGCCTGACCTATTTCCAGCATTTTTGTTTCGTAGTAGACTATATATTTTTTTTCCTAATCAACCTGTTCAGAGATGTTAATACACACCTGTGGAGCAGGTGGGACCTGAACCCAGGCTTCACAGTTCAAGGATAGGTACTCTGCCTCTGTACCACAAGTGAGCCCCTACATTATACTTAGTCTCACTATGAAAGTGTTATCACCTGTACCAAGCTGCCTATTTTGAATGGCTTGTTATCTTAGCACTTCTAGATGTGATGCTTCAGTCAGCTGTGAATCTTTTGGTTCAGTAAGAACATAAGAACATAAGACCTAGGAGCAGGAGCAGGCCGTCCGGCCCTTCGAGCCTGCTCCGCCATTCAGTTGCTGACTTCCTGCCTTTAAATCCATTTAAGTACATTTCAATTCCAATCACTGAATAACAGCAGTCAGAAAATGATCAGCCAATGTGTTTTAGTAATGCTTGTTGAGGAATAATATTGCATAAGGCACTGGGGAAACACCCTTGGTCTTCACGTTATTGTCACTGGATCTTTTTGCATTCAACTGAACAGGTGGGTGGTTTAACATATCTGCCAAAATATGGCACCTCTAAATTTATTTTAAATGCTCAGTACTACGCTGGAATTATGTGTTTAAGTCTTTCGAGCAAGACTTAAACCTTATGGTTAGATAGCACTCTTAAGTATTTCAGCTTCCTAGCACTTTTGTTGTAGCATTAAAGGTTTCCTATTTAATTTCAAACACCTTCAGAAACGATAGAAGAAGGATACTTTCATTGATGTTTGTTTGGTGTGGTCAGTTATTTGTTAGTTGCTGTTGGAACAGTAGAATGGAGGTGTTCCAGAAACCTAGCTGGCTGCCGCTATCTCTTGAGACAACAAGGTGCAGGGCTGGATGAACACAGCAGGCCAAGCAGCATCATATGAGCAGAGAGGCTGACGTTTCGGGCCTAGACCCTTCATCAGAAAAGGGGGAGGGGAAGGGGGTTTTGAAATAAATAGGGAGAGAGGCGGATAGAAGAGGGATAGAGGAGAGGATAGGTGGAGAGGAAACAAACAGGTCGAAGAGGCGGGGATGGAGCCAGTAAAGGTGAGTGTAGGTAGGGAGTTAGGAAGGGGATAGGTCAGTCCAGGGAGGATGGACAGGTCAAGGGGGCGGGATGAGGTTGGTCGGTAGGAGATGGAGGTGCGGCTTGAGGTGGGAGGAGGGGATAGGTGGGAGGAAGAACCGGTTAGGGAGGCAGGGACGAGCTGGACTGGTTTTGGGATGCAGTGGGGGGAGGGGAGATTTTGAAACTTGTGAAATCCGCCTCCCACTCTCTCCCTATTTATTTCAAAACCCCCTTCCCCTCCCCCTTTTCTGATGAAGGGTCTAGGCCCGAAACGTCAGCCTCTCTGCTCCTATGATGCTGCTTGGCCTGCTGTGTTCATCCAGCTCTGCACCTTGTTATCTCAGATTCTCCAGCATCTGCAGTTCCTACTATCTCTGCCGCTATCTCTTGATGCTTTTTGTTTTGTTTTGCATTGGAATTAAAAATAAAAAAAATTATTGATAAATCTAAGCCTCTATCTTTATCACTTTTAAAAATTCTTGTGGGTACTTGTGTCCGATCTGTGCAGTGCCTAATAGCTGATGATATCTGAAACAACAACAGAAGTTGCTGGAGAAACATAGCAGGTCGGACAGCATCTGTGGAGCGGGGGGAAGACAGCAAAGTTAACACTTCCAGTCCAGTGACTCTTCTTCAAATCCTGAGTCACTGGATTCAATGTTAACTCTGCTTTCTTCCTATAGTTGCTGCCAGACTTGCTGAGTTTCTCCAGCAGCTTCTGTTTTTGTTTCAGACCTCCAGATTCCACAGTTCTTTAATTAAGCTGATGATATCTTGGTTTTATAGGTCTGGATGGATTGTCGGAACGTTGTGCTCAGTACAAGAAGGATGGAGCAGACTTTGCAAAGTGGCGTTGTGTTTTGAAGATCACTGACACAACCCCATCCTCCCTTGCTATTGCTGAAAATGCCAATGTCCTGGCACGTTATGCCAGTATCTGCCAGCAGGTAAAGTGATACAAAAAATTACCTAAGTTTTTAAATGCAGTTGCTGGTTATGGAACTTGTTTCTGGTTACCATTACATAGTGCTGATGCAACTTTTTTGTTTCTTTTCCAGCAAAATAAGTAATGATCACCATAGTTTCCCTCCTAGTTCTAATGGCAAAGTATAGACCCAGAGTGGGGACAGACCTACAGATAAGGAAGATTCATGCTTTGTTTTGAATGAACTAATCTTGGCCACAGTAAAGCAATTCAGTAACAGGTCCTCGCACATCTATGACAGAAGGGGAAAAATTCCAACGCAAACAAAATCAGAAATTGCTGGTAAACCTCAGCAGGTCTGGCAGCATCTGTTCCGTTTGGAAGAAGGGTCACTAGACCTGAAAAGTTAACTCGGCCTTCTCTCCACAGATGCTGCCAGACCTGCTGAGGTTTTCCAGCAATTTCTGATCTCCAGCATCCACAGTTCTTTGTTTTTTGGTTTAGGAGAAAATTCCATATTACTATCCAATGATTCATCTGAAAATTTCTGAGGATACCATCAGTTGGTCTATAGTCACCTCCATGATCAAATAGCCTACCAAATGCCTAACGGGATTCACATGAGAAGACTATTTGGGGAGGGTACTGGAAGGTGTTCATATGAACAAATTGGTGGCTTCAGAAGGGGAAAAAGTATAAAATAGGAAGACTGGGATGAGACTGTTCTGGATTTAGCTACAGTTATCATGCTATGAAAACAAAGTTCTCTACCCAAGGTTTTTGGGAAAATATTAATGGGGAAAGTTTCATTAATGAGCGCACTGAGTTTTTGATTGCTGGAGTGGTGGGGTTCTTGATCTCTGCATTTCTTCACTATTTTTCCTCCTTGTGTATTTAGAATGGCATTGTTCCTATTGTGGAGCCGGAGATCCTTCCTGATGGTGATCATGATTTGAAGCGATGCCAGTATGTCACAGAAAAGGTCGGTTGGAAAACAAACTTGAGATTTGTTTAGCATCTTCCAAAAACTTTTGGTATTCTAAGTAGTTTTAGTCAATGAAATGTGTCTAAAATATAGTCATCATTGCAATATGACCTACTGATTAACTAAACTGCATGTTGACTCTAAAAGTTACAGCAGGTACAAATGGACAATGCAAGTCAGAAGACAAATAAAGTGCAAAGCTGATGAATTTATGGTAATAGAAAATAGCATAAGCAACGAATCAAACAAATGTAACAAAATGAGAGAATTCAAAAACAGCACTTTCAAAATAATTTTGATCAACCTAATCCAACATGTAATGACACACCTCCAGGGAGAGTGTTCTGGCTTGAATCCTTCTGGACAAGAGATAGGGACATTACCACTGCTCCAAGAACTCTCTTTTTGTTAAAGGCAGCATCTTCAATATTTACATGTTGCTGAGACAATTAAAGCTAACCAAATAGTGGATACAGCTAACCAGTCCATGGGAAGGATGTAGAGAAGGTAAACAGACCACTTCATAAGCTAATGGGGTTGTGCTAGGAACAGTAGTGTTGGTGTAGGCAAGAATGGAGCAGCTGTTGGGCTTGGCCGCATATTGGCACAGCCAAGGTATCATATGACTCTTTAGAATTGCTAGGTCATTTGAAATTCATTTCAGCTAGGTGAATCGGGAACTTCTGCCAACTATACTCCCACACCTACCTAAGGAACACTGCCAATGAGAGAAGCTGCATGAAATTCATTTGCTGATATGAACAAACTGCTTCTGCTACTCTGTGGCTGAATTTCAGTCTGGGAGGGGGGTCCTGATTGGAGCATACATGAGGGGAAAATCTAATTCACAATCTGAAAATGGAGCAACACATCTCCCTACCTACTAATCTCCACACCACAGAACTAAAGGGAAATGTAAAAAGAGTAATTTCCCTGTACCATACCTTTTGTGATAAAATAAAAATGCTTGCCTTTTGTTTTCCAGGTGCTGGGTGCAGTCTATAAGGCCCTAAGTGATCACCACATATATCTTGAGGGAACCCTGCTGAAGCCCAACATGGTGACCGCAGGATATGCCTGTCCCACCAAGTACAGCCCTGAAGAGGTTGCAATTGCCACAGTTACTGCACTGCGGCGCACTGTCCCACCTGCTGTCCCAGGTACATGGATGCTGGTTGAAGGATTTACTGTAATATGTTTAGTATCAGAGTTTTCCACAAATACTGATGAGGAGCGGAGAATATTAGTGTGGTTTGAATAATGATCTTGATGTAAGTTTGATTTTGATTTTTTTTTTAAGCTAACTCAATCTTAACAATGCCACCACCCCCACTGCCCATCCATCCACCCAAAGTGGTGACATTGTAAAGCTAGAGAGGAAAGTAGCAAATCAGGAGATCGATATTCATTCATAATGGTATGGGAAGTGCTCATTGTGAATCACATCCATGCAACTGGCAGCCAACTAACACCTTGTATTAGGTGACTGAAGGAGTTAGTATTTACAGGATAGAAAATTAACAGAAAAACAAAACCCCACGCCCCTGCAGTGTCACACCAGTGTATCTGTATCAAGGAAGTGAAAGACATTCCTCAATTTAAGAGTGGTACAAACAATAGTAGTAAATCTGAGGATTAGGAGTGTTTTAGGTTAATTTAAAAATGGGGAAAAGAATAGAATGAGCAGAAACTAGCTAGGAATATTTAAATGACTTAAGAGTTTGTAGAAGATTTTTTTAAAAAAATAAAGTAGCCAGAGTAATCATAGGTCAGAAACATGAAAAATTATCATGGGGAACTAAAAATGGCAAACAGAAAAATGTGTTCAGTCTTCATTTGTAGAAAATCATACTCTCTATTTCTGGTATAGAAATTAACCTAGAGGTGGCTGAGTGAGGAAATTAAGGTAATTTAAAATCAGAAGACTTAAAGTACTGGAGACACTTGGTTTTAAAATCCAACAAATCTCAGTACCTTGTGGCCTATTAGCATCCTAGGATTCTTAGAGAACAGTGGTTGTGTAGCCTGGGCTATTTTTTCCAAAATTCCCTAGATTCTGAAATGGTCCCAGCAGATTGGAAGTTACCACATGTAATACCACCCATAATGGAGGGAAAAAGAGAGAAAACTAGGAACTAGGGTTAGACTTGTTGTTGGAGATGTGCTGGAATTTCTTAACGTCTTAACAATGTACTTAAATCATAGCATGAACACACCATTTGTGATTTTACAGAAGAGTAATCTTGTTTGACAAATTCTTTTAGAATTCTGAAGACATTCAGAAATGCAGTTTTATAATTCCTTGAAAGTGGAGTCCCAGGTAGATAGGATAGTGAAGAAAGCTTTGGTATGCTTGCCTTTATTGGTCAATGCATGAATATAGGAGTTGGGAGGTCATGTTAGGCTACTTTGAGTACTGTGTGCAATTCTGGCCTCGTTGTTATAGGAAGGATGTTATGAAATTTGAAAGGGTTTAGAAAAGATTTCCAAGAATGTTGCCAGGGTTGGAGGATTGGAACTATAGGGACAGGCTGAATAACCCTGGAGCATCAGAGGCTGCTGGGTGACCTTTATAGAAGCTTTAAAAAAAACCATGAGGGGTATGGATAGGATAATTAGATAAGCTCTTTTCCCTGGATTGGGAGAGTCCAAAACTAGAGGGCATAGGCTTAAGTGAGAGGGGAAACATTTAAAAGTGACTTAAGCGGCAAATTTTTCATGCAGAGGTAGGTGCATGTATGGAATGAACTACCAGAGGAAGTGGAGGAGGCTGGTACAATTACAAATTATAAAAGGCATCTGGATGAGGATATGAGTAAGAATGGTTTAGACGAACATGGGCCAAATGGGACTAATTTATTTAGAGTATTTGGTTAGCATGGATGAGTTGAACCAAAGATTCTGTTTCCGTGCTGTACATCTGACACTGTTAGGTGTACAGTAGGATAAAAAGGGACTAGTAGGTATGGCATACATGGATTTTCAAAAAACTTTCAATAAGATGCCACAGAAAAGGATAACACTTAGGAGCAGGCCTAGACCATTCAGCTCCTTGAGCATGCTCCATCATTTAATACAATCATGGTTGATGTCATCTCTGCTTCTGAAGTAGCAAACACCACAGATTTGTAACCCCTAGACCTCATTCTCCCTCATTTGTTACACGTGCCACCTCTTAGCCTGAAATTATTACCTGTCATTCTAGACAGCACAGCACCACCCCCACCAGGAGAGTCATCTGTTCTGCATCTACTTTGTGAATCGCCTTTGGTATTTTTTACCTGAACTAGACCTAGTTTCATTGTTCTAAACTGCTTAATCTTATCTCATAAAAGAAGCCTTTCATATCTGGCATTAATCTCGTGAACTTTCTCTGTACTGACTCCAAGGGCACCAAAACTACATACCGAAATGTGGCCTCCGCAATCTCTTGCATAGTTGCGGCAACTTCCCTACTTCTATACTCCATTCCTTTTAGCAATGCATGCGGGCACACAGATCCTTCTGCATTAGGTTTCTCTTCATAATTTGCCTTTTTATTCTTCCAACCAAAATGGATAACTTGTCCATATTAAAATCCACCTACCAAATGTTGGCCATTTCACTTAAACTATCTGTAAACATTTTTGCAACTTGCTTTTGAACCTATTTTAGTGTCCTCTGCAAACTTGTCTAAAGTACCTCCTATCCCTGCATCCAAATCATTAACATAAATTGTGAATAGTTAGGGCCCTGTGATACTCTACTGGTGTACAGTATGGATGACTGGAATTCTGAAGGAAAAAATTCAGTGGAGTTGAAGCTAAAGATCAGCCAGGATACTGGTGAAAGCCAGAGAAGGCTTCGTGCCATATGGTCATCTTGAACTCTATTTCTAATATTCATGAGCATTAGTATATCTTTAGAATCTGTAAAAATTACAGACTAATTGAGCTTTCTATATACTAGTATCACGGTCGTGATGACAAGGAGAGCCAACTATTGTACCCCTCAAACTTCATTTCAAGTTGATGCACAACATTCCTTCAACCTCCACAGCCATATTGTAATTGCACACCAAGTCAAATTATGGTGTCTATGTTTCTGACTGGTTTTGATTTTTCTGTCAGGAGTCACCTTTTTGTCTGGAGGGCAGAGTGAGGAAGAAGCCACCATCCATCTCAATGCTATCAACAAATGCCCATTGCCAAAACCATGGGCACTGACTTTCTCTTTTGGCCGAGCCCTACAAGCCTCTGCACTGAATGCTTGGCGTGGGGAGCAGGATAACCTGCAGGCAGCTCAGGATGAGTTCATGAAGCGTGCTGAGGTATTTGTGATTCCTGTCTCACTGCAGATGATTTTTTTTTTTTTTTAAATTATGCCCATGGTTCCAAATATTTCAATGGATCCATAGACTAGACAATATCTGGTTTGGTCTCTAGTGCAAGCTGAAGGAACTTCAGTATGTAGTGCTGAGCTTTTTGGGATAAAGATTTTGAGTTGGGTGGGGAAAGCAGCTGGGGACATCAGTCCAGATTCCCATATAGTCACTGTGTGTGAACATCTGGTGATAACTGATTGGACCAGACCTGTGTCTAATGTTGCACCAACTTCTAAAAATTATTTTTAATAAAGAATGTCTTGCCCTCTGTCAGTTCTCCAGTGTTGGTAGCATCTGGGATCTGCTTTACAACCCTTTTGTTAACTAACTTTTCGGTAGCATCACTTTAAAATGCTGTCCAACAAAATTTGATACTAGTTAAGTTTGAAATTATTAGGCAGATGACCGAAAACTTGGTCAAAGAATTTGAGAGAGAGACACACAGACACGGACAAGTTGAAATAAAATCCCAGTATGTGGAGTGTTGGCAGCTGAAGTCACGCAAATGATTAAAATGGAGAATACCTGAAATCCAAGTACAGGATTGGATGAATTCAGAGATTAGGGAGGGGGAGAATGAGTCTTTTCTGAGGAAGGATGCTGTTACACTCAAGGGAATGCAGCAAACATTTACCAAGCTGATTCCAGGGGTGGCAGGACTGATGTTTGATGGGAGATTGACTAGGTTAAGATTGATTTTGCTGGAGTTCAGGCTTATAAGATTCTGACCGGACTGGACAGGGTCGATGTAGGGAGGATGCTTCCCAATGATGACTGTGTCCAGAACCAGTCTGAGGATTCGGGGTAGACCATTCAGGACGGAAATGAGGAGACATTTCTTCACCCAAAGCATGGTGATCCTGTGGAATTCATTACCACAGGAAATAGTTGATGCCAAAACATTGAATGTATTCAAGCGACGGCTCGATATAGTACTTGGGGTGAACGGGATTAAAGGTTATGGGGAGAAAGCAGGATTAGGCTATTCAGTTGGATGAACAGCCATGATGACGACAAATGGGGAGCAGGCTTGAATGGCCTCCTCCTGTTCCTATCTTCTGAGTCCATGGTGGGATTTGAAACAAGTTTTATGATCCTTATTGAGATTAAATAATTTGTATTTTTTATAAATTAGAACTTCTAAGCAACCAACAGAAATAACCAAACAACATTTAATGTTTAAAGACTTTTACTATCTCAAACTAAACAAACCAAACAAAAATAAAACAAAGAACTGCAGATGCTGGAAATCAAACAAAAACAAATTGCTGGAGAAACTCAACAGGTTGGCAGCAACTGTGGATAAATAGAATATGAATTGTTTTCTCTGTTTGAATGTTCCTCAGTCCTTTAGAAAGTTGTTCTACTTAGCTTGAGACTTCCAGATCTCACTTTGAAGGACAAGGCCCACCTTGGCAACTCCTTAAATCTGTACAAGCACTCCCTTTGTTCCATTAGTTTCTCTTCTAAGGCATCCTGCTTGGTTATTAAGACAAAAACAGGACCCAATTTCTCTACAAAAGTAGCTGTCTTGTTGCTCAACACAATTGGCAATTGCTAAAATAAAGTCAATAACTGTGGATGCTGGAAATCAGAAACAAATTGCTGGAGAAACTCAGCAGGTCTGGCAGCATCTGTGGAGAGAAAACAGTTAATGTTTCAGATCCAGTGACCGTTCAGTTCTTAAATTTGTTTTTGTTTGTGATAATAGTAATTGCCTTTGCATCTTAAAGCAGCTGACCCACGTGTAAAACAGGAGCCTATTGAAATATTGAGATCCCCACCATGACTACCAGATCACACAGGTTTATCGTCAAACAAATGTTTGACCTCACCCACCACCTTTTTCTAGAATGTTCTGTTCTGCCTTAAAAGGAGACATTTTAAAGCTATTCTAAAAATTCAGTATTTGTCACATGGGGACGAGAACTTTTCAAAATAAAGATGTCAGACAAGCAGCCAATGTACATCAGAGCATAAGTGTGGTGATGGCTGTAACATGTATGTAGACATGTGTTTCAGGAGCCAAGGTGGCATTAGGGATAATTATTTTAAACCAATGCACTTTTTTTATGGTTTTAACCTTTCAAATATTTTGTTCCTACTTGGTGCTTTAGTCACACTTTTCCTTTTGTTTTAAATAGGTTAACAGTTTGGCTTCACTTGGGCAGTATGAGTTCAGCGGTGATACTGAAGGTGCAGCTAGTCAATCTCTCTACATAGAAAATCATGCCTACTGAAAGGAAGCCACAGGAAAATCCAAATAAAAAAGGAATGAAAAAAGTTTTAAATTCTCATTCAGCTTCTCGTGATTGACTGATCCACTGCCTCTGCTACCTTGTATATTGTGCCCTCCTGGCCTACGTTATTTTGCTCTGTAGCTGAGAATTAACCATACGAGTGCTGATAGCAACACAACATGCTGTATACTCTTCTCCCAGGGTTCATGTAGTTTGGCCTTAATGATACTCCAACAGATTACTGCAATCTCCAATATTACAAATGTTGTTAATTGCTTCCCCGAAAGATTAAAAAGATTGTTTTCGGTGTTAGCTGCCTTGCCCTGATCATCTGGGCTTGTTGTGAACAAAAACACTGGTAGATCAGAGCTTACTGCACTTTGGGAAGAGGCAATGTGACTGTGTTGCTACAGCTTCTAAAGTGAGCATGACAACCTAGATGACTATACACAACGTATAACAGTAACCATAACACACAAATCCAAGTTAATTCCAAACAGTGGTCTGCATTTTTCTCCCTGCCTAGGAAGAGAAACCCACTGTATATTTTTGTGTGAATTCTGACTATTTGAGATTACAGGGGAGCATTGAGTGTTGTTCAAAAGTATTTTGTGATATATAGTTATTGTACTCCCTCCATCAGGTAAATAGTTACAATAAAGTTATGAAACAAACATCAGTCTTGCTGTCTTGGTATTTTCAAAATGTTTGATTTGTACATTAATTCTTAACTGTGGTAGAATATTTCTCCTCCAACATCACTTAAACCTGCCATCACTCACTCCAGACTCTAATCTCCCAACTCTAGCAATTTTCCGTCTCTTGCACATTATTTCCAGTCTGTCATTTGCTAGCCCTTTATCAACTCCCTCCCTGCAGCACACAACTGCCTAAGCAAAGTCTCAATCAATCTAACTATGATACACTCTTTTTGACCTTGGTGTTATGCAATGACCCTGTCACACTCCTTAGGGTCCTGGTGTTGCTCCAACACAGAAGAAGCTCAACTACATCTAGGACAAAGGCACTTGCTAACTTGGTGGACACCATATTCACTCCTTTCATCAGTGTTTTGTCAACCAAGGAGGACAACACATAGGAACACCACCAACTAAGTTTCCTTCCAATCTACTTGACATCTTGTAAATATATTACTGTTCCTTCAGCAGCCCTGGGTCAAAATCCTGGAACTCCCTCCCTAACAGCTTTGAGGGTCAGCCTATAGCAAATGGACTGCAACGGTTTCAGAAGAGAGCTCACAAACATCTTCCAGGGCAATTAATGATGGGCAATATCCACATCCATTGAATAGAGGGAAAAGAGTAAGAATTTGTAATCAAAATAGAAGATAAAGTCAGAAGCCATAACAAAATGGTGACCACTGAATTGTTCACTGCTTCATCCCATTCCTATCAATACTAAATCCCCAGAACTTAACCTCTAATTTGTTAAAGTTATAATGGTCTGTTAATAACCAGACCAACCCTCTCAAGGTATATTAAGGAGATAACCTAGACCCTAACTTTGTAAAGGCAAGTGTAAGGTGCTGAGTTCCACATGTGATTTGATTGGTCCACTACTAGACTTTAAATAAAACACTATTGTTACACTTAAAATAGAATTAGCATAAATAATATTATTTTAATAGTTACTTAACTACTTTTCTCACATGCTATCTTCCAGTCCAGAGAACAGTACACTGGAAGAAAATAGAGCAGCAGAGAGAGACTAAACAAGCTCTTAGCTGTATCTCAGCTTCACCATCAACTCCCACAGTCCAAGGATGTGCAGGTTAGGTGGATTGCCCACCAATGTCTAGGCTAGGTGGATTAGCCACAGGAAACACAAGGATTTGGGTGGGGAGATCTATGCGATGCAGAATTGATGAGCCAAATGGCCTGTTTCCACACTGTAGGGATTCTATCCTCCCAGACAGTGCATTCCAGATTCCCACCACTCTCTGGGCTAAAAACACTTTTCCTCAGAACCCTTCTAAACCACAAGCCCTTCACTTAAAAATTATGCCATCTGTTACTGATCCTCCCACTCAGGAACAATTGCTTCCTTTCCACATTGTCCATCCACATCATAAGCTTATACACTTCAATCAGATCCGCCTCAGCCTTCTCTGCTCTAAAGAAAACCCAAGCCTACCCAGTCTTCTTTGCTAAAATGCTCCAACCTAGGCAACATCCTGGCAAATTTCCTCTGTACCGACTACAGAGCAATCACATCCTATAGTGAGGCAACCAGAACTGCACACACTACTCCAGCTGTAGCTTAACCAGAGTCCTGTACAGCTCCCAGTGATTCCTTTGAGCTTCTTCATCTCATGCCTTTCATTGAATCCTTCCTCATCTTGTTAATTCAGCCAAAAGTGCACCACCTCTCATTTTTTAAGGTTAAATGCCATCTGACCAATCTGTCTATCTTCCCGTAACCCAAGACCTCCTTCCCTCGCTATTAACCATCCAGCCATAGTCCATGCCATCCACAAACATCTCAACCCCCTACCCCACATTCATCAACATTGTTTATAGATCACATAAATGGACCCAGCACTATACACCATTAGACATTGACCTCCAGTCACACAAACACCTTTCTACCCCACATTCTGTCTCCTGCCACTAAGCATCCAACATGTGGACTTAACCTGGATGCTGTGTATTTTTACCATCTTTATCAGTGTCCAATGTGGGACCTTGTCAAAAGCTATTTTGAAAACCATACAAACTGCACTACTGTCATCTAGACATCTGATCACCTCAAAAAGTTATAAAATTTGTTAGGCATGACCTCCCTTCAAT
The DNA here is from genome assembly GCF_021869965.1 of Rhincodon typus. Classification (NCBI taxonomy): domain Eukaryota; kingdom Metazoa; phylum Chordata; class Chondrichthyes; order Orectolobiformes; family Rhincodontidae; genus Rhincodon; species Rhincodon typus. The sequence goes on along the minus strand of NC_063357.1, from coordinate 2,026,108 downwards.
AAAGCCTTAATGTCTATCCCTAATCAAGCCTCCCGCTTCAAGTGGAGATTTATTCTCTCCTTCAGAACTTTCTCCAATAACTTCCCTGCTACTGATGTGAGACTCACTGTTCTGTAAATCCTTGGTTTATTTCTACCATTATTCTTGAAAACTGGAACCCTATTACGTGTTCACCAATTCCCTGGCACCACCCATATGGCCAGAGAAGAATTAAAAATTGGGTCAGAGTTTCTGTAATTTCCTGAACAAAAACAGAACTTCTGAGGAAGGTCACCAGACCATAAACGTTAACTCTGATTTTTGCTTCACAGATGCTGCCAGACTTGCTGAGTTTTTCCAGCAACTTCTGTTTTTGTTCCTGATTTACAGCATCCGCAGTTCTTTTGGTTTTTATTCTGTAATTTTCTCCCTTGTGTCTCTCAGCAGCCTGGAGATTTGTTCGCTTTTAAACCTGCCACATCAGTAGTTGGTAAGCTATATGGTAGGCTCCTCCAGAAGAATAAGACACATGGGATCAACCGTGACTTTACCGTGTGGATTCAGAATCAGCTTGCCCGTAGAAGACATGGGGTAGTGGTGGAAGGTTGTTTCTCAGGCGGGAGGTGCATGACCAGTGGTGTTCCACAGGGATCCTTACTAGGACCTCTGCTGTTTGTGATAAAGATATAAGTGACTTGGATGAAAGTGTGGATGGATGGGTGGGTTAGTAAGTTTGCAGACGATTCAAAGATCGACAGAGTTGTGGACAGTGTAGAAGATTGTCAAAGGCACAGTTCAAAGATGTGCAGGTTACACCTAATTGGCCATGCTAAATTGCCCGTAGTGTTCAGGGATGTGTACCTTAGGTGGGTTATAGGGGGATGGGTCTGGGTGGGATGCTCCAAGGGTCGGTGTGGACTTATTGGTCCAAAAGGGCCTGTTTCCACACTGTTGCAATTCTATATATAAAGCATACAGCAGGATATAGATCAGTTGTAGATATGGGCAGAAAAATGGCAGATGGAGTTTAATCCAGGGAAGTGTGAGGTGCCACACTTTGGAAGATAAAATGTTAAGGAAAAGTATACAGTTAATGGCAGGACTCTGAACAGCATTGACGTACAGAAGGATCTTGGGGTTCAAGTCCATAGCTCTCTGAAAGTGGCCACACAAGTAGATAGGGTGGTTAAGACGACATTTGGCATGCTTGCCTTTACTGGTCCGGGAACTGAGTATAAAGAGTCAGGATGTCATGTTGCAGCTTTATAAGATTTTGGTTAGGCCACACTTAGAGTATTGCAATCAATTCTGATCATCACATTACAGAAAGGATTTGGAGAGAGTGCAGAAGAGGTTTACCAGAATACTGCCTGGATTAGGGGTATGAGCTAGAAGGACAGGCTAGAAAAACTCATTGTTTTCTCTTGAGCGGCAGAGGCTGAAGGGAGACTTGACAGAAGTTTATAAAATTATGAGATGCATAGATAGGGTTGACAGTCAGAGTCTAATGTCTAATACTAGGGGGCATGCATTAAGGAGAGAGGGAGCAAGTTCCTTTTGAAAAAAGGAGAGAGTTGTAGCAGTCTGGAATGCACCACCAGGGGTGGTGGTGAAGGCAGATATGATAAGGTTATTTATGGGACTTTTGGATAAGTACATGATATATGCAAGGAATGGAGGGAGATGGAACAAGGGCAGGCAGAAGAGGTTAGTTTAATTTGGCATCATGTTCAGCACAATATTGTAGGCAAAGGTCCTGTTCCTGTGCTGTACAGATCTGTGTATGACAAACTTAGAGTAACACAAACCACTCACTGAAATGAGGCTAGTGTTTTGCACTGGCTAGGCTATAGGAGCCTTAAAACAGTCAATACAGTCATATTCAAAATGAAGCCAGTCTCCAAACTCAGACAGTGTGAGCCACACATCTTCTCACAGGTCCATTAGCCAAGGTGACCCCATTGATCTTTACAAACAGCAAATGTCCTCATCTCAAAGGGTGGGTGGTGTTGTGGTTGATCTAGAGGGAAAGCCAGCATTATATCCCTAAAAGAGAATAAAGGGATGCACTTTCAAGTCAGATTGCTAATTCTCAGCTGTGGATCTCAAGTTGGTCACTGGAAAAAAAAATGGAGGTCAGTTTTTGCTGTTAATAGTTATCTGAAAGAATGTTAATTTCAAGCAAGTTATATACAGAAAGAATAGGGCATACAGTTTAGAATTTCCCTTTTTTTAAAAAAAAGAAAAAAGTGAAATAAAATCAAGCCACATAAGTGAAATTTTCTTTGCAGGAGGTGGATGTAGGCACAATTACAACACTTAAAAGACATGAATAGAAAAGGTTTGGAGCAGGCAGATGGAACTAGTTTTGTTTGGGATTATGTTCAGCATGGACTGGTTGGACCAAAGGGTCTTATTCTATGCTGAATGACTATGACTAATGTACAAACTCCACACAGACAATCATCCAATCTGTAATCAGAGCCAGGTCCCTGGTGCTGAGGCAGTAGTGCTGACACCATATTGCCCACTTAGGTGTTCCCAGTCTATTTTGGCTTCTCCCCAATCCAAAACTTCTTTTTTTTGCAACCATCATTTTTCTTTTCTTCAAGACACCTAAAATCAAACTACACTGGGGTCATTATCACTGAAATGCTCCCACACCACCACCTGTCTGCCTTCACTCCCCACAATTAGGTTCAGCATTATACCATTCCCTGTTAGCATATCTATGTGCTGACCTACAACTACACTGACATTTTTCATAGAGAGTCAGTTAGCTAAGTTGGCTTGATGGCTGATTTGCAATGCATAGCTCAATACTTGTACTGTCTGAGGTTACCAGGAAAGATACTCCTTCTCAAACTCTGCCCTGACCTGAGGCGTGGTGACCCTCAGGTTAGACCACCACCAGACATTTCCCCCTAATGAGAAATTAGCCCTATAGTCCTTTAAAACAACGGCGACGTTACTACACATATTGACGTAAAAGAGTGATGCTCAACGGCAACCATTTAACGAATTTATCTCACCCACCCGAATTTGTGGCGGCGCCGCTCTGCCATCCCACTCTACACGTGCATCGGCCCCAGCAGCGCGGGAAATTTGAAGGCAGGTGCCCGGATATTGCCCCCAACCGACACTGATTACCAGCGCTCCGACTTCCGGAAGTTACCGCTAGCCCCGCCTATTGGTGGATGGGCGGTCCCGTCGCGCTGCTGTTCCATTGGTGGATGATGCTGTTATTCATACCATACTTCCGTTGTCAGGGGAAGCTGGAGGCAAGATGGCGACGGCGATGGCAGTAGCAGCAGTGGCGGAAGGTCTGAGACGGTGCGGGAAATGGGAGCTGGGCACTGCTTTACCCTACGACACATACTTTGTTTACAGGAACAAGAATAGAAGTTGCTGGAAAAGCTCAGCAGGTCTGGCAGCATCTGTGAAGAAAAAAAATCAGTTAATGTTACGGGGCCGGTGACCTTTCTTGAGAAGGGACCCTGAGTTCTGAGGGTCACCGGACCCGTAACGTTAACTCTAATTTTTTCTTCACAGATGCTACCAGCCCTGCTGAGCTTTTCCAGCAAC
>NC_063357.1:1965315-1987544 GCF_021869965.1 Rhincodon typus | reverse complement strand
CAGCATCAGAGGAGCAGGAAAGCTGACGTTTCGGGCCTAGACCTCTGATGCTGCTTGGCCTGCTGTGTTCATCCAGCTCTACACCTTGTTATTGCAGTACAGCATGGCAGGTCATGGAGGAAGAATCCTTCAATTGCTCCATTTATCACCTGCATGCTATTATCAAATCAGCAGGCACTAATGTATGCTTTAGTATTTGTTTTTCTTTTCTGTGGTATATGAATTAATGTAACCTTTCTTGCCTGCCCTGTCTCACTGGACAACACTCTTAACTCTGAATCAGAATGGCTTAGGTTCAGGTTCTTTTCTGAGACTTGAACCTGAAATCCAGGATGATGCTTCCAGTGCTGCATTGTTGAAAATGCTGTCTTTCAGATGAAATGTTAAGCCAAGGTGCCAGTGTACCCCTTCTGACAGACAATTCAGTCAGGGACGGGCAATAAATCTGGCCTTGCCAGTGCTACTCGCATACCGCTAATGAATTCAAAATAAAAGCCATAAAAGGTCCCATGGCACGTTGCTGAGAAAGTGGACAAACTGAGCATTCAACCAATATCACTACAGGAGATAATGTGTTCATTATTTGCTGTTTGTGGAAGCTTGTCTGCAAAATGGCTGCCATGTTTTCTACATTACAGTAGTAACTACATTTCCAAATTGTTTATAGAGGCTACATAAATGCAAGTTTTTTCTATCTTTATATATAGATTATGAGTATATTAAGATTAAATGCTTTTACTCATGCAGTTTAGGGTAAGTGATAATTCTGTTCTCAAGTTCCGATGGGTTTCCGTTTCATTAACGTTTTAACCTTGTTCACTGATTAGATTTACAATGTGGATCACCAGCAACTGAACGAGACCCTGCTGCCAGTCTCAGTCAACGTAGACATGGTTCGAGTGATGGAGGTGTTTCTGACTCAGCTGCGGTAAGACATAAGAAAGAATTTTCATTTCCACAGCATCTCTCTCCTTCCCAAAGCATTTTACCACCAGTTAAGTACTTCTGAAGCATAATCATTGTCATAATGTAAATGATGGGGCAGTGAAATTGTACCCAGCAAGCTCCAGTAAACAGTAATGTGGTAATGAGCAGGCAACCTGATTATAATTGGTTTGAGGAATATATAGTGACCAAAACTCTGTGGAAAACTCCCCTGTTCCTGTTGAATAATGGCCACGGAAGCCTTTGCTAGCACCTGAGAGGGTGCTAGTTTGGTGTCAGTAGTTTGGAGCACCAGCTTTTGTTTTTGTCCTCAAGTTTTTGGAGTGGGACCCTGCAGCCATTGATAGAATTTCAAGATTGCTACCAACTTAGCTACTGCATACCTGCAACCTTTAGCCCAGGAGGAGATTGATGCTAATTGGTCTGGTGTTTGTTACATTATTCATTTTGTGGGATGTGGGCGTCACTGGCTGGCGAGCATCTATTGCCTGTCTTTACTTGAGAAGGTGGTGGTGAGCTGCCTGACCCACAATGCCATTAGGGAGGAAATTCCAGGTGCTGTCTAAGGATCTTTGGTAAATTTCTGCAGTGCATCTTGTAGATGGCGCACACTGCTGCTATTGAGTGTTGGTGGTAGAGGGAGTGGGTGCTTGTGGATGAAGTGCCAATCGAGTGGACTGCATTGTCCTGGATGTTGTCAAGCTTCTTGAGTGTTGTTGGCGCTGCACCCATCCAGGCAAGTGGGGACTATTACATCATACTGCTGACTTGTGCCTTAGAGATGGTGGACAGTCTTTAGGGAGCCAGGCGGTGAGTTACTTGCCACAGTGTTCTAAGCCTCTGACCTGCTCTTGTAGCCACTCTGTTTATGTGGTGAGTCCAATGTGTTTCTGATCAATGATAACCCAAGGTATGTTGATAATGGGGGATTCAGTGATGGTAACACCTTTGAATGTCGAGGGGAGGTAGTTAGATTGTCTCTTATTGGTGATGGTCATTGCCTGGCATTTGTGTGGCACAAATGTTACTTGCCACATGTCAGCCCAAGCCTGGATATTGTCCAGATCTTATTACACTGAAGAACCCAGGTGTAGCATAGTTAGTCTGTTGCTGCCATCACTGTCTGGCAGACTGTCTACTTACCAGCCAAGTGCCTACTTACGCCATCGACTTCAAAAATGAGGTAGAATGTTGCTATTTTCTTGAGTCAGTTGTGGAATTAAAATTTCAGCATTTTATTCTGCAAGCTGGATTTTAGTGTCTGTACCAGCTGAGGTCCACCATGAAGGCACCACCTTCTCAACCTTGTCCCTCGCCTGAGGCATGGTGACCTTCACAGGGGTGAGAATGCATAGCTACCAGAGGGAGTGTTTGAAGTGAAGAGCTGATAATTTGAAGAGAAGCTGCATAAGCACATGATGCAGAAAGTGAGTGAGGTCCTAGGGGTGCATAAATCCTGACCTAGACCATGGGGCTGAATGGCTTGTTTCTGAGCTGAACATTCTAATGTAAGGTGTAAAATTATACATTCAAAAAGGTGAAATTTGCTCATTATCCCATCAATTTAATGGTGATACACAAGTATTGAGCTGGACTGAGATGTTAAAATCCAGGCTGCCATCCCCGACCCCATGATAACCAAGCATAGAATGGAAGCACTAGTCTTGCAGCAGGGGCTTTGGTTATGCAATCATCAGTGAGATCTGGGTTTAATTCTCATACACAGCTCTTTGAACTGCAGAGTTTCTGGTCCTGCTGCACATATAATTTATTTGATTTGTTTGTGCACTCTCTCACTTTCTTTTCCCCTGTACCCTCCTGACAGATTACTATTGGGTATACAGAAAGTACAGCCCCCTCCTCAATCCCTTGTCCAAAGTCCTGGGAACATGATTGCCACTGACTGGGAGATTGACCGCCTGCTCTGGGTGAGAACAGTGGAAAATATTGCCACTGCAACAAATACACTGACCTCCTTAGCTCAGCTCCTCGATGAAATTGGAAACATCGTGATTAATGATAACGTCGCCTCTGAGGTGAGTGTGAGCCGATAGCTTTTCATTTGTCAGAGTTTCAGATGTTCCTCCTCCTTCGAGAAGGCACAATCCATTTGCTGCACTGTAGTTCCACAGGTGCATAGCATAGAATGATAGAAAGCTTATATCACAGAAGGAAACCATCTGACTTTTATTGTCTGTGCTAGTTTACTGCAAGAACAATTGCTCTTGTCCCACTCCCCTAGCATTTCTCCTTAGTCCTGTACATCCTCTACCTTTAAATAATTATCCAATTCCCCTTTGATAACAGCTATTGAATTTTTGATAGAAACAGGAGTTGATTTTTATTTTGGACGGCACAGTGGCTCAGGGGTTACACTGCTGCTTCATAATGCCAGGGACCTGGGTTCGATTCCACCTTCGGGTGACTGCGTGGAGTTTGTACATGCTCCCCATGTCTGCCTATGTTTCCTCCAAGTGCTCCGGTTTCCTCCCATAGTCCAAAGATGTGCAGCTTGGGTGGATTGGCCATGCTAAATTGCCCCATAATATCCAAGAATGTGCAGACTAAGTGGGTAAACCATGGGAAATCTAGGATTACGGGGATACGGTAGGGGGTGAGTCCGGGTGGGATGCTGTTTGGAGAGTTGATATGGGCTCGATGGGCCAAATGGCCTGCTTCGACACTGCAGGGATTCTATGAATGCCCAAAAGATACTGATCCCTTTTCAGCTGAGGAATCATAGTAATCCCAAGGGATGATGATAGGGGACAAATGAGAATAACTTTCCAAATTAGGAAATAAGTAGTGAGGAATTTTGACAAAGTAAATGAGGCAAACATATTTCCACTGGCAGAAACTGGTAACCAGACTCGCCAACTTTAAGGGCATTTAAATGGTCATTGGATAAACATATGGATGATAATGGAATAGTTTAGGTTAGATGGGCTTGAGATTGGTTTCACAGGTCAGCGCAACATCGAGGGCCGAAGGGCCTGTACTGCGCTGTAATGTTCTATGTTCTAAAGACAATGTAATTTTCAAAAGAATCAGGGGAGAGAGGAGGAGTACAGCTAGTTATTACAAACTGGAATATGCTGTTGGAAAGAGGGATAAAAACAGGTTCAACGGTAGCCAAAGGAGGAGGCATTGGACAAACTATAGGGATGTGGGATTAATTGAACAGGTCTTTCAAAGAACTGGGACAGGGCAATGAATAGTTGAGCTTTGTGATGATAAGTCGGCTGTGTTTTCTCAAATTTTAATGCCTTTCTTTTTCCTAAGCAGGGTCTTTTAGTTTACTTGTGTTTTTGTTCTTTTATCCAAGGCCCTCTCTCTATCTCTTCTTTCTCTGTCTTCACAGGTGTACAGTGCCCTGGCCTCTGTTCAACAATCACTTGAGGAGTTGGAGGCCGGGCGACTCTTGCCAGCATTTAAGGCCAGCAAAGATGGCATCACTTCATCCGAGAAAGCTTTCTTTGATCCATCTCTCCTCCACCTACTGTACTTCCCAGATGATCAGAAGTTTGCCATTTACATCCCCTTGTTTCTGCCAATGTGTGTCCCCATTATGCTGTCCCTATTAAAGACCGCCAAGGACTTTAAATGGAAAAAGAAGGTGAATTGAGGAGATGGTGAACTGGCAATGAACAATTGATGGTTTCACGTGGACTTGAGATATGTCAATTATGAAAGAATATTGGATAATAGGGCTCAAATATTTGTAAATGTTTTGGATTTTGTTCAATTTAAATTATTGGAACGTCTTGCCCTCTTTACTGATTGCATGACGAAATGGAGTTCTGCAGATACCTGCAGCCTGAGTAGGTCAGCAAACATAGGAGTGATGGGTGATTGGGTTATGAAGCAAGTCTTGGACAATGTCGATGCCTCGGTTTTATGCACAGCTTGATTGATTGATTTATTGTCACGCGTACTCAAGTACAGTGAAAAGCTTAAATTCAAGAGGGTACTAAATATGAATATATCTGACATCTCTGAATTTGTGTCTGTACTGCTTTTCCTACTAATTTTCATGTAAAATTATTTATAGGGAAAGCCTGCAAGTTTATTTCTGTGGCTTTCCAACCAATTGTTGAAATGTTCAAAAACCAACAAAACAAGACACCAATTTGAAGATTAAATCATTTCCTGCTATCTGTTCATTCCTTCTTCGAGTGTTCTCATTCCCTCTCCTCTTTTGTTTCTTGCTGAGTCTGTCTCTTTCTCCTAACCCCCACAATCTCTGATTCTTCACCCTCTTTATCTTGCCACATATCTGTGGCTGTCTACTTTTACCATATGTATCACTTGTCACTCTGCCATTTTGTGTCTCCAGGCTATATTACCTTCCCTAGCTTGTAGTGTTTCAATCCACCTTTTTGCACCTTTCTCTCCCCACAACCATATCTACCCATATCTTCCTTGGTGTTCTGACATAAGCTCTTCAGTTACTATGGGATGTTATCTTGTAAATGTTGTGTTCTATCTTGTAAGTGTAATTTTGTGTTGCTGCGTTTAATCAACTCTCATCACTAATGAATTCCTGCTTCGTGATGTGTACAATTGTAGAATCTGAGCACAGTAAGGAGATATAATCTTTCATCTAAAATAAAGAAACTATCTCAGGTAAAACATGTTCTAAAGTGTGGTTATTGCAGGTAAAATGCAGTGGATTACAATATTTACAAGTATTAAGATTTACAAAACAAAGCTTACCTCTCTCTCTCTCTCTCTCCCTCACTCCCTGTCTCTGTCTCCAGAAGTAATGGCAGACCTGCTAAATATTTCCAGCACTTTGTTTATTTTTCAAATTTCCAGCAATTACAGTATTTTGCTTTTATTTTAGTAACCCAGATACCTCAGAGAGCTGGTTCTAAATTCAGTTGACAAGCTGTCGAGTCAAGGTTTAAAAAGCTCAAGGTGTAAAAACAATAAAGAGACCAGTCTGTGTAGGCCAATTACTTTGGCTGCTTAGATTAATGAAGACTAGAAGTCATGATTGCAGGCTAAGGGCTGGTCTAGGTTAGATTCTTGTTTTTCTAGGGAACAGTAAAGCTGTGGAACAGAATGATGGCTCCTGATGCGAACACTAATTCACTGAATCCCTTGAAGCAAGAGCTAACCTGGTGCTGACTGGGGTGAAGATCACTTAATACAACAGGTATGTAACCGACAAGATTAATCAGGCTGTACTGATAATCTTGGACTAAGTTTGATCACCTAATGGATGTATAGAAGAGTTTTCCATATTGATTTTCCTAACTGACCCTGGTTTCTGTCTGTTTTACCACTTTTCCCAGGAGACTATATGACTCTGGACGTTTGTGGAGTACCTGTATTGCGGTGCATAATAACTATATGGGACAGGTTGGATGGATCAATGGGCCTTTTGCGTTTTTTGACTGTGTGTTTTTGTTTTATTTGGCACAGTTTCCTGGCACTAGTTGGAATGTTTGTAGAGGACTGTTTAAAATTTTGAGTATGCCGAGAGAACGAGTAATTCTACCTCCAAATATTGTACTCATTTCAGTGCTTTTGCAAGGGTAAAGTGAGCGACTCAGACAGTAAAAATGAACACCGCTGTCTTTGCCAGCTTCTGTCCTAATATATTACAGACCATTCAATAATACTTCTGCACAGCAGCTCTCAAACACGAAATTTTCACCTCCTCAAGGAGGAGGGCAGCTGATGCATGGGACCACCATCAGCTCCACATTTCAATCCAAGTCACGCATCATACTGTACTGACTTTGCTGTCCCTTTAATATGACCGTTCACCGATTTTTGTAAATATTGTAATCCACTGCATTTTACCTGCAATAACTACACTCTAGAACATGTTTTACCTGTGAGTTTCTTTATTTTAGATGAAAGAGTAAACCTGTTAAACTTACTGTTCTTTAAGTTGGACACAAAAGATTCCTTGACATTCTTAGAAGATTAGTGATCTCCTCATTTATCCTTCCACCAAAATCAGTAAAATTAATTAGCTGGTTCCTGTCACGTTGTTGATGGTGTTGGAGCTTGCTGCATGCAAAATGGCTACTGTTTCTAAAATTACTGCTGTGATTGCACTTCACTATGATTTCTTTCACTTTGGACTGTCCTGAGGATAGTGAATACTGCTGTAGAAATACAAATCTTTTTTATGTGAAGTGCAGCAACATTACTATGTTTAAAAGCTCAGTGCCTAATATAGCTATAGGATGTGTTTTACCCTAGATAAACCCCCTCCTGTACACACACAGGGGTAACTACTGCTTTGTATAGTAGGCTCCTTTATTAGGATACTTTTTCAGAATCTCCTCTCTCATGTAAAACAATGATCTTTCACCAAGTCAATGTATCAATATTGCCACATAAATCTCAAGCTGGCCAGCAGGGAACTCGAAAAATATGCCATGAGAAGACCAGATGGTAGACTTTTCTGCAATAAATTCTGGATAAGGACAGACTCCATCAGGGAAAAAATTATAGTAGACCACATTAATTTCCACTTCTAGTTGGAGTATCAGTTCCAGTTTTCTGACAATAGTATTTCTTTTTCAGGAAACCTTGTGTGGGCATGTAGATGAAATTCTATTTCCCTACTCCCCACAATGTTGTGATCTTCATCACTCACCACCCTGACACACTCATCCCATTGTACAGAGAGTGGTGAGTGACCCTATTAGGGATTAAGAGTTAACAAATGAGTGACATATTTCCTTCATTCCAAATGGACAGGACAAATCATGGAAAACCTTGATTGTGCCATCCGCTGCCACTTTAAAAATGCAAGGATGGGGAAGTGGAACCAGCTAAGTTGTATTTGCAAAGAGCCAGCATGAACTTGATTAGCCAAACAGCTGCCTTCTGTGCTGTAGTCATTCTGTGATTTTATTCAACTGCTCTGTTGAACAGTGTGGAACAAGTATGATGTTTGGGATTATTTGCCCTTGCAGTCCCCTATGACACTATAACTGGGATTTCAGGTCTTTATTTTACTGACACGTGACTGTCATACATTTTAGTGAGAAATAAAAATTCCAAGGGGAAAATGCACCATCTGTGGTTAAATAAGAAGGTTAAAGATGGTATCAAACTTAAAATGGTGCAGATCCAAAGAATTGACATAATATATTTAAAAAAGCACAGATTGACTAAAAGATTAATAAGGAGGGAAAAATTAGAATGAAGCAGAGTGGAGGGAGGAGTGAGAGATCACTCCATCATTACCCAGAAGCCTAATTCGCTTCAGTGCTGCTGATCCGTGGGAGTAGGTACCTTGTTCTGCTTTTGACTAGGAGCTATGTTTCCATGACCAAAGACATTGGGTGAAAATGCCATATTGTTATGAGGTGATGACAAATATCCTAGGCTCAATGTATAAGAACCAACTGCTACGGTATTGAGAGGGATACAAAAGTAACCTCAGTTTCTGACCAGAGAAGGGGGTGTTTGGCTGAGCAGTAACATGTGGATATCAGGTGAGAATTGATTTAGTTTAGGAATGATTATGGGTAAGGACACTTTGAACCGTGCCATAGAATTTTTAATATCCACACAGGGCAGCAGTGTACCATTTTGTCCAAACTGCATCATACCTGACAATGCAGCACCTCCTCAGAACTGCATGAGTGCCAGACTACATTTCACACCAATAACATGATATAGGATCCTCTTATTCAGACGCTATAGCCTGGACTACCAGCAGCTGAGTGAAACTGAGATCCCACAATCTGGATAATGTTATAACACAAATGTTTTTATGAAAGCAACTCTTCAGGATTGAGATGGATACATATTTTTGTTAGCTAAGTGTATGAATAGATATTTAAACAAAGATGGATCATTTCTGATCATCAGTGATTGGTAGAACAGGCTTGAGGGGCTGAATAACCTACTCCTAATTCTAAGGACTAGGCTGTTAAACCAGATATTAACCTTTATATCTTAGACTTTTTCTAGTGCTTATTACAGAGATAAGCAAGACGTGCTACAGAACTATTCTCCGACCTGGCCTCCACTTAAACATACAAATCTGACGTGAGTTATTCTGGTTGTTGTAATGAGAATAGTGTTGTTTTAAAGCGATTGACAAATGTGCAATGGCGATATGAAGAAAAGCATTTCTACATTTGTAGGTGGTTATGAACTGGAATGCACTGCAGAAAGTGGTTATGAACTGGAATGCACTGCAGAAAGGGTGGTGGATTCAATCATGGCTTTCCAAAAGGAATTTGCTAAACACCCAAAGGATGAAAATGTCAGTAATTGGTATGTTCAACAGCCTGCTGAACTGTTCCATCCATTTGTGTCTCAGATCTGTCTGCATTTTGATTGTTATCCGACAGCAATGATGTGGAGCCTGTCCATATCAAGATTGAATAGAGCTGAATAACTTTTTTGAGTTGTAGGAGTCTGTATATTGTAATTCTTCCCATTCCACTATTATTTTGGAAGAATGCAGCTCTCTCTGGACATTGCTTTTCAGGTGTCAGAACTAGTCTCTTGGCGATGCAGGTTGGATTACTCTGCCACTGCAAGTGTGCTGTATTTTTGACCTGCAGGATTTGAAAGATGTTTCCTCATTTTCATCAAACCAATTCCTGATGCACTTTATCTATTTGGTCCAAGAAATGTTTGCTGTTTTCACTGACGATGTATTTAAATTTGTGCTTTTCTCAACACAATCTCCATCGAAGTGTGTGCCAGCTTCAGCTTTTGACCAATTCTGTTGCAGCAAGCCGTGTTACTCAATTCAGCCATACTGAAAGGATCTCTGATGGCTTTTGGTCAGCTGTGCTGAGTTGGAACAATTTGCAAGTTGAGAATTGCACTGTGATCAGTCTGCCATTCTATGCCCTGCACTGAACAGGTGATCTGTACATCCTGGTGATCTCTCTGACACACAGTGATACAGTTGATCATGTGTTTTGACCTTATCAACTTGTCTGAACATTGTGTTGTTAATACAGCGTATGTGCTGAGGACATTTTGCTCAGTATTGACAGGTTGCTGTCACGTTTGGCAACCCTGTATCTCCCTGAACTCCTTTCCAGTTATTGCTGACTTTCCCCACATAGGCATTGAAGTCTCCCAGGAGAATGAGCTTATCACTAACAGATGTAGACAGGACTGATCCAGATCCTCCAATTTATTGCATCATGTCCTCAGGGCTGCTGAGATTTGGTGTATAGGCACTGATGATGGTCACTTGATATGTTTATTCCAGTGGGAAGTGCAGCTGCATGGGGTGCTTGTTGATTCTGAAGGAAGTGTAGAAGTGTCTGACATTAGGGATGACCTGATGATGAAACCTTCACCATCTATCCTTTTCTTGCTCTCCGCTTTCCTGTTCCAGAAGAAAAGTATAGCCATGTCCATCTTCCTTTAGTGATCCTCATCAGCAAGCGTTGTCTCATGGAGTGCTGTAATTTTGATGGGATAGTTGCAAGATGTTTAAGTGTTATAAACAGGAGTTCTCCTCTCAGGCAGTATTGTGCCATCTCTGTCTAGTAGTTTGCAAATTCCAAGCTTCAATGATAAATTGTTTTATTTTCTTTGATTTTGACATTATTCAACTGCTTGCTGGATGATCTGCCAGCTGCAGCAGACTGGCCAACTGTTAACAGTGCAGGCAATATTTCAGGTACTTTTTCAAACCCCTTCCTCTCAAAGGGTGGACAATACTGTCCAGTCACCCTGGATGCTGCCAGACTCTCTTACCCCAGGTACAGATGGTCCAAGAGTTGTATAGTGACTATGACCACTAGTGGTCACTATCACCTGCCACTACACCATGACCCCATTACTGCAGGACTTCTGAAAAGGCAACATGTTTGTACCAAAACCTTTGAGGGAATACTTAAAAATAAGCAGAACTGTGGCACAAAAGCAGTCCACTCCCTCAGGTACAGAAACCTGGTTTCAATGATACAGAGAACCCTTAAGGCTGAAGACTTTTGTTGCTGTGGATGACTGCTACATCTTTTGAGCTTTTTCATGTTCTTTGTGCTGCACTTTGCTGGGCTGCCGCAATGACTGTTGAATCAAACAAGTGGTCTTTCTTACCTAGTTTACTGGAACAGTCATTGTCTGTGGCAACTTAAAAACTCACTTGAGCTGACTGGTCCAAATTCATTCACACTGCACCAGTAACATCCGAGGGCATTCCCAGTGTGTTATCAGACACAGAAATTGACACAGACACAAGGAGATAATAGAGCCAGACGCCCAGTCAGAGAAGCAGGTCTTAAACATCTTCAAGGCAGCATAGGGGTTTAGTAAGCGCGTTCTAGAGCTTGGGGCCTGGGAAGCTGAAGGCACGGCCATCGGTGATGGAGCGATTAAAATTAAAGAGACCAGGATTGGAAGATCCTGGTATGGTCTTATGGGTTAGAGCTGGAGGAAGTAAGAGATAGACAGAAATGAAAAGGGATTTGAGAACACAGATGTGGGTTCAGAAGTCCAGGATGAGATATCAGGTCCGACAGTATCTGTGGAGTGAGGAGCAGTTAACGTTTCACATCCAATATGACTCCTCTTCGAGATTGATACCTCCAGTTCCAAAGAAGAGTCACATTTAGATTGGAAACGTTAACTCCATTTCTGTCCAGACCCTAACGATTTTTTTTGTGTTTTCTTTTAAAATGTCAGATCTTTAGCGACCTTTATCTTAAAATCTGAGGGTGTCTGGACCAGGAGCCAGAGTAGGTCAGCGAGCAGAAGGTGGTGATCAGCACTTGCTGCGACCGAAGTGAGATGCTGGCAGCTGAGTTCTGGTTGAGGTGACGTTTATAAATGTAAGGTTGGGGTACTGGCCTTTGCCATGTACAGTACGCAGGTGCTTTCTAGCACACACCGGCTAGTGCCCGGTAGTGGGAGCTCTGGTTTAACAGAGACCGGGGGCCCCGAGATTAAGCTGCTTGAGCTGCCAGACTCTCCAAATGCACGGTCTTACATACCAATAGTTGCTATCCTCGCAACACGCCGCACTTTGTTTATTACATATTCAAAACTGCAGCCCATGTTGATATTTTAGAACATAAATGCAATAAAACGTGTATCAACGAAGGTTTGTTTTTAAACGAATTTGCTGCTCAGGTATTGCAAACGGATTGTACCATTCCTTCAGAAAGGAGAGGGTTTCGATGAGAGAGAACAGGGTAACACTGAGAGGTTTGGATGCTTGAGGGGTAAATCCCCTCCCCCCTCAGTTATTGGTGTGGTACAGTTTTATGAATGGGCTGTTTGCGGGGGAGGAAGGAGTGAGGAAGAGTCTATTTGGAGTGGTGGGTAATAGTGTGTGTCCCTTGAGTGTGGGTGGTGCAGTCCGCACTGGATACATTGTAACGGTTTGATTTCCGCTCCAGGTAAAGAGCGGATCCTGCGGCGGCAGCGGTAAGAGCTTCGGCTCCGGGCAGGGAGCCGGAGAGACATGAGCTTTTCTGGCACCAAAGCCCTGAGCAGCAACACCAAGAACCAGGACGCGGTCGGCATGAAGGTGAAGAAGGCGCCGCCGAGTGAGGGGCCTCCGGCCACCACCGAGGAGGAGCTGCTGAAGAAGGAGTGTGTAACCCCCGAGGACGTGCTGGGGCTGCAGAAGATCACCCAGAGTGAGTAGAGCCTCTTAAGATGGACAACTGAACACTGCCACGGAAAGTCCGAGAGCTGGAGGGAGGCGGGAATTGAGCTGCAGTGTCCCCAAAGTCGGGTAGCCAGAGCTGGGGGAGAGGGGCTAAGAACCCCCTCTCTCCAGAGCCAGGCGCCCACAGAGGTAGGGTACAGAGTTTCAGAGCTCAATAACCTCCATAGCCAGGTACCGGTGTGGTGGAGAGTAGGGGCAGTCCTTCAGGAGATTGTGTGTGGAAGGTGGGGGTAGGGATGGAGACACAGAGATCTGAGGTTCTTCTGATACCCAAAACCCTCAGAGGCTGAGACCTGATAGACTGTACAGGAGGTGGTGGGAACACAAATTTCACAATTTGAAAGGGCAAGGATGGAGCCAATGCGTGGCATAAGCCTATTGGAAAGCCTAGATCCAGGCAAATGAAGCAGAGGCCAATGGGGAGGGTGAGAGTGTCAGGCAGAATTTACCACCTTTAACTGTTTCTGGGCAATCAACTCAATTGCTTGTTCACCGTGAGTGTCCACAGCGGTCAGCAGTATCCCAGCGGCTGAGCTGAGGGAGCTGCCTCCAAAACCAGTCACACTTCTAAACCCAGAGTGAGAGTAAGTCTCTCCCAGTAAATGACATTTGACAAAAGTGTTTATTCCTACCCCAACTGCCAGTTGGAACACTGTAAAGGAAGTTCAAAATGTCTGTACTGTGATGTCACCTAACAAGTATTATTTTTCAAATGTTACATTATTTTGTGATGGCTTTACCCTTGATGTAAGTTGCACGTTTCTTTGAAGAAAGAGTTCCAGTACCTTGAGTAGATAAAGTTGCAACAAATTTATTAAAAGCGAGGCATCAGGAACAAACCCTGCATTTGAGGAATGAAGAGGCATTACATACATTGGGAAAACCTGCTCTTTGCCTTTCCATCCAAATGGTTGTATAAAATTAGATAGAAACCATAGGATTTGAGTCCACTCCATCTCTTGTGCCAGATACATTGATAGAAACATAGAAGATAGGAGCAGGAGGAGGCCATTCGGCCCTTTGACCCTGTTCCACCATTCTTCACAATCATGGCTGATCGTCCAACTCATTAGCCTAACCTGCTTTTTCCCCATAACCTTTGATCCCATTTGCCCAAGTGCTATATCTAGTCTCCTCATCTCCTCGTACTGTGACCCCTGGTTCTGAACACACCCACCACCGGGAACATCCTCCCTGCATCTACCTTGTCCAGCCCTGTTAGAATTTTATAAGTCTCTGTGAGATCCCCCCCTCATTCGTCTGAAATCTAGTGAAAATATTCCCAACCTAGTCAATCTCTCCTCGTACATCAGACTCGCCAGCCCCGGCATCAGCCTGGCAAACCTTCGCTGCACTCCCTCGAGAGCAAGAGCATCCTTCCTCGGAAAAGGAGACCAAAACTGCATGGTGAATGATATGGTAATTATTTAGAAAAGTTTGGAAAAGGTGTATGCTTCATCTTTGCTAACGTTGGACCTGACCTTCTGATTTACAGCATTGTTTTAATCCTTAAATTTGTGAGTTAAAGAATTTTTGATTTCTTTGTATAGATTCATGCATTAATTGTGTTTTCTTTCTTCCATTGTCAGCTATGATTTGTAACTCAAGAACCTAGCAGAGAGTTCTTTAATCCTGCTGTGGGTCTTTTGCCCTAATCTTAGACACATGGCCTGTAGTTGCTGACAAATGGTGAAAAAGAGGCTCCCAATAACTAAATTTTAAATGGGAGTATTCAGTTCTATTGCTGGGAATTTATTTATCAGAATCCATGTGCTCCCACTTAGATTGATAGTGTCCTGAACTGTGATGGATTCTATATCGGTGTGGTTCTGTAAGGGCTGTCAGTGCTGGATTCAGATTCTGCCTGAATCTCTCAGCTTGCAGCCATTCCAACCAAAATTAGAAAAGCAATGTTAGTTGATCCTGCCTGCTTTCCATCTCCTATACAGGTCATTTGTTGGCTTCTGTAAACTGACATTCTCAGTAGTTCCCAAGAGCACATAGTCCCATCCCAGCACACTGCAGTTAATTGGAAACAGAGGTCCCGGATGGGAATTGCCATTCTCTATCACACTTACCATTCAAAAAGCGCTTGTCAATTTTAATCAACCTGTTTGGATATGTTATGGTACGCCTCTGGGCAGATGGTTCTTGAACCCAGAACTCCTGGCCTAGAGTAGAGACAGTACTACTGAGCCACAAGACCCTGTGAAAGAGTTTTATCTTTGGGATTGAAGATCACTAGACAGATGCCATCTTTTTTGAAACTAGTTAAAAAAATGTTTCAGTGCAGGTGGAAACACCAGTTTGTAAGTGTTTTATTTCTGAATTCTGGACATAAGTTAAAGAATGATATGGTCATTGGGCTGAGGGGGAATACTTGGTGCTACAACACTAACTATGTGATGGCAATGCTTGTTGTTTTACTGTTTAGATGGCGTGTCATGTTGTGGGGTGTTTTGACTGTTGTTTTTCACCATTACGATTTAGTGTAAAGTTACTTTTAAAGGAAGTTGTATTCACTCTACATTATTTTTTCAGCACAAAAAATGGCCAGTTAGCGCTTAGTTTGCTATTTGTGCACATTTCCTCAGGGTGATCTTATAGGGATTTATAAAATCATGAGGAGCATGGATAGGGTGAATAGCCAACGTCTTTTTTTTCTAGGGTGGGGGAGTCCAAAACTAGAGAGCATTGGTTTAAGGTGAGAGGGAAAAGATTTAAAAGGGACCTAAGGGGCAACTTTTTCACAAAGAGGATGGTGTGTGTATAGATTGAGCTGCCAGAGGAAGTGATGGAGGCTGGTACAATTACAACATTTAAAAGACATCTGGATAGGTATATGAATAGGAAGCGTTTAGAGGGATATGGGCCAAATGCTGGCAAATGGGACCATGTCAGATTGGGATGTCTGGTTGGCGTGGATGAATTGGACCAAAGAATCTGTTTCCATGCTATTTGACTCTGACTGTTCAAGTAAGTAATTTGTGCGTTTGGTTCAGTAATTGATGAGAGATCTCACACTCGCTGATTTGGGGATACCCTAGCCCTGGGCAATCAACCAAGACTTTCCTTCGAACTGTAGGTAAAAAGAGGGTTAATAGTGTTCAGTTAAGGCTATAAATTCAGTCAGGTTGTCCTTTAAGAAAGCTCCAAGATCTGTCACTGAGACTAAGAGCTTAGAAATGCAAGTGAGGAGTTAGAAACATTCTTGTTCAAGTCAATTAGAATGCATACTTGATTTCACAGTATTGTATGGCACAGTAGGAGGCTGTTTCGCCCATCGTGTCTGCACCTGTTCTATTACCTAATGCCAGTTTGGGGATACATGACATTGTTTCTTACTGTCCCATGAAGAGAGGATGGACTGATTTGAAGTGAGTGAGTTGAACTGTAACTACTATCCTAATGTTCACCTCCATTGAGACTTAACACAGTGTATCAAGCCAGCTCAACAAGTGCTTCCTATATGTGCCTTTTGGAGAGATTGAAAAGACACAAGCACCTGATTCAGGTGATAACGAGTCAATAAGGTGCCATGCCCAGGTTCAGCTCCAGGTAGGATTGTCAGAGTAAAACCGAGACCCACAATGTGAGAAGGTTTCTGCTGAAGGGCTGAATTTGCAATATTGGGGTTTGCTGCGATGTAGTGAATTAAACTTTCAAACTCTATGCTATTGGAATGAAAAAAACAGCAAGCAACACAATTTCAGAACTCATGCTACAAATTTAAATCCTTTGTACTGAGAATATTTTGAGCTGCCTAGCACTGAAGACAGACTTAGTGGGGACAGGTCTGTCACTGTATAACACAGATACAGTACTGGTGGGGATGGGTCTGTCACTGTATAACACTAGGGTACTGTGGCTGGTGGGGACAGATCAGGCACTGCACAGGATATAGTATTGGTGAGGACAGATGTGTCACTGTGTAGCAATAGTTACACAACATTGCCATAATTTTTTTTATTGTGTCCTTTTGATGTCAATGTGAGTTTAGCACCAACTGGCATCTACTACGATCCTTGGACAATGGTATGAAAATGAATAATCTTAAACAGGTGAATGATTTTAAATTATTTGCCTGTGGCTGTGACTCAGTCATGAATGCATCAAGTTCCTTATGATAGGAGGAGCAACAGATTGATTCAGTGATGTCATACCGCAAAGCTGTTCATTACCACGCAATGGCTTGTAAACGTTTCTGATGGAACTGTTCATTCTCTCTAAAGAATAATGCCAAGCCCTCCTTCCCAATCTCTGATTAGGGAAATATTTTCAGCTGATGTGAAATCACTTGTCAACATCAATCACAACAGAAAGAATATGGTATTCTATCTCTGCTCCACAAGCACATTCTCCCATTTGATCCCATGTAACATTCAGCGTCTCCCTTAATTCCTCTTTCCTTAATATGCCTGTCTTCATTCCTTTCAGTCCTTGTGATGGATTCTACATTGTAGTCTCTTTAGGTAAAGATGTTTCTGCAGTACTCTATATCGTTATATCTTGAAATTAAACTCCTGTCAGAAAAGTTAAAGGTTCAAGGTGAGTTTTAAGGTGTGTCATAAAGAGCAGAATTGTAGACTTTTAAAAAAAACTGTTTTTCCAACAACCTATTCTGAAATGTTATTACACACCTCTGGAACAGATGGGACTTGAACGTGGGCCTCCTGGCTCTAATGTAGGGATTCTACCACTGTGACACAAGAAGTTTAGGAAGGGAATTCCAGACCTTGGGGCTCAGGCAGTGAAGGCACAGTTGCCAGTGGTGGAGCGATTAAAATTAGGGATGCAACAGTGGCCAGAGTTTTCACAGGGCTGTTGTGCTGAAGGAGATTTATAGAGAGAGGGAAGGGGGAAGAAGTGGGGGAATTGGAAAACCATTGTTGAAAATTTATTTTAGAAAGGAAGCATTGCTTGACCAGGAACCACTGCAGGTTGTTGAGCACAAAGTGCATGAACAGGACTTGGTGTAAGTTAGGGTGCAAGCAGCAAGAGTTTAGAGTGAGCTGCTGTTCAGAAGGTGGAAAGTGATGGGCACATCAGGAGACTGCTAGAAGAGTTAATTCAACAGCTACCTTGATTAAAAACTGAAAAAAACTGTGGAATGCCTTAAATTAGAAACAAAAGCTGAAGTTGCTTTAAAAGCTCAGCAGGTCTGGCAGCATCTGTGAAGAGAAATCAGAGTTAACATTTTGGGTAATGCTATACTTCCTCAGAACTCTTGATTAATTGCTTCGAATGTTGACTTTGTGGTAGTGGTTGTTTATAAATCAAGGCAGTCTGTACCATGTATGAAACACTGTGTAGCCAGTATGTTAAATTCTGAAGCCAGTACTTACTTTTCTGAAATATCCAAGGATGTGCAGGTTAGGTGGTTTGGCCATGCTAAATTGCCCCATAGTGCCCATGGATGTGCAGGTTAGGTGGATTAGTCATGGGAAATGCAGAGTTACAGGGCTAGGGTAGTGGGGTGGGCCTGGGTGGATGTTCTTTGAAGGATCGGTGTGGACTTGATGGGCCAAATAGCCTGCTTCCACACTGTAGGGATTCTATGACCTGAATTGCTTCACACTTGCACTGACTTCAGAGACAATTTTCTTATAAATTATGAAGGACGGAATACAGCACAGAGATGGACCATTCAGCCCAACTGGTCCATGCTGCAGTTTGTACTCCTCACAAGCCTCCATCCACCAGATTTTACTCCCTGCTATCAATACATCATTCTGTTCATTTCTTCTTCATTTATTTAGATTTCCCCTTAAATGCATTGATGCAATTCACCTCATCTACATGTGGCCATGTTGAGCAACAGCCTGGTGCTGTCCATGTTTGACAGTACAGTGCCACGGTGGCAACATTA
This sequence comes from Rhincodon typus, assembly GCF_021869965.1. Classification (NCBI taxonomy): domain Eukaryota; kingdom Metazoa; phylum Chordata; class Chondrichthyes; order Orectolobiformes; family Rhincodontidae; genus Rhincodon; species Rhincodon typus. The sequence continues at coordinate 1,969,098 of NC_063357.1, read as the reverse complement.
CTGGAATAACCTGAGAGTCAGTTCTATGCCAATGTGACACTTTGAGATTTTGGTTGTAATTGGAAACATAAAGTCAGTAAAAGTGAGAGTGAAACTTTTGGTTTGTTGCAAAAACCCAGTGGTTCATAACACCTTTTTAAGAAAGGAATCAGACCAGTTTATCTGGTCTGGAGTTAAATGTGCCTTCAATGGGATTGACTTTTCACTTGTAGCAATCCACGCTGTCACCTTTTCCAGAGTCCTTGGCCACACCTCCCAAACCAGCTAGCAGTACAGCGCGAGAATTGAAATTGAGGGTATGCTAAATGTGCAATGGAAGAGACAGCAGAGGGAAATTGGCTGAGGAAATCTGCACTTCATTGTCCTCCTCCCTTCGATGGATTGTTCATTATAGCCTAATAGACTCTCAAAGTCCATGATAAGAAGAGTCAGGATTCCCCTGCCTAATTATTATCTGGCCATTTCTTGCCAGAAAGCAAGCCGATGCAGTCTCTGGCAGCTCACCCAAGTGATCGTGGTGTTGTGGAGAGAGACATCAAAGCAGTGCGACAGTCCTATCCTCAATGACTGCAGTTTGCTCAGTTACTTTTATCCTGCCTGAGGTGTTGACTGGCACTCACTCTTCCCCACACTGAGATCAGCTCAACAAAGGCCAGAAGTTAAATCTGGGGCTGTCTAGCTCCTAACAGCTGGGAGTGACACCAGGCTAGTGAGCTATTAGAAAGTGGCTTCCCTGTTATGGCACAGTGGTAGTATCCCTGCCCCTGATCTGGGAGGCATGGGTTCAAGTCCCACCTGCTCCAAGGTGTGTAATAACATCTCTGAACAGATTGATTAGGAAAATAGGTCAAATTAAAAAAATTAAAATTGGAAAGAGGTTTATGACAGCTGAAGCTTATATCGGTCATATAGTACAGTAAAACGTTAGCGTTTAGTACCCAGGAATTCTTAGTTGAACAGGGTTGCTCAGGATCAATGAGAGAACCTCCCAGAGGCATCTGCAAACCTTTATCTTCGCCATGCTTGTTAATTTTACTGCCTGGCTGCATCATGATGGTGGGGAGAGAGGAGTCTGTTAGGGATAGAAAGTAATATCAAGTTAAACAGAGTCCCTCCGTCTGTGTAAGGGGCTACATTTGAATCAGGGTAAAAGAAAACTGCGTAGAAATACTCATGAGCGACTCACTGAAGTGGCAAAAATAAACCTCCTTTCTTTGTTGAACTGGGAAGATTGAGCAGGTTTTGGGATGTGAGCAGAATGCAAACTAGTCTGCAGCCACAGCCAGAATACTAAAAGCATGCTGACAGCTGGTTAAAAACAAAGTAGACTTGCATTTGTATCTGTTTTTCTCATTTCCCAGGCAAGCAAAGTGTTATCTTAAAGTGCAGTGACTTATTTGGTGAAAGATAGCAGCCATTTAGGCACAGCAGGATCCCAGAAACAGCAAAATAATGTTTCAATTCACAAAGGGGTGAGTGGGTGACAGGGCAACAGGAGAACAGCGGGAATAATAGTGAGCTACTGGAAATCTGAAACAACAATGCTGAAGAAACTCAGTAGGTCTGGCAGCGTTTGTGGAGAGAGAAAATGAGTTAACGTTTCAAATCCAGTACAACTCTTCTGCAGAGAAAATAGATCTGGAGTGCCTTGAAAAGGTAATCCATCAGTCATTACTTTCTCCAGGGAAACTGGGGAGGCAATAATTGCTAATCTTGTCAGTAATACCGATAACCCAGTTGAATCTGTGGCGAGAAAGCAGAGTTAATGTTTCGGGCACAGTAACCTTTCTTCAGAAACTCTTTAAATAGTCAATACTCCTTGTCCTGAACTTCCTCACAACAATTTTTTTTAAACTATGTTTCAAACAGCTGTGAGGACAGGAACTTCCTGTATGTAGTAAGAGAGGATACGTGGCAATGTTGGGCAACAGCCTGGTGTTGTCCATGTTTGACAATGCTGTGCCACCGTGGCTGTTACTGGAATAATTATCTAGGGAGCATCAATTCTATGTGGCACTTGGAGATTTTGGTTGCAATTGGAAACATAAAGCCATTAAAAGTGAGAATGAGACTTTTGAATTGTTGCAAAAACCCAATTGTTCATAACACCTTTTTAGGAAAAGAAACAGACCATCTTTATCTGGTCTAGGGTTAAATATGCTACCAATGGGATTGTGTGCTCCATGTGTGGCAAACTGCTTTGTTGCCACCTCCAGGGTCTGTGGCGGCATGTCCTGAGAATTAATTCTGGGATTTCAGTACTTCTGGGATCTTGATCATTATTTTAATAAGAGAACTGTGGATGCTGGAAATCTGAAACAAAAAGCAGCATTGACCTCCAAAGAGCTTCCATGCAGACCTAACACACGACCCTATCCCTGTATTTACCATGGGCAATCCACCTAACCTGCATAGTTTTGGACTGGGGGAGGAAGCCCAAGAAATTGGATGAATGTGCAAACTCCATACAGACAGTTGCCTGAGGGTGGAATCAAACCTAGGTTACTAGAGCTGTGAGGCAACACTGTTAACCATTGAGCCACTATGCCACCCTTGCAGTTGGAACCAAGCCATTTGGACCAATGATTCCATGCCACCCCTCTGAAGAGCATCCTATCTAGACCCATCTCCCTACCCTATCCCTGTAACCCTGCAATTCCCATAGCTAAGGCCTAACCTACACATCCCTGAATACTGTAGATAATTTACCATGGCCAATCCAACTAACTTACACATCTTTGGACCGTGGGAGAAAATCAACACAGACACGGGGAGAACGTTCAAACTCCGCACAGACAGTGGTGCTGCCCTGAATGTAGAAAGCCTGCAGAAAGCTACAGAACAAGTGGATTTGGGAGGTTTCATACATAAATCACAAATCTAGCATCCAAATTCAGTGGGGAATAGGGAATGTTGGTCTTTATTTCAAAGGGAATGGAGGGTACAAATAAAAATATACAAGGTCCTTGTCAGACCAACTTTAATATTATGAACATTTTTGGTCTCCTTGTCTCAGAAAAGATATACTGGCATTGAAAGATTGTGTTTTGAGTTGAGGTTGAATAGGTTGGACATATTGGAATATAGAAGAATGATAGACAACCTTACTGAGATATACAAGATTCTTTGAGGGCGTTTCAACACAAATGCTGAGAGGTTGTTTCCCCTTGTAAGAGAATCTAGGGCCAGAACCTCAGAATAAAGGGTTGCACATTTGAGACGCAGATGAGAAGGAATTTCTTCTCTGAGGGTAGTGAATCTGTGGAATTCCTTACCACACAAGGCTGTTGAGGCTATGCCATTAAGTATGTTCAACATTGAGATAGACAGATTTTTAATCAGTGAGGGAATTAAGGTTATGAGGCAAAAGCAGGAGAGTGGAGTTGAGGATAATCAGATCAGCCATGATCTCTGAATTTTTTAAAATTCAGTCAGCATTTACTGTCCATCCCTAACTGCCCTCTGGGCATATAAGAGTCAATCCCATTGCTGTTGGTCTGGAAACATGTGTGGGCCAGACCTGGGTCTTTAGATTATCAGTTCAGTGATAATGCTGCTAGGCTGTTGTCCCCCCACAAATGGAAATGGAGAAGCAGAGCAGATTCAGTGAGTGAATGACCTATTTCTTCTCCTAAGTTTTATGGTCTTAATGATTTCAAGTTGTGGGAGTGAAAGGGCTACAGGGATTTTAGACATGCTGCCAGGGTGGAATATAATGTGGATAAGTGTACTCGGAATGGAGGTGCAGAATATTTCTGAAATGTTGACAGTTTGTGAAGTGTT
>NC_063357.1:1956128-1964815 GCF_021869965.1 Rhincodon typus | reverse complement strand
GTTTCGGGCCTAGACCCTTCATCAGAAAAGGCTTTTCTGATGAAGGGTCTAGGCCCGAAACGTCAGCCTCTCTGCTCCTATGATGCTGCTTGGCCTGCTGTGTTCATCCAGCCCTGCACCTTGTTGTCTCCCATCATGTTCACTAATGTCTTTTAGGGGAGGAATCTGCTGCTCTTACCTGGTCTGGCTTACACGTGACTCCAGACGACAGGAATGTGGTTGACACTTAATTGGGCAATTAGGGATGGGTAATGAATGCTGACCTGGCCAATGGCACACTCATACCATGAATGAATAAAAATTTATTATAAAGGATGTGATAAGTTGACACAGAAAATATTGATATGATTGGGCACAGTCCACATGGATTTGAGAAGGAAATCATGTTGACACACTTAGAGGTTTTTGTGGATTTTATTTCAGCACAGATAAAGGAGAACCAGTTGATGTGATGTAATTTGATTTTCAGAAGGCTTTTGAAAAGACCGGGGAGGTTAGGAAATAAAACTAGAACATGGGGGCTATTGCTAATGGGGTACCGCAAAGATCATTGTTGTTCACAATCTACACAAATGATAAGAATTTGGGGGCTAAATGTAAAATTCCAAACTTGCTGATGACACAAAACTAAGTGAAAATGTAAATTATTACGTAAGGAGGCTTCAGAGGAACCAGGTCTTCGATATCCTTATTCATAGTCACTGAAAGCCAACATGCAGGCACAGCAACCAATTAAGAAGGCAAACAACACATTCATCACATATGGATTTGAATACCTAAGTGAAGATGTCTTGCTGAGATCTCATCTGCAGTACTCCAATTTTGGTCTCCTGACCTAAGGAAAGATACTTTCCGCAGAGGAAGTGCATCAGAAGTCACCAAATTAATCCCTGGCATTGTCTTAGGAAGAGAGACTAAGGAAACCAAGTCTACATTTTTGAGAGTTTTGAAGAATGAGAGAGAGATCCTTTTGAAAGTTACAAAGTTCTACCAAGGCTTGACAAGGTGGATATCAATAGAATGTTACTGCTGGCTGGTGAGTATATAACCAGGAGACACTTGCTCAAAATAAGGGATTGGCCATTTTGAATTGAGATGAGGAGGAATTTCCTCACTCAGAGGATGGTCAATCTTTGGAATTCTCTACTCAGAGTACTGTGGAAGTAAAATCATTAAGTATTTTCTAAATAGAAGTTACTAGATTTATGAAGACTAATGACATCAATGGTATGGAGATAGTATGGGAAATTGGCATGGGAGATGATGATCAAACATTTTCTAATTGAATAGTGAAGCAAGCTCAACAAGCTGAATGGCCTACTCACATACTTATGTAACTTAAAGCAAAAAACTCGCAGGGCAGCCTGCAATTAATTTCTCAGAAGATATTGGCAGAAGTCCACAAATGGGGCAGTTAGCAAAAGAGGCAACTACGCACCAGAAACTCCCAGGATCCATCCTAAACTGCAATAAAGAGGTGGGGAAGTTAAAACTGGTTATTGCAGTTCCAGGCTAGAGGCAAGTGGGAATCAGCTAGGGTTTCTACTAAATACTTACTGATGTCAGCTGACAAGCATATTGCTGTGGACAAGACAGAACAGAACAAAATTGGGGCTTGATTGTGATGACCTTCAAGGTCAAATAATCTGTTGACATTAAGACTTGTTGGATGAACAACCTGGCCTGTAGACCAACTAACATCTATGAAGCTTCCCCACTCCCCCAACACAATTCTCAGTGAAGCCTTCTCTAAGATGATGCTGCAGTTTTAAAACAAATTGCTGGAATTCATTCCTGGCATAGGTCAGCAATGATCTCACTGAATGGTGGCACAGGATGAAGGGGGTGAATGGCCTACTCCCAATCCTATTTTCCTATGTTCCATTGTGGGTTGCACTAACAATGTTGCCTTGGTCAAGCTGTGGGGAAGGATCGCTGGATTCATCAGGTGTGTGCGTCTATGCCTATGTCTCTTTGTGTGCACACGTGTGCTAAGGACAGTTTTGCCCAGATACTGTCTGTTGACAGGTTTTTCACTCAAGATTAATTATATAGGTCAGAAGCACTCAGTGGCAACTACTCTCTCATTCACCCATGGATAGATGGACAGTCTACGCAGGGAGAGAAAGGATGAAGACTCTAAAAGGACAGCATAGTGCTCACTGCGTGCACAAGCAACAAAAAAATTGGAAGGTAACCAGCTACTTTCACTCACCATTAGCCTATAAGCTGCCATCTTTAATGACTGAGCAACTGAAATAGTGTGCTAATTATCCTGTGTCAGCAATAAGAACCTAAAAAGGACTTTGAAAGAAAACTGGAGAATCAGAAGAACTTGGGAGGAGCAAAGGACATTTCATTGAATCCTGTGGGCTGGTGCTATTGAACTGTGTTCCCCTAACATTTTTTCTTCTTTTGTAACCTCTGTGTTGTTTCCTTTGTCCAAATAAATTTGCTTGTGTGTGTAGGGGTTTAAGAAGGAACAGAGTTTAAATTAGAGAATTAATTAGTTTTAAACATTTATTTGCTTGTGGTCAGAACTGTAACAAATGATAGTCTCTTTAAGTACAGGAGTCTGGGCACTGTTTTCTATTAACCAGAGTTAATCAGACTGGTAAGTCAGTGACATTGAGGAATATGATTAAATCTTTAACTTTTGTGATCATCCTGAATGTAGTGGGGCTCAAATATCAATGCACTTTCTTAAGTAGATTGTGTTAGAAAGGAGCCTGGGTGAGAAGAGAAGGTGGAGTATAAACTTAAGGAAACATCACTTCCTCTCAGGCAGCTTTCCATACTACATTCCAATATTTATCATTCAGCCTGAGACTACATTACTCAGGGCCGCCCTTAATACTTCGCTAAAACACTGAAAATAGTATCTTGAACTGCCATTCAAAAAAATGATTTCCCTCTCATGCTGTTGTCATGCCTCCCTGGAGTAGCGTGCTGGAAATCAAGCCAGACTATTTCCAGAGTCGTCACAAAAATGAAAGATTTTATAAAAATACACAGAATTCCTCAAATTACCTGTCTTTTAGACCCAGGTTGAAGAAAGCACAGACCAGGATTCTATGCCCAGCAAGAATTACTATTTATAACAAATTAATAGATTCTAACTACAGGTAAATAATTATGAACTGTCAGTGGATAACACTACTTAGTTAAAGCTCAAGCCCCCGGATAAAACTCCCCCCTACACACACATGCACACTGACACAGAGAAGAAAAAGAAATATAGGTGTTATGGGTGAATGGAAAGACTGGGAAGACATTTCAATGGTTTCTGGTCACGGGGATGATCCTTTAGGTGGCAGACAGTCATAGAAACATACAGCACAGTAACAGACCCTTCAGTCCAACTCGTCCAAGCTGACCAGATATCCTAGATAAATGTAATCCCATTTGCCAGCATTTGGCCCATATACCTCTAAACACTTCCTATTCATGTACCCATCCAGATGTCTTTTAAATGTTGTAATTGTACTAGCCTCCACCACTTCTGCTGGCAGCTCATCCAATACACGGACCTCCCTCTGGGTGAAAAAGTTGCTTCTTAGGTCCCTTTTAAATCTTTCCCCTCTCAACTTAAACCTCTGCCCTCTGGTTGTGGACTCTCCCACCCCAGGGAAAAGACCTTGGCTATTTACACTATCCATGCCCCTCATGATTTTGTAAACCTCAATAAGGTCACCCCTCAGCCTCCAATGCTCCAGGGAAAAGGGTCTATTCAGCCTCTCCCTATAGCTCAAACCCTCCAACCCTAGCAACATCCTTGTAAATCTTTTCAGAACTCTTTCAAGTTTTACAACATGCAGTACTTCAAAAGTGGCCTAACCAATGTCCTGTACAGCAGCAACATGACATCCCAACTCCTGTACTCAATGCACTGACCAATAAAGACAAGGATACTAAAAGCTTTCTTCACTGTCCTATCAACCTGCAACCCCACTTTCAAGCAACTATGAACCTGCACCCCAAGATCTCTTTGTTCAGTAACACTCCCCAGGACCTTACCATTAAGTGTATAAGTGCATAAGCCTTTCCAAAATACAGCACCTCACATTTATCTAAATTAAACTCCATCTGCCAGTCCTTGGCCCATTGACCCATCTGATCAAGGTCCCACTGTACTCTGACGTAACCTTCTTCGAAAGTCCACTACACCTCCACTTTTGGTGTCATGTGCAAACTTACTAACCATACCTCTTATGTTCACATCCAAATTGTTTATATAAATTATGAAAAGCAGTGAACCCAGCACTACTTCAGACACACCACTTGGTCACAGGCCTCCAGGCTGAAAATGCAATCCTCCTCCACCACCCTCTGTCTTCTTTCTTTGAGCCAGTTCTGTATCCAAATGGCTAGCTCACCCTGTATTCCATGTGATCTAATCTTGCGAATGAGTCTACCATGAGGAACCTTGATGAATACCTTACTGAAGTCTATATGGATCACGTCCACTGCTCTGCTCTCATCAATACTCTTCATTACTTCAAAAAACTCCATCAAGTTAGTAAGACATGATTTCCCATTCACAAAGCCATGTTGATTATCCCTAATGAGTCCTTACCTTTCCAAAAACATGTAATTCCTGTCCCTCAGGATCCCAACAATTTGCCATTCCACCAATGTCAGGCTCACGAGTCTATAGTTCCCTGTTTTTCCTTGCCACCTTTCTTAAATAGTGGCACCACGTTAGTCAACCTCCAGTCTTCTGGCATCTCATCTGTGGCTATCAATGATACAAATATCTCAGAAAAGGCCCAGCAATCACTTCCATAGCCTCCCACAGAGTTCTAGGGTACACCCGATCAGGTCCCGCGGATTTATCCACCTTTATGCATTTTAAGTCATCCAGCACCTCCTCCTCTTAATACGGACATTTTTCAAGATGTCACTATTTATTTCCCCACATTCTATATCTTCCATATCCTTCTCCAACAGTAAACACTGATGCAAAATACTCCTTTAGTGTCTCCTCCATCTCCTGCAGTTCCACACATAGGCGGCCTTGCTGATCTTTAAGGAGCCCTATTTTCTCACTAGTTACCCTGTTGTCCTTAATGTATTTATAAAAATCCCTTTGGATTCTCCTTAACCCTATTTGCCAAAACCATATCATGTTCTCTTTTTGCCCTCCTGATTTCCCTCTTAAGTATACTTCTACTGACTTTATTCTCTTCTAAGGATTCACTCGATCTCTGCTGTCTATACCTAACATATGCTTTCTTCTTTTTCTTGACCAAAACCTCAATTTCTCTAGTCATCCAGCATTCCCTACCAGCCTTGCCCTTCACCCTCACAGGAACATACTGTCCCTGGACTCGTTATCTCATTTTTGAAGGCTTCCCATTTTGCAGCCGTCCCTTTACCTGCAAACATCCTCGCCCAATCAACTTTTGAAAGTTCTTGCCTAATACCATCAAAATTTTGGCTTGTCAGGATTTGTTGCTCCTTCTTATTCCTTCTCCAGGCACTTTCACTTGCTTACATGAGGTATATAAAGCAGTTGGTTCACAGATATAAGTCTCCACCTTACTAGTTGAATAACCACAGCTTACAGCAAATGCTGACGAAAAATGAACATTTTCAGTTCATCTCTAACTTGCCATTTTCCACAGGTAAAGATTAAAAGGCAGTTATTAGGTGATATTGGCTTTAGAAAATATTTTACACTGGTCTACTAAACTGATCTCTAGCTTCAAAAGGCTTAGAAATGTAAACATAGGGGTGATTTAATTCGATGGACTAAATGCATCCGCGTAGACAGACACTTTCAGCTTGACAGGTTAGGGACCATGAGAGGTTTTAAGCTCTGTTTGGATACACTACATTACATTTTAGGGTTTTCCCTCGAATAGAGGCCAGGATGACTGCTGAATCTGGATTTACAGTAACAGTTCAAACAGAAACTAGACGATTATCTGGCTGCAACCAATATCCCTGGGTACAGAATGCAGATGAGTTCGCACTTCACAACGGCAATATGCTGACACTATTGCATAACTCCACAAATCAGAGGAATTTTCCTCCCAAATTGACTAAAGGATTTTACACAATTTTTGGCTTCCCGTTTCATTTTAGCATTTTCTGCTGTGTTTTTTTCATAAATTTTGCAGTTCTCTAACCCACTGTGCTTCTGAGCTAAGTAACTAAAACCGCCAACCTACTTTGAAAACAGGATGTGAATTTATAATCTAGAGTGATACCCAACCTAGCACAGGGTGTGTTAGCAATGCCATCCATCCAATCTAACACTTGACTCAGGCCTGTCTAACATTCACTTAATCTCCAAAACAGTCAATGCCCCAGGACAGTTTTTTTGATGTCCTAACCAAAATTTCTCTCTAAGTTAACCACTATAAAACAAACAGTTTACTCCTCTCCTTACCACCTGGTAGGAACTTGTGTGCACAATACGTGCTGCATTACACTACATAGGAACAGTTATCACGTTTCAGAATATTTGTGAAACACTGGTTGGAATATAGCTTGATAGACACTAGAATATTTTTCTTTCAAGGATATTCTGTCATTACCATGATTCCTCCCCAACGGGAGCTGTGGAAAGCGTTTGATTCAATGGGAGACCCATCACGGTCACGGATATACAGTGGAGAATGAGAATATTCAGGAACGTAAAGAAGAAAATTTAAAACTGGATAGCTTGAAGCAACATTGGACCCTAGGAACAAAAAAAAAAAAGACAAGTTGAGCTTCATGTGGGTTCGGTAGATTTCCTGTCTTCACCATTGACTCTAGCCTTCCCTAAAAATATAGTGCACATCCCAGGCAAAATCCTCTTATGTTAATAATTTGTAGTTTCCTTCCCTTCAAAACCACTACATTTTAATATTCAATGCACATTTTTAGGGGTCTGGTGGATTTGGTTACATGTATCTCTCCATCTGAAAGAAAACTGGTTTCTATTCATTTTCCTCAGTCAGTAGGAAAGAATTTGAGAGGAAGAATCTAAGGGGAAGAAAGAAAGGGAAGGAAAGGAAGAAGAGAAGAAAAGAGAAGGCACTTCTACATCCACAGTACTTAACAAAAAGTGCCAAAGAAATAGTGGATGCATTAGTGGCCATCTTCAAAGATCCTAGAGAGTCTGGAACAGCTCCTACAGATTGGAGGGTAGCTAAGGTAACCCCTCTGTTTAAGAAGGGAGACAGGGAGAAAAGCCAGTCATTATGGACCAGTTGGCCTAACATTAGTAGTGGGGAAAAATGCTAGAGGCCATTATAAAAGATTTAATAACTGAGCAGTTGGAAAACAGTGATAGTAGAAAACAGTGGCAGGATCAGACAGAGTCAGCATGGATTTGCAAAATGGAAGTCATGGTTGACAAATCTATTAGAATATTTTGAGGATTTAACTCTTAGAGTTGATGAAGGGGAGCCAGTGGATGTGGTTTATTGGACTTCCAGAAAGTTTTCAACAAAGTCGCACATAAGAGATTAGTGTGTAAAACTAAAGCGCATGGGATTAGGTTAGGGGCAGTCAATTTGGCAGAAATCAGTGCTAGGACCACAGCTATTCAGAATATATATTCATGACTTAGATGGAGGAGCTAAATAATATCACCAAATTTGCGGAAGACATAAATCTGGGTGGGAGGGTGAACTGTGAGGAGGATGCAGAAATGCTTCAGCGTGATTTGAACAAGCTGAGATAATGGGCAGATGAAGCATAATGTGGATAAGTGGGAGGTTATCTGGTTTGTTAGCAAAAACAGGAGAGCAGATTATCATCTGAATGGTTATAAATTAAGATAGGGGAATGTGCAATGAGGCCCGAGTGACCTTGTACACCAGTTGCTGAAGGTGAGCATGCAGTTGCAACAGGCAGTAAAGATGACAAATCGTACATTGGTCTTCATAGAAGGATGATTCGAGTACAGGGCAGGGATGTCTTGCAGCAATTATACAGGGCCTTAGTGAGACCACAGCTGGATTATTGCATGCAGTTTTGGTATCGTTATCTGAGGAAGGATATTCTTGCTTTACAGGGAGTGCAGTGAAAGTTTACCAGACTGATTCTTGGGATGGTCGGACTGATGTATGACGAGGAGTTGAATTGATTAGGATTATATTCACTGGAGCTCAGAAGAATGAAGCGGGGGGTGAGGGAAGTCTCATAGATACCTATAAAATTCTAACAAGACTTGACAGGATAGATGCAGGGAGGATGTTCCCAATGATAGAGGAGTCCAGAGCCAGGGCCAGGGACCACAGTCCAAGGAACAATGTAAACCATTAATAACTGAAGATGAAGAAATTTCTTCACCCAGAGAGTGGTGAGTCTGTGGAATACACCATCTCAGAAAGCAGTTGAGGCCAAAACATTATGATTTCAAGAGGAGATAGCAAGAACTGCCGATGCTGGAGTCTGAGATAACAAAGTGTGGAGCTGGAGGAACACAGCAGGCCAGGCAGCATCATCGGAGCAGGAAGGCTGACGTTTCGGGCCTAGACCCTTCTTCAGAAATGGGGGAGGGGAAGGGGCTTTTGAAATAAATAGGGAGGGAGGGAGAGACGGATAGAAGATGGATAGAGGAGAAGGCAGGTGGAGAGGAGACAGACCGGTCAAAGAGGCGGGGATGGAGCCAGTGAAGGTGAGTGTAGGTGGGGAGGTAGGGAGGAGATAGGTCAGTCCGGGGAGGACGGAAAGGTCAAGGGGGC
>NC_063357.1:1954795-1956028 GCF_021869965.1 Rhincodon typus | reverse complement strand
TCTGTAGGAAGTGGGAGGAATTGAAAGAGAAGTTGTTGAGTGTGAGGTGAGACTGATTATACAGTCAAAATGTGAACCATCGCTGTAATAGATGAAGGTTCTTACCCAGTTTGGCTTCGACTGGATTGATCACATGGGGCAAGCTATCCTCATTTAAGGAAAAGCTTGATGAGGTCTTATTGTAGCGTGGTGTTACACCAAGAACTGCGTAGTACAGTATCTGTAAAGAGAGAGCTGGGGTTAGTCATGAGTCTCAGTCCCCTCAGCACAGACAGAGGTGGGAATGGCAGAGAATCAGTATTAAGGTCTTAACCATGTTGCTAACTATCTGAAGTGCATTCAGCTAAACACTCCGAAAAATCACAGTGGGGTTGCTTAAAGAAACAAGCACTATGCGGACAATTTCAGTGATCTTTTTACAGGTTCCCTACCTTCAATGAGAAAGGCCACTTCCAATAGGTTTCACTAAGCTCTTCTACCTAATCCACCAAATCATGAAAAAGGAAAATGGACCGTCAACTTTATTGCAAGAGGATTAGAGTATTAAACGAGGAAGTCTCACTACGACTGCAAAGGGCCCTGTGAAACTACATCTGGGCTACGGCACACGGATTTAGTCTCTTTACTGAAGGAAGAATATACCCGCATTGAAAACACATACCCACACAAACACACTCTCTGTCACCCCTAACCAACACATACGTAGGCGCGCGCACTCTCTGTCCCCGCCTCTCTGACACATACGTAGGCGCGCGCTCTCTCTGTCCCACCCGGCTCGTGCGCGCGCTCTGTACCCCGCGTCTCGCGCGCGCGCGCGTGCTCTCTCTGTTCCCCCGTCTCCCTCTCGCGTGCGCGCACTCTCCCCGTCTCTCTCCCTCTCGCGTGCGCGCACTCTCCCCCGTGTCTCTCCCTCTCTCGCGCGCGCACTCTCCCCCGTCTCTCTCTCTCGCGCGCGCACTCTCCCCGTCTCGCTCTCTCTCGCGCGCGCACTCTCTCCTTCGCTCACACACACACGCGCGCACATTCTCTCATTCGCACACACACACGTGCGCGCACACTCCCTCTCTCACACACACACACACTCACTCCCACTCCCACACACACACACTCCCACACATACACACACTCCCTCTCTCACACACACACACACTCCCTCTCTCACACACACACACACTCCCTCTCTCACACACACACACACTCCCTCTCTCACACACACACACACACACACACACA
>NC_063357.1:1941770-1954695 GCF_021869965.1 Rhincodon typus | reverse complement strand
GCACGCACACGCTCTTCCCCCTCACACGCACGCACACGCTCTTCCCCCTCACACGCACGCACACGCTCTTCCCCCTCACACGCACACGCTCTTCCCCCTCACACGCATACAATGTCTCACCACCCGCTTCTCCCACACACACACACACTCTCTCTCTCACCGCCCCCCTCCTGTGCACGAGCTCTCACTCTCCTCCCGCACACGCTCATCTCCCTCTCCTGACACACACTCTCTCCTCACACACTCCCATATAAATCAATGGGGTGAATTTGCATTTGCAGATTTGTAATTGCAGATACATTCTATTTTGTTCAAAAAGCACCCAATTTGTAGACAGTCAATGTGGCATATAATAAATTCCTACTTTGGAATAAAACCAGTCTGACTCCAAGTTGATACACAGCCAGATTATAAATAAGGCCTCACATCTAAAATGCTTTGTCTGACCCGAGATGTCACCTCTGGTATACTGATAAAATCTTTAGTTATCTTGGGGCAGTGACTTGAAAGATATTCAGGGATTTGCATATTAATCCTTTCTAACTGATTAAAGATTTAACAGCCATCTTAGGTTTGTTCACATCAGTTCTATGGCCCTTTGATCTTTTGCTTACAAATTGTGTCTGATGCCATCTGCCTCAGTGACACCTGAAGAAGGATCAAGACTCTAAAAGCTTGTGTCTTCAAATAAACCTGTTGGACTATAACCTGGTGTTGTGTGATGTTCAATGTCATCCACCCCAGTCCAACACCAGCACCTCCACATCATGCTCTGATATTATGAAAGACACTGTATAAAATTCTCTTTCCTGTTGATTTACTTTGTTTTCTCCACTACTACTCTCCACTACTTATTTTACCCTTGATGGTGTCCTGATGTAAGGGATTCATCCTTCTGCCCAGTTCTTCCTTTATTCATTAACAGGATGAGGGTGTCGCTGGCCAGGCACCATTTATTACCCATCCCTAATTGCCCAGAGGGCAGTTCAGAGTCAACTACATTGCTGTGGGTCTGGAGTAACATGTAGGCCAGACCAGGTAAGGATGGCAGTTTCCTTCCCTAAAGGACATTAGTGAACCAGATGGGTTTTTCCTGACAATCGACAATGGATTCACGGTTATCATTAGGTTCTTAATTCCAGATATTTTTATTGAATTCAAATTCTACCATCTCCCATGGTGGGATTTGAACCCGAGTCCCCAGAACATTATCTGGGTCTCTAGATTAACAGTCCAGTGCTAATACCACTAGGCCATCACCTCCCCAACTCTTTCAGTTTAAGGAACAATCTTACCTGAGAGTCCACAGAAAAGTTAGCGAATATTGACAGCTTGTTCAGGAAGGGTTGCACATAATTATTCACTGCTTGTTCAATGCTCCAACAAATGTTGTGGGATTTGGGATCAGGATTCAACAAACTGAAGGTGATTTCATATCCTGCATGGAGATTGTAAAAAAAATACAGTTCATCAAAACAAACCAACATGTATCATTAAAGCAAACACTGATTGTGGTGCTGATGGTATTTATGCACTAATTAATAAAGCTGGTCAGTCTATTATTTAATATATAGAACACTGCAGTTATTTAACAGATGAGGGTAGGGCAATTTTCAGAGCTAAGATGAACACATATGCAGCCATGTTGCTATTTGCAGAATGTTTTTCTACACAGTCTTGAAATATATATATATTAAAATATTTAAGCTGTAAGATATCTGAATGATTACTGCCATCATCTATGAGTATTTGTTATGAGATTAGAGGTGAGGGTCCAGGGGAAATTGTGCAAAATTCCAGTATGTTTGTGTTTATATTTGTGAGATCTCAAGTGAGGGTGGCTCATATGCCGTTTCGTTGTGGGATGATTCAAGAGAAAGGCTACAATTGTTTCCTGCTTCCTGAGCATAGAAGGGGAATATCAGCCTGGACGCCTGCCCTGTACCCAGTTTGCCAGTGTATGTGACTGTTAAGCAAGGGCAGATTGGGTTTGCTGTGATACACCCCAGCATAAGTCCTTGTTAAGATATTGGGGGACTTTTAACCAACCCACCAGTTATTAAGTTATCAGGATAAGGTGCAACACTACATTACAAAATATCCTATAAGCGTGGTACTGGGCAGGATTTATACTCAGCATTCAATTCCACAGTTAGCTCAACTTAAGTCAGGTTAAAATTGCTCAAGATAGTAGGAACTGCACATGCTGGACAATCTGAGATAACAAGGTGTAGGCCCGAAAAGTCAGCCTTCCTGCTCCTCTGATGCTGCTTGGCCTGCTGTATTCATCCAGCTCTACACCTTGTTATCTAAAATTGCTCCTGTTCTGTCTAGGCTCAGACATACTGATTAAGTTTTCAGGCAAGATACCAGGGCATAGTTGCAAACAATAAAACTATCTCCCAGTGACAGTCCACACCTTCAGGAGAGATAGGAACAAAAGTGCAGCACCAAACAATAAAAAAGCAGAAATTCTTACCAAGACTAGATTTAAAAGCTGTCATGCTGTCTGTGAAGGTGTCAGTGCCAAACGTTCCTGAGGGAAAGCGACTTGACAATGCTGCAACCACCACGTCATCAGTGAAGGACATTGTTTGCAGGATCTCTTCCACATTGTCGTCAATGTCCTGAAGCACCTCTGCCACAGTATGCGATCTAGTCACAGGTGAGCGCAGGAAGGCAGCTCTGTGTTTCCCAATGTAAACACTGACCTCCTGCAGAAAAAGCTGGGAATCGGCAGGCACAATGTATATCACCACAGATCCTACTGAGCTCTCATAAGCTCGGGAAAGCGTGACAACTGTCACTGAAAATTGAAGAGAGAAGAAGTTAGACTAGAAAGTGAATCTCTACTTTTGAAATGAGTGACACAGTTGGAAAAAGGCTTTTCAAAACAGAGCTCTATGGATGAAGAACATGGCAGTCTCAACACCTGATCTGCTTTTCCAAATAAGCACATTCCGGCTGGACAGGAGAAATAATAACAGAATTAGCATTAGCCATCTGAAATAAAGAAAGCGAGAAAATAGGGATTAAAAAAACAATTAATACATTTTGAGACAGAAATCAAGAGAGGGAGAGGAAGAGAGAAAAGTCAAATCAGGTTGCCACTCGCATAATTAATCACTATCCAGTTAATTCTCTTGGAAGATTTTTAAGAGTCATCTTGAGGTGATGCTCCTACAGTCACATTGCCTGTTTTTAATTCTAAAGTGAGCAACCTGGCATGATTAAGGGATCATCAAGCTCAAGGACTGTCCTTCATAGAAATGCAACTCCTTGAGGAAAGAGGAGCTGGGATGGATGACAAAACAAAAAGAACATAGAACCATTCCGTAACTATTTCACAACTAAACTAAACATTTGTGAGCAATCAGCTGGGCTGACCATGGTGCCAAGGTGGAGTAGTTGATTAATGTTTAGCAGAAGCTACAGTGCAGGTGGACCACTTGTATTTCCCAGGCTGCAGACAACTCTTCTTTAAGTGTGCACCTTGGAATAAGTGGTTAAATTATACAGGCCTGGACTAATAATAAAAAAACCTGAGTTCAAATTACACCACAACAGTTTGAGATTAAGTTAACAGCTTAAGATTTCAGCTAAGTCCCGAACTGAACCTTGATCCGGTTGTTTCTCTTTTCAGATGCCTGTAATCTAAGGTTATCCTCCCCACTATTTTCCATCCACCAATTTTTGCATTATCAATGACCTCACTAACCAACCCTTCTACATTCATGACTAAATAATTTGTACATACCACAAACATTGTACATACCCTGTCACTGAACACTTTGGAACGCTGATGGACACAAGCTTCCAGTCACAAATACACCCCTCAACCATCACCTTCCGCTACCTGCCGCTCAGTCAATTCTGGATCTAACTAATCCACTTTCCTAGGTCTGGAAGTTTGTAGAGATCACAGTGATATAGAGGGATAAACCCAGGAAGGGATTTTAACATCAACAACTCACATTTATTTAGCTCCAAGGCACTTCATAGTATGGGAAATCTAAATTTGCAGCATGTGGTAGCTAGAAGACAGTATGTCAGGATGCACGGGGGGTGGTGAGTGAGCAGGAGACGATAAGTTATAGGATACTAGCAAAGTTTTTTATTACATTTATGTAGGATTGGGGATAAGTTAGCCAAGCGAACACTGGCACAGCACAATATCTATGCGTAAAAACACAAAAGGAAGGTTCGGCGGTCAGGTGGACTGGGACAAAGGTGGAGATGGAAAATGGAGGTGGAGGTGGAAGTAACATCCTTTCAATGAGACAGTTAATTTTGATTTCACGCAATATCTACAACAAATTACATTTTTGGCATACTTAAATTAAAATAAATCCCAAGGGGCTTACAAGAGCAATATAAATGAAACATTTGTAACAAGCCACAGCAGGAGAAATCAGGTCCAGATTATCAAAGGTTTAAAGGATCATCTCAAAAAGAGAACAATGATAAGGAGGGAATTCCAGTGCTTAAAGTCAAGGCAGTTGAAAGCACGGCTGCTAATGACATAGTTATTAAAATCAGGGATATTCAAGAGGCAGAATTATAGAAGCAGAGAGATCTCAAAGGCTTAAAGGGTTGGAGGAGATTACAGAGATTGCCAGGGATGAGGCCATACAGGGATTTAAAATGAAGGGTAAGAATTTTGAAATGGATGCAGTCAGACAAACAGCCAGAGAAAAATCAGTGAGCAATATATTTAAATGAGCAACGATATTTAAATGAGATTCGTGTATGTTGATAGCTGGTCAGGGCCTTTCTGTTCTCTCTGGAGTTCCCAAGAATGTATCCTTGACCCCCTTCTATCTTTTTTAAATACATGATAGTCCTCAGTGATGTCACCCAAAATAGGTTCCTAATATATATTGAAAACACAATCTCACTATTACTTCCCTGGTCCCCTCAACGAGCCAATAAGGGATGAGCAGAAATTTCCTCCAAATAAATATTAGCAAGACTGAAACTATTGGTTTTCATAAGAAGAAACCAGGGAATAACTGCTGCATTACACAGGCAGATGGAGGGCTTCAATTCTGCAATAGATTTCCCAGATCAGTGCTGTAAAGCAAGTTACAGCAGAATGACAAATACCAATACGGACCCTGAAAGTGGATACTCACAATGCTTTTAAGGTTTATAATAGGCCTCATAATAGTGGACCATTCTGGTCACAAGTTGCTAAAGTCTCTGGTTAATCAATGTAAACCACAGCATCAGCTCAGTGGAGAAGGGCTTATTGCCAGAGGTATCAGTCGTCTCCCTAAATCATTCCCAAAGATTTCCCAACAACTGACTGCAGTGGCCAATCACAGTGGTAACTCAGGCATTTAGTCTTCAATTCATCCTCTCAGTATCTATGTAAACAAAGAGGATTCACTTGGATTTCAGGCAAGTGCAACAGATAGAGACAGAAGTAAAATCAATATAGAAAAGATACACAGCTGCAATCTTATACCTTCCACATTTTCACCCATTATAGCATCTTGTTCTACGCCAGTAGCAGCTCTGTATGTCTTCTCATACCTATACTTGAAGCCTGTTTTACCTGAGGGAGAGAAAGTACAGGGTTTTAAATTTTACAAAGCAACACGATGTGAAACAGAATTTGTACAAGAAATAAACCTGACTATACAGTGATTTAGCAACACAATTGCCAATCATATTGTTCAGGTTCAATTTATGCGTTGAGTGTAGCGAACCACAGGGAGCACTATACTTACTCTATACTAACATGTGGGAGAACAATACAAAGGGATTTTTAGCATCAACAGTATAAAGTAGATTCTCTTTATATTTACTTTGTTCATGCTTTCTCCCTGATAATCCTCAGAGTTTCAGCAGAGATCACACAGCTGAATCTGTGGCTATCATCACTTGAAGAGCACACATATGCACATCCAAACCAGGAGTCACTGGATGGTGATATGGGGCAAAAGCCTTGACAAAAGCTAAGATCAACTGTTGTGCTCTGTTATCTTATGGTGATCAATTAATCTCAGCACAAACTGTGAAATCAAAGTTGGTATCTTCTTGGTTTATACGGCACGATAATACAAAGAGGATGACGGATTAGTGTGGGGACAAACATTTCTTTACCTGTTCAAACATCAACACTATTGCAATCAGCATATAAGCGAGGAGCCACCATTTTCAGTTTACTGCTGCGTTTACTCACCATCCAGCTGATTCATCTTCTGACTAAACTGAGTCTGTGGCAGTAGCCTTTTCTGTTGTTCTGCCGTCAATGTGCCTCTTGCGAAGACCACCTCCACTGGCACACTAATGTCAAGCTGCAAAAGAAGTCACAAGGTTCCATGAATCATATTCATTAAACAAGTTCCAAGGACATGGACCATTTGATAGCCTGTAGGAAAGAGTACAATCCTCCTCTTGTATAGCCTCTTCTGTAGGGTAGGTAAACACAGCAGTCAATATATGCATTGGAAAATCCCACAAATTGAAACCACACCAACTTTGGCCCAGATGTTGGGGAGAACTCCTCCTGATCTTATTTGAATACTGCTATGGGGTGTTCTATATCCACTTGAACTAATAGTGGAATCTTGGTTTAGCATCTGATCTGAAATGTAGCCTCTTCAGACTGCGCTCCTTCAGTACTAGAATACCTTACCAGATAGAAGGGACTTTCCTACCACTGCACCTAGGTTGACACCAGACAGAAGAAAGTTTAGTTTTCTATCACGTCACCCAGTGGCACAGTAGTCAGGTACACTTACTGCCATCATAAAGCCATATATACATTGTACTGTTGCATCCTGACTTATACTTAAAAAATATCAGGTTTGACCCTGGGTCTGTATTGAAAAAGCTGTAAACTGAGGTTCCCTGAAATTGGAAAAAACAAATGTATAACAACATTTGTTTTGGAATATAAACTGATAAATTGGATGTCTGCTCACTGCTGTGTTGCAGAAAATTTACCGGGTGTGTTTTTATTTTACAACTCAAAGGTCAAAAGTAGAACTGTGCGGTCTTTATTTATTCGTCACAGTCATGTCACTTTTGGAGAAGCTGGATTCGACACTTAACAGAAACAAGATAGCACCAGGTGCCTTTGGTTTAAGATTAGTCTGCAACAGACCTGAGAAGGAAATTGGCTGCAACCTCCAGAAAGTTTGTAAGCACGTAAAGGTCTCTCTCTGGATCTTTCTCTGTGACTCTACAAAAAAGAACTCTAACTCAAGCAAAGACCTAGGTCCAACTTACCAATGGCCAAATTGAGAATCTTCTATTATACTGCAGTCGACAAGAATGTAACAACAATCATTACTAAAAACCAAAAGAACTGTGAGAAAGTCATCTTGTTCCACCCCTGTGGTTTGGACTCTTGATTCAAAGGACTTGTTCCTTTTGGTCTAAGTTTTCTGCCCCTGATAGATCTGCAGAGCTGTCTGTTTTGTCTGTTCTATTTTTGAATTAATGTGTTGGGGTTTAAAGGGTTACAATTTAAGTTTTAAGGGAGTCGGTAATCTCAACTGGCTGTACAGGTCGTTTGCTATGCAGACAGGCAACAGCATAGGTTCTGCACACTTTGAGGTACCATGAAAGACTCTCCTTCTTAACTTCTCCCCTCCCCCAAGTATGGTCTCCCTCATGTTTAACCACCACCAGTCATCTCTCTCTCTCTCTCTCTCTCTCTCTAATGAGAGAGCAGCCCCGTGGTCCTCAAAGACTATGGCGACTTTACCTTCAGTTTAAGTTTGTACATTACAAGTTGAAAATTTGTTTTGCCACTTGTTAAAGGTTAAATTTGTTTCTAATAAATAAATTTCTAATTTTGGTTTATTGATGAGAACTTGAGAGTTTCTTTTGCCCTACATTGCAGTCAAAGTCAGGAAAATTAACCATTGTAATGACTCAACTGGTCACTTATAGATTTGTGACAGCTTGTGGAATAATGGGACTTGATTACCACCAGGATCATCACAGATAAAGTAACAAGTTGATTGCTTTCTGAAGGAAGTTGTGTGTGGAGATTGAGTAAGAACAAGCTTCAGTTTGATGATGATACATTCTGCAGACAAATCATTTGCCAACAATAACTGAGAAAACTCATAAGGGGAAGGGGATGGGCTCTTGGGTATCAAAATAGAGTTAGACGACAAAGAATTATTCTTGCAGCAGCCAACACCAAGGCATAAATGTAAAAGAAAAGTAAAACGCTCATTTTCCACAGCCCTTCCTGACTGGCCTCCTTCTGTTTGCACTCAATGAATCAAGGTTGCAAAGGTCAAGGCAAACTGCCTTCCATTCATAATCCAGATGCCAACTGGAAAAGCTATTATGAGGCAAGTGGAATGTCTGCAAATAAACATCTTCACTAGCAATTTCCAGTATGGCATAGGGACCATGTCCAGTGACCCAAGCACAGTCCAGGCACATGCCATTAACCAGAGAAAAGTATAAACATCTTTCTTAGCACAGGATATGACAAAGCTTTACAGTCAACCAAGTATATTTGATATGTATCTACCAAGGCCAGGTACAGAAATCACAGACCCCAGTGCTGCTCCTAACCAGTAGACATCCCCTACCCCACAAAAAAAAAACCTGAACACAGGAATCCACCTCTGATACATCCTCCAGGGTACCTGTCTCAGGGTGTAGTAGCTAATTTGCACACATGAAGCTTGCACAGACAGCAAAATGGTAATGACAATATATCGGTTTTTAAAGAGATGTCAATTAAGAGATAAATATTGGCCATGGCAAATGTAAGCTGATCATCTTCAAAATATATTAATGCACAGGAATCTTTTAAAGTGTAGACATTGCCTCATCTGATAAACAGCACTCCCTCAGCCTGCAGCAGGTTTTTATAATGTGACTTGAACCCAGAATATTTTGATTCAGAGGCAAAGGTGCTACCCACTGAATCATGGCTGACAATCAATAGTGCCCTGACAGGAAAATACACATTCACATCTTACAATATGACACAGTCCAATGTACAGCCATTGAAACAGTCTTACCAAGAGAATATCTAGTTCACTGATCTGTTTGTAAGGCAGAGAGGCACGATATGTCTCTGTTGTCTTCCACCAAAGAGGCAGGCCAACCAACACCACAATCACAGTGATGCAGCTGGCTGAGTACTTTCCTCGGGACCTTTCTGGGGAAACAAAACAGTTGGAGAGTTGTTAATCTCAGCACTTGAGTCATAAAACATTAACTACAAAATACGATTATTTTCCAGAGGCAGTCTTACCAAGAATAAAAGAAAATCTGTAAACTGTTGAAAATTTCTCAACTCTCCTTCAATGCTAAGATTGAGATAATTACTTAGGATGAAATCCTTTAGGTTTACTCCACCTCTGAGGATATATATGAGGCCTCAGCTCCACACATGTCCTTGGTAATGGAATATAACATCAGTCTTGCCCATGTTCCACACTGGCATTTGAAAATTAACCCATAATCTACTGTTGTTGCAGCAGAGGTTCACTGCATTAACTTCTGCAGTGACTGGGTGGTGTTATGAGAAGTTCAGAAGATTAGTTCTACGCTCCAGATTTTAGCAGAATAAGATGATCTGATTGAAATGAACAAAATGCAGAGGGGCTTAACAGGATGGATAGTGAAAGATTACATGCTTTGGCTGTAAAGTCTAGAACCAGAAGGCACAGTCTCACAATGATGGTTTGATAATTAAGACTGAGATAAGGGGGAATTTCTTCATCCAAAGGGTAGTAGATATTTGGAATTCTCTACTTCAGACAGCAGAAGCTGGATCATTAAATATATTCAAGAAACAGGTTAATAGATTTTTGAGCTTCAAGGGAATCACCAAGTTTGGGAACTGTGCAGGAATGGAGTTAAGATCAAAGGTCAGTCATAATCTTATTAAATGGCTGAATT
The DNA here is from genome assembly GCF_021869965.1 of Rhincodon typus. NCBI lineage: Eukaryota > Metazoa > Chordata > Chondrichthyes > Orectolobiformes > Rhincodontidae > Rhincodon > Rhincodon typus. The sequence continues at coordinate 1,944,801 of NC_063357.1, read as the reverse complement.
GGTGGCTACTGCTATTCTTATTATGGGGCAGCACTGAGCAGCAAGATGAAACTTCACACATTATAATACTTAAGACTACTCTCATCGACAGCCAATCAGTAAAGGACAAGTGCTATCCTATTGGGTAAAATATGACGAAAGCCACAGAACAAATCTTGTCACACCCCATAACCAGGGGCCACATAGCTTTATCAGCTATAATAAAAGCTGAATACTGGAAACCTGAAATCATTTTGGACTTGAAATATTAATGGTGTATCTCTCTCCACAGATGCTGCCAAACCTGCAGAGATTCACCAGCAATTTCTTTGTTTGTGAAGAAAAACTAGATAAGTGATAATGGGAGCTATGAGTGGATGAAAACAGGCTAGCTGTGCTGAAAACAACCTATGTAATGACAGAAACAAAAATAGAAATTGCTGGAAAAACTCAGGAGGTCTGGCAGCATTTGCTGGTAGAGAGGAGAATTTACAGGGTTTAGTGACTCTTCATCAGAATGGTTAGTAGCTAGGAAAAGTGGCATTTATGCTGAAGCGGGGGTGTGTGGGAGGTTGAGGGATGACCTGACAGAGGTTTATAAAATCATGAGGGGTACAGATAGGGTGAATGGCAGTTGTCTTCTCATTAGGGTGGGTGATTTCAAGACTGGGGAGGCATATTTTTAAGGTGAGAGGAGAAGGATTTTAAAAAGACATGCGGGGCAATTCTTTTCACAGTGGTTCATGTGTGGAATGAACTTCCAGAGGAAGTGGTAGATGAGGATACAGGTACGTTAAAAAGTCATTTAGTATATGAATAAGAAACATTTGGAGGGATATGAGCCAAGTGCAGGCAGGTGTTTAGTTTGGGTTTATGGTCTGCATAGACTGGTTGAACCGAAGGATCTGTTTCTGTGCTGTATGACTATGACTCAATGATAGGTGGAGACAGCCCAGAGAGACAATTCGAAAGGGATAGGTAAACAAGGTGATTACAGATAGCAGGTCAGGGCTGAAGAAAAGTTTAATAAGTGATGAGCTAAGAGTGAGAAAATGAGCAAGCAGCGTTGAATGCAACTTATACAATGAGAATGGGTGACTACTAAAAGCAACCCATGTCATTAATAGGACCAAGTCTGGGGTGGATTAAAAACACAGAAGGATAGACTCGGGCTCTAAGGTTTTCAAACTTGATGTTGAATCCTAGAAGCTATTGGGTCCCCAAGCAGAAAATGAGATATTGTTTCTCAAGCTTGCAGTAAGGCTCACTGGAACACTGCAGCAGGCGTGCAATAGAAATGCTGGTAAGGAAACAGTGCGCTGTGTTGAAGTGGCAAGCAACTGGAAACTCAGCCATTTTTGCAGATAGATCGTAGTTGCTCTGCAGAGCAGTCAACCAGTCTACACTTCATCTCCGCAATTTAGAGGAGACCACATTGTGAACAGTGAAAACAGTAGATTAATGAAGTACAGATAAATAACTGCTTCACCTGGATGGTGAGGAGGGAGGTGGTAAACAGACATGTGATTGCATGGGAAGGTGTTACGGGAATGAAGGAGTATACTAGAGTGACCCAGAAAGAATGGCCACTGCAAAATGGAGGAGAGGGGAATGTGTGTCTGGACATGGCATCCTGTTGAAGGGGTCACAAATGGTGGCTTACAATCCTTTAGATGTCTGCTGGGTGGTATGTGAGCATCAGGGAAGACACTATCATTATTATAGGAGGGAAGGGAAAGCAGAAGTGCGGGATATGGGTCAAACATGGGTAAGGGCCCTGCTGACCACTGTAGTGGGGAATCCTCAATTAAGGAAAAAAATAGACATTTTTCAGACTGTCCCCACAGAAGGTAGCGTTGTCAGAACAGATGTGACAGAGACTGAGAAACTGGGAGAATGGGATGAAGTTCTTACAGGAAGCAGGGTGTGAGCATGTACAGATGTAAAAGGGGAGGTGCTGGGCTAGTTGTATTATCACTGGACTGTTAAACTAGAGACCAGGTAATGTTCCAAGGACTACAGAGGGAAACCCGCCAAGGCAGATGGTGGTATTTGAATTCAATAAAAATCTGAAATTAAGAGTCTGATGATGTCCATGAATCCATTGTCACTTCTTGGGGAAAACCTGACTAGTTGACTAATGCCTTTTGGGGAAGGAAACTGCTATCCTTACCTGGTCTAGCCTACGTGTGACTGCAGACCCACAGCAATGTTTGACTATCAACTGCCCTCTGAGTAATTAGGGGTGGGCCATAGATGTTGGCCTAGTCAGCAATGCCCTCATTCCATGAATGAACTTTTAAAAAAGTCAAGTACCTGTGGGAGTCGGTGAGTTTGTAGTGGAGATTGGTGGCCAGCCTATCTCCAGACATGGAAACAGATGCTGACGAGGGATGGAGCCAGAGGTGGACCATGTGAGGGCAGAAATTGGAAGCAAAATTGATACTTTTTCTAATTTCAAACGAGAGGGGCAAGCAGCACTAATAACGTCATTGACGTACTGGAGAAAGAGCTGTGGAGGGACCCAAGTAAGATTTGAACAAGGAATGTTCCATGTTATGACAGGATCTGGGGAGTGGAGTGGAGAGGGCAACAGACATGGAAGGAGGTTTTCCTGCTCTAAAAAATTTAAACTCGATGTTGAATCCTGTGGATTATAAAGCCCCCCAAGCAGCAGATAGTGTTATTACTCATGGGAGGATGTGAGGCAGAGGAGGGAGAGCTGATGGCGGTGGACAAAAAGTTCACTGAAAACACTGGGCCCGATTGGGGATGTCCTCACCCGTCACTCGCTTCAGACATTGCCGCAGCTGGTCCTGAAGGGAAAAGGCCATATTACACAACCAATGTCATAATTAGAGAGATGCCCGCGCTTCAGCTTTGGCAACGAACAGAGTATGTGAAAGAACTGCGGATGCTGTAAATCAGGAACAAAAACAGAAGTTGCTGGAAAAGCTCAGCAGGGCTGGTAGCATCTGTGAAGGAAAAAATTAGAGTTAACGTTTCGGGTCCGGTGACCCTCAGAACTCAGGGTCCCTTCTCAAGAAAGGTC
>NC_063357.1:1936738-1941270 GCF_021869965.1 Rhincodon typus | reverse complement strand
CAGTGGGAGGTCAGGACAGCAGGTGGATGGCCATTTGGAAGAGTCAGAAGAGGCAGGAATCTCTGGGTGCATGTCACTCTTTAACACATACAGAGTCTTAGACTGGTGGGAGTGAGGACACCATGAACGATTATAGTTCACACGGTGGGACCAATGGGAAAGAGACAGTCCAAAAGAAAACAGCAATGACTGGAAAGTTTGCAGTCATTCTAGGAGATTCTTCAAATTGGGGACCAGACAGACATTCCTGTAGCCTTCACCATGTGCGCCACATGGTGTATTACTTTCCTGGTGCCAGGGTAAAGGGCATCCCAGAGCAGATGTGGAATACTCTGCTGGGGCAGGGAGGGAGTGAGCCAGAAGTTGTGTCCTAACTGGTGCTAGTGAGAGTAAGAGGGCATGTATTCAGGTTGTACAGTGAGTCTATCAGGAACAAGGGTGGAAGTTAAAAAGAAGGGCTTCAGGGATCTCCTGGATCACTCCCAGTGCCTTTCTGTCATGAGGATGGAAATAGGAAGATCAAGAGGAACAGCATTGATGTACGGAAGGATCTTGGAGTTCAAGTCCATAGCTCTCTGAAAGTGGCCATACAAATAGATAGGGTGGTAAAGAAGGCGTGTGGCATGCTTGTCTTTATTGGTCAGGGAATTGAGGACAAGAGTCAGGATGTCATGTAGCAGCTTTACAAGACTTTGGTCAGGCCACACTTAGAGCATTGTGTTCAATTCTGGTTGCCACGTTATAGGAAGGATGTGGAGACTTTGGAGAGGGTGCAGAAGCGATTTACCAGGATTCTGCCTGCATTAGAGGGTATGAGCTATAAGGAGAGGCTAGAAATGCTCAAGTTGTTTTCCCTGGAGCGGCAGAGGCTGCGGGGAGATTTGTTAGAAGTGTATAAAATTATGAGATGTATTGACAGGGTTGACAGTCAGAATCTTTATCCCAGATTTGAAATACCTAAAACTAGTGGGTATGCATTTAAGGTGAGTGGGGGAAAGTTCAAAGGAGATGTGAGGGGTAAGTTTTTTACACAGAGATTGGTAGGAGTCGGGAACGCACTGCCAGGGGTGGGGGTGGAGGCAGAAACGATAGAGATATTTAAGGGACTTTTAGATAAGCACATGAATATGCAACAAATAGAGGGGTATGGACCAAAGGCAGGCAGAAGGGATGAGTTTAATTTGGCATCTTGTTTGGCACAACATGGTGGGCCAAAGGGCCCGTTCCTGTGCTGTACAGTTTTTCTGTCTAATGCATTATGGTGCATAGGGCAGGAGGAGGGCTTCAGATTCTTGGGGCATTGGGACCAGTTCTGAGGCAGAAGGCACCAATTTGGGATGGGAGGGGGTGTAATTTGCACCTCAATAGGTCAGGGACCATTGCAGGGTGAGGTTTGTTAGTGTGAGGGTTTAAAGTAATTTCTCAGCGAGTGAGAAGCTTACATAGGTATGTGGAAATTTAACGTAATGCAACTTAAAAATGAACAGTGTTCAGAACAGATGGGGAAGGAAAATAGAGCTAGGTTAGGTAACTGATGAGAGAGGCAGTGTGGTGTATGAAAGAGAGGATGTCTTTGGCATGGTAAGGACAGGGTCCATTTGGTTAGACCAGAGAAGAAAACAGTCATTGATCATGTTGCTGGGAGTCTTCTCCAGAGAGAGGAGAGGGAGAGAGAGACAGAGATGTGCAAGAATTACAGACTGTGATAAGGTTATTCTGGGGACATTTAATGAGCCACATATGAACAACTTATATTTATGTTCATCATTAACAAAGTAAAACTTAATCGGCCACTTCACAGAAACATTATCAAACAAAATATGTGACTTGGAGCCACATAAGGAAACATTGGGTCAGATACCAAACACTTGATCAAAGAGTGTACCTGGACCAATCACAGAGGAAGCATTAGAAGGAAGCCAGATCTGCTTCTGGGCAGTGAGGTGGACTAAATGTGGGAGCATTTGGTTAAGAGTGATCATTGTATCAGAGGTTTCAAATAGAAATGGACAAGAGCAAGGAACAATGTCAGGTAGACCTTCTAAGCTGGAAGAGGATCATGTCATTGGGTTGAAAGGAGATCTAGCCAGAATGAAACAAACACTGACAGGAGAAACTGTAATTGAACAATTAGCAATCTTCACAGAGAAGATGTTTCATGTAAAACAGGTACATTCCAAGTAGGGAACAGAAAGTAGTCTCCTTGAATGACGAGGGAGCTGGAGAATAGGACAAAACCAAAGAAGAGGCACAATGATTCTTCTCATAGAGCGTGGAATGAGACAAACTGAATAGTTTTACGGAGAGCTGCTTGGATTTGATGGGCCAAATGGCCTCCTTCTGTGTAATGACTGCATATCTTGATGTCTGCTTGTATATTAATGCCTGCCCTGGACCTGCTCAGTATTGGCAATGATTAGTCTGTATTTGCCAGAGAGATTTCGATATCTACATCTCCACACAACGGCTCCTATATTGAGAAAATGTTTAATTGGCTCCTGGCAGACTCCTGATGCTGGAATACGCTGAATGCTGTAAACTGAGTTCACTGTTGTGTAGCTCCTGATCAGACCAGTGCTATTGGATTGGAGCTGGCCTTGGTGTCTACACTGATGCGGTTGGTGTAGATGTCCGTTAGCTGGGACACAGTCAGGTTCTGCTCTGTACTGCTCCCAGGGCTGATGACTCCTTTATTGTCTGTCGGAGAGGTGTTCCAGGAGAGTGGAAACAACGATGGCCATTGTGGAGGCACCGACACTGCTGGATATGGAGTTAAATTCTCATCCTTCAGCACCTCCCACAGATTACCTGCAAATTCAATGAGAACCGTTTTGTAAAATTGTTTAGGTTTCTGGCTTTTGCTCCCTGTCTATTCTGCCTATTCCCAATCCGCACTTCTCACTCCCAAACGGCACTGTCCGCCCCCAGATTGCACTACCTGCTCCCAAACTGCACCTCCTGCTCCCAATCTGCATTGCCCATTCCCAATCCCAAAACTTCAAAAGCTTTTTGAAGGAGCGACAAAGAAAATAGATGAGGGCAGTGTGGTAGATTTTGTCTACACAGACTTCAGCAAGGCCTCTGACAAGGTACCACATGGTAGGTTGTTGACCAAGGTTAAATCTCGCTGGATCCGGGGAGAGTTAACCAATTGGATACAAAATTGGCTTGACAGTGGAAAACAGAGGGTGGTGGTGGAGAGTTGTTTTTCAGGCTGGAGGTTTGTGTGTGCCACATGGATTGGTGCTGGGTCCACTGTAATTCATCATACTTAAACAATTTGAATGAAAATTTAGCAGGTTTAGTCAGTAAGTTTGCAGCTGACACCAAGATTGGTAATATAGTGGACTGTGAAGAAGGTTATCTGGGAATGCAGTGAGATTTTGATCTACTGGGCCAGTGGGCTGAGGAATGACAAATAGAATTTAATTTAAATAAATGCGAGGTGTTGCATTTTGGTAAGGCAAATCAAGGCAGGACTTACACAGTCAATGGTAGAGTTTTATTAACCGGGAAGTGTTATTAAACAAAGAAATCCAGGGGTACAGGGTCCCAGCTCCTTGAAAGTGGAGTCATAGGTAGACAGGGTGGTGAAGAAGGCTTTCAGCATGCTTGCTTTCAATGGTCAGAGCACAGGGTGTAGGAGTCGGGACGTCTTGTTGCAACTGTACAAGACGAAGAGACCACATTTGGAATACCGCGCGCAGTTCTGGTTGCCCTACTATAAAAGGGACATTATTAAACTAGAAAGAGTGCAGAAAAGATTTACTAGGATGTTCCATGGACTGGCAGGTTTGAGATATAAGGAGAGGTTGGATAGGCTAGGACATTTTTCTCTGGAGAATAGGATACTGAGAGGACTATAAAATCATGAGAGGCATAGATAAGGTGGATAGACTCGGTAAGGCAGTCTAAAACTGTAGGGCATAGATTTAAGGTGAGAGGGGAGAGATACAAAAGAGTTCAGAGGGACAGTTTTTTTTCACACAGCGGGTGGTGAGGGTCTGGAATGGGCTGCCAGAGGTAGTGGTGGAAGCGAGTACTATTTCATCATTTAAGAAACATTTAGACAGGTACATGAATGGGATAGTTATGGAGGGATATGGACCAAATGTAGGCAAATGGGACTAGTTTAATTGTGAAAACTGGGCAGCATGGACAGGTTGGGCTGAAGGTCCTGTTTCCATGCTGTAGACCTCTATGAAATCCTTTCTATGAAATCCATATTGCCCACTCCGAATCCATACTGCCCACTCCCAAAACACACTGTCCAATCCCAAACCGCACTGCCCACACAGAATCCACACTGCCCACTCCCAATCCATACTGCCCACTCGCAATCCACACAGCCCATTCCCAATCCGCACCGCCCCCTCCCAATCCACACTGCCCACTCCCAATCCGCACTGCCCATTCCCAAACCGCACTGCCCACTCCAAATCCGCACTGCCCATTCCCAATCCGCACTGCCCACTCCCAATCCACACTGCCCACTCCCAATCCATACTGCCCACTCCCAATCCACACTGCCC
>NC_063357.1:1928292-1936338 GCF_021869965.1 Rhincodon typus | reverse complement strand
ACTCCCAATCCACACTGCCCACTCCCAATCCATACTGCCCACTCCCAATCCACACTGCCCACTCCCAATCTGCACTGCCCACTGCCAATCTGCACTGCCCATTCCCAATCCGTACTGCCCACTCCCAATCCGCACTGCCCACTCCCAATCCGCACTGCCCATTCCCAATCCGTACTGCCCACTCCCAATCCATACTGCCCACTCCCAATCCGCACTGCCCACTCTGAAATGTAGCCATCTCCTGGCTGCTGAAAAGCAGATAGATGGCTAACCTGGCCAAATAGAAAGGGATGCTGGTACATTAACCAAGTAAAACTCTGAAATCACAAAACCCAAACACCAGACACAGTGCAAACACAGCAGCCAGGTGGTAGTGACATTAGCATAATGTAAAAGGCAACAGTTATCCTGGACAGACATACCCCCAACAAATTATCCCCTAAACAAGGGAGGACCCAGACAGAAAGGCACTGGGTCCTGCTACACAAAAGAAACAAACAGGAGCAAGCCACCCAAATGGTTGACAATGTTTCAACCTATTAAAGTGTGTCATGGTGGCTCAGTGGTTCGCACTGCTGCCTCACGGCACCAGGGACCAAGGTTCAATTCCACCTGTGAGCGAAACTAGGTGAAGTTTGCATGTTCTCCCTGTGTCTGCGTGGGTTTCCTCCGGGTGCTCTGTTTCCTCCCACAGTGTAAAGATGTGCAGATTAGGTGGATTGGCCATGGGAAATGCAGGGTTATGGGGATAGGGTACAGGGGTGGGGCACTCTTTGGAGGGTCAGTGTGGACCTGATGGGCCGAGTGGCCTGCTCCCACACTGTAGGGATTCTAAGTGTTCTCCCTGATCGGCCAGAACTATAGAAAGCTCCAGAAAACCATTCAAAAAGGTATGAAAAACAGGGTTAATTTGCAGACCACTCTCTTTAATCTTCTGGAGGCCTTCTGAGGAGACCAGCATGGTAAGAGGTAGAGACCAGCTGACCATCCAGACAGAGCGAGATAGAGGAAAATGGAAAGCAGCTTCGCAAACACAAAGAGCCAGAGAGAGAGCAACTGCATAAATCTACAAGCACCTCAGGAAGTATTATAAACTAAAGGGGCCAACTGGGATTAGAGATAGTATTGTTTAATATTAAAGGTTATTGTAACTTGTTTCCTAATAACATTGAGATTGTTTATATTGGGACCGGCCTTGCATTCATAGTGATTTGACCGCTTCAGTATTGTGGGACACCTGCGCAAATTCATTCATAACATTCTGATCAGAGTTGTCTAATTTGTTTGAAGCGGGTACTAGACAATACAATCCACATTCCCTAATTCCAATTCACACTGCCCACTCCCAGTCTGCACTGCCTACATTACCATCTGCCCTCTCTGCTCTCTGTCAGGGGTGAGGTACCTGCCAGCAGCTTGATTTTAGCCCTTCCTACCTAGGACAAGAAAATCTCTCCCAGTCATTGCTACTGCTGTTGTGAGTACAAATTGTGGGGATTGACATACAAGCATGAGTATGATTATCATCAGCATGGAGGCTTACAATATCATAAGAAATAGTGGCAGGAATATGTATTTAGATCCTGTGCAGCAACCCAGCCATTCAATAAGATCATGATGGATCTATACCACCTCCACTTTCCTGAATTAAGCCCAGGACTATGATTCCCTCATTTACTTCAAAATGGATCAATCACTGTTTTGAATACACCCAATAACTGAGCTTCCACAGGCCTCTGGGGTGCAAGATTCCAAAGATTGCCCACATTCTGAGTGAAGACATTTCTCCACATCTTAGCCCTAAATGGCTGACCCTTATTCTAAGACTGTGACCCAATGTTCTGGTCTCTCCAGTTGGTGGGGGGAGATCTTTTCAGCATTGACCATGTCAAACTCTGTCAGATTTTTTATGTTTCGATGCAATCACCTTGCAGCATTTTAAACTCCAGGATTCAGTCTGGTAAATGTTTCTTTCACTCACTCTAATGTAAGAATATCCTCCCTCAGGTAAATAATGAAGCTATACACAGTCCTCCAGGTGTGAATTCACACGGCTCTATACAGTTACAGACAGATTCCTTTACTCTCATCTCATCCTGCTGTTTTATGTGCCGCTGGGTGATTAGCTGGCTACTAAAGAAACCCTGCTTCCAAAAGTTTAAACAAACGTCCTCAGTGAAAGGTAACATTAAATTGGTTATTTACAACAATAATTAATAAAATGTTAGTTTTATAGGAGACGGTAACTATATAAAACACTAAGCCAGGCACTGAATACTTTATTTAAAATTATTATTTTTTGGTGCATGTGATTTGATAGAGGCCTTTAAATTATGAAGAAGTTTGATATGGTGGATATAGAAAAAATGTTCCCTTTTTGGGTGAGACCAGAATTAAACACTGTAGGTACGAGATGGTCCCTGAAGAATCTAACAAGGAATTGAAGCAAAAGATTGTTTACCCAAAATGTGGTGAGAATACGGAACTCGCTCCATAAGGAACAGGCGAGGTGAATGACATATGTGCATTTAAGATAGGGTAAATAGATGAGGGAGAAGGGAATAGAAGGCAATGCTGATAGAATGAGAGGGTGCCAATGTGAGGCAGCATATTATTCACACTGACAGAACCTGGTTGTGTTGGATGGCCTGTCCCTGTGTTTACAAACTATGTAATTCTATGTAAATTATAGATAAGTGGTTGAAAGTCAAACTGTCTGGCTCTATGCTAATTCTAATGTCGGACAGGAATCCAAACATTGTTTATTATCTCCAACTCAATCTTCAATGCATAATGTTTCAACACTGCATTTTAATTGGGAATGTAAAATTGTGTGTCCAGTCACTGAAATAATTAATTAGTATCTCCAAAGTGATTGTAATATCTTATCAGCTGTTGGATTCTTTTTAATCGAGTAAGAAAAAACAACTTTGAAAAGCCAGGTCACTGTTGAATGCGTAACAACTCCTTTCTCCATATTTTAACCTTTAACACTGTGTTAGGACAATAACATAAAACCTCAGCAGCATTTACATGAAGATAGAGCCAGCAATTACCTTAATTTATGTTGCATAATATCAACATTGCATCAGAAATGATCAGTTACAATTTTTATAATAGGTAATGTCCAGATATGTAGACTTTACAACCTGTAACCATAAGTGACGATGCTGCTTTACAACAATGGCATTCAATTAGAGAGTGCCTTTAAGGTAGTAAAATGCCCAAAGATGCATAACAGGATCATTTTCTTTTAATTCTTTTGCAGGATGTGGACATCACTGCCAAAATCAGCATTTGTCCCTAATTTTTCCTCATCCCTAATTTCCCTTGAGAAGCTCGTGGTGAGCTGCTTCCTTGAACATCAGTTCTGTGCTGTTAGGGAGGCAATTCCAGGATTTTGACCCAGTGACAGTGAAGCAATGGTGTTATATTTCCAAGTCAGGATGGTGTGCAGCTTGGAGGGAAATTTGCAGGGGGCGGTGTTCCAGCGTATCTGCTGCCCTTGTCAATATGGGGGTCGTGGGTTTGGAAAGTGCTGTTGAAGGAGCCTTGGTGAATTACTGCAGTGCGTCTTGTTGAAGACACACACTACTGTTATTGAGGTCAGTGGTAAATGTTGAACCTGTTAAATATGGTGCAAACAAGTGGGCTGTTTTGTCCCGGATCTTTGTAGGTGTTGTTGGAGCTGCCCCCATCCAGGCAAGTGAAGAGTATTATTGGACAAAATTTGATAGATTCATAGCAGACATATCAAAGCAGATGACCAAAAGCTGCTCAAAGGTGTAGGTTTTAAGGTTTATCTTAAAAAGTGGAATGAGTGACAGAGAGATTTAAGAAGAAAATACCAGATGCTAAAACAGAAAAATATTCTGTTACTTTCAACAGAAAATGTGACAACACACATAAGAACATAAGGACATAAGAACTAGGAGCAGGAGGAGGCCGTCCGGCCCCTCGAGCCTGCTCCGCCATTCGATAAGATCATGGCTGATATTTTCGTGGACTCAGATCCACTTACCCGCGTTCTCACCGTATCCCTTAATTCCTTTATTGTTCAAAAAAAATCTACCTTATCTTTAAAAACGTTTACTGAAGTAGCGTCAACTACTTCACTGGGCAAGGAATTCCATAGATTGACAACCCTCTGGGTGAAGAAATTCCTTCTCAATTCAGTCCTAAATCTGCTCCCTCTAATCTTGAGGCTATGCCCTCTTGTCCTAACTTCACCTGTCAGTGGAAACATCCTCTCTACTTCTATCTTATCTATTCCCTTCATTATTTTATATGTTTCTATAAGATCCCCCCTCAATCTTCTGAATTCCAGTGAATATAATCCCAATCTACTCAGTCTCTCCTCATAAACCAATACCCTCAACTCTGGAATCAACCTAGTGAACCTCCTTTGCACCCCCTCCAGTGCCAGTACATCCTTTCTCAAGTAAGGAGACCAAAACTGCACACAGTACTCCAGGTGTGGCCTCACCAGCACCTTGTACAGCTGCAACATAACCTCTCTGCTTTTAATTTCAATCCCTTTAGCAATAAAGGACAAAATTCCATTTGCCTTCCTAATTACTTGTTGTACCTGCAGACCTACCTTCTGTGATTCATGCACAAGGACACCCAGGTCCCTCTGCATAGCAGCATGCTGCAACTTTTTACGATTCAAGTAATAATCCTTTTACTATTACTCCTACCAAAATGTATGACTTCACATTTATTTACATTGTATTCCATCTGCCAGACCTTTGCCCACTCACTCAATGTATCTATGTTTCTCTGCAAAGTTTCACAGTCCTCTGCACACTTTGCTCTGCCACTCATCTTAGTGTCATCTGCAAACTTTGGCACCCTACACGTGGTCCCCAACTCCAAATCATCTATATAAATTGTAAATAATTGCGGTCCCAACACCGATCCCTGAGGCACACCACTAGTCACTGACTGCCAGCTAGAACAGCACTCATTTATCCCCACTCTTTGCTTCCTGTTAGTCAACCAATCCTCTATCCATGCTAATACTTTACCCTTAACGCCATGCATCCTTATCTTATGCAGTAGCCTCTTGTGCGGCACCTTGTCGAAGGCCTTTTGGAAATCTAGGTACACCACATCCACTGGGTTCCCATTGTCCACCTCGCTCGTAATGTCTTCATAGAATTCCAAAAGATTTGTCAAGCATGACCTGCCCTTCATGAACCCATGCTGCATCTGCCCAATGGGACAATTTCTATCAAGATGCCTTGCTATTTCTTCCTTGATAATAGACTGAAGCATCTTCCCCACTACAGAGGTTAAGCTAACCGGTCTATAATTCCCCATCTTTTGTCTACTTCCCTTTTTAAACAGTGGCGTCACATTTGCTGTTTTCCAATCTGCTGGGACTGCCCCAGAGTCCAGCGAATTTTGGAAAATTACCGCCAGTGCACCTGCTATTTCTCCCGCCATCTCTTTTAGTACCCTGGGATGCATTCCATCAGGGCCAGGAGATTTATCAATCCTTAGCCCAATACTACCTCTTCCGTAATAATGATTGTTTCCAGGTCCTCACCTACCTTCGTCTCTTTGTCAATTACTGGCATGTTATTAGTGTCCTCCACTGTGAAGACCGATACAAAATACCTGTTCAATGCCTCGGCCATTTCATCATATCCCATAACTAAATTCCCCTTCTCATCCTCTAAAGGGCCAACGTTTACTTTAGCCACTCTTTTTCGTTTTATATATTTATAGAAACTTTTGCTATCTGTCTTTATATTCTGTGCTAGTTTTTTCTCATGTTCTATCTTACTTTTCTTTATAGCTCTTTTTGTGGCTTTCTGTTGACAGTTAAAGTTTTCCCAATCTTCTAGTTTCATGCTGTTTTTGGCCACTTTGTATGCCTTCTCTTTCAATTTGATAGCGTCCCTTATTTCTTTAGACACACAACTCAAGCATTATTAAATAAATTGGTGTGAAATGGTCATTGAGCCCCAGGCTAGCACTCTACTTTGAAGTCTGCTGAAGCATTCCTTTGAGCTAATGGTTATGGGGCTTCACTGATTAGTAACCATGCATACCTACCCTAAACTGGATTCTGAGAAGGAGCACAAAAACGTTCAGCTAGAAATGAGATTATATTTGTGTGAATACGGCAGGTTGAGTTCTCAGGGCATCTCTCCACTGCTCTGTCTAGAACTTCTGCCAATAACCTGTCCCCTCGGAATTTCTTGTTCTGACTACTCAAATTCTTACTGGTGATACCAACTGGCAGAATTTCATCTGGAGGTCCACTCTTTCCAGTGTGAATATGGAGACTGGATGTTAGGGGATACTTGATCCTGGAATCCAGCAGCTACACAGTGGATAGCAGTCAGAAACAACAATGCTGGTCCTAGCCTGGACCATTGAAAACGTATAGTTCCTATTGTTATCCCTATTGAGATCAGCTAATAACACAGAGATAATCAGCAGAAAATTGACCCTCTTACCTTGAAGTTCAAAGTCTACAAGACTGGGATTGAGTGCATCGATATCTGTGTTGATATCTCCTTCTACGAAAATGTCATGCATATCTTTGATCAGGGATTTCTCTGTGAGCAGTTGGCTGCTGATCTCAGTGATGCTGGGAATCGGAGCTGTCTGCCCTGGGATGGGGGACTCTTGAGCAGTGTTGCTGTGTGCATTGGGCTGGCTATAGAGCTGACATTGGTGAAGTTGAAGTTGTGTTGTTGCATGATTGGAACAATTCTGGTTCATGTTTGCCTGCACTCCAGCCTCACTGTATGGATGAAGCTGAGGATTGGGAATTACATGTGGATGTTGAAAGTGTCCCAGTTGCCCAGGGTGGGAATGATCCTGAACATGCAGTGGAGACAATGGGGTTTGTGGATAGAGGGAAACTGATGTCATTATTGTGGACTTTGTTTGATCGGGTTTTTCTCCAATTAATTTTTCCAGCTCATCTGTAAAAAGAAATTGTGAGTATTATTTATTACAGTCAGAGCAGCTCCACTGGTCACTCTGGGTCACTCTTGCAGTTTCCAGTTACTCACTGGTCACTGTTACAGTGGTCAGTGACCAGTTAAACACCAAATTAACTGTAACTTTGCAACATGTCTATAATACTTTTCTATTTGTAAATCTTTTGAGACATATTGAGGTTTTGAGGGATGCTATAAAATTGCATGCTTTTCTTTAACAATTTTCAAATGCAGCAGGCAATGAAAATCTGGAATTAAACAGGAAGTGTTGGAAAGTTCTGGTTAATTAGGCAATTTTATCTCAGTGTGGAGCATTGCCCTGTAAACACACACTAGAACCAAGCCAAGCTGTAACAAGCTGCACGATTGGTTACAATGGCTAGTGGATCACTGACCAGTTCACTGCCTTTGCCACTTGCCTGGTTTGGCCATGCACTTTCTCACAGCCCCAGGATCCTTCCTTCGCCACTTCTGCAGCTCCTCCTGCATCTTCTGGATCTTACTGGGGTTCAGGGTCCACAGACAGCCTTTTCTGGATGTACCTCCAGACTTGTTCTCCACTTTCTCGAAACATTTATTCAGGGACAGATTGTGTCGCACTGAGTTTTTCCAGCCATCTGGTGCTGTCTGCAATGACATGGGGATAATCTTTATTTCTCCGGGTTCGCCCTGCCACCCTGGGAAGTGTCTGTACTGTTTTAGTGACAGTCAGGAGTTAGTCATTCTCCAGCGCCCTGGCCCACAGCAGCTGAGCACAGGGACCATCACAGCAGACCACAGTCTTGTCCTCACTCAGCTTCCCAGCAAACAGGGTTGGGACTGGGGTCAGGGTAGCTGAGGGAATGGGGTTTGAGAATGGGGTTAAAGGTCAGTGAATGATGGTTAAAGTTAGGGGTAGAGACAGCATTGGGGTCAGGTGGAGTGAGAGTTGGAGGTGGAGTGAGGGTCGGGGTGGAGTGAGGGACAGGGCGGAGTGAGGGACAGGTGGAATGAGGGTCAGGGCAGAGTGAGGGTCAGGGGCAGAGTGAGGGTCGGGGGTGGAGTGAGGGTCAGGGTGGATTGAGGGTCAGGGCAGAGTGAG
>NC_063357.1:1911851-1928192 GCF_021869965.1 Rhincodon typus | reverse complement strand
GGTCGGGGCGGAGTGAGGGTCAGGGCGGAGTGAGGGTCGGGGCGAGTGAGGGTCAGGGCGGAGTGAGGGACAGGGTGGAGTGAGGGTCGGGGCGGAGTGAGGGTCGGGGCGGAGTGAGGGTCGGGGCGAGTGAGGGTCAGGGCAGAGTGAGGGTCGGGGTGGAGTGAGGGTCAGGGCGGAGTGATGGATGACGCGAATGGAATGGAACTGAAAAAGCCCTCTGCCAGCTAATTCTCTATCCATCCCAGAACCTGTTCCTAGCACAATGGGTTCTGATTTTATTTAGCTGTGTCCTCTGTGGCACATTGTCAAAAGGCCTTCTGGAAATCCAAATAGATCATATCCACCGGCTTATCTTTCTCTAACTTGTTCTTTATCTCCTGAAAGAATTCTAACAGATTTTTCAGAATTTGACAGCCGTGCTGGCTCAGCCATGTTTTACCGTGCTCTTCCAAGTACTCTGCAATCTCATCCTTAATAATGGACTCTAAAATCTTACCAATGACCGAAGTCAGGCTGCCCAGCCTATAGTTTCCTGAAATCTGCCTCCCTCCCTTCTTAAACAGGGGGGTTACATTAGCCATTTTCAAGTCCTCTGGGACTCTCCCTAACTCAAGTGATTCCTGAAAGATCACCACCGACGCCTGTACAATGTCCTCAGCTATCTCCTTCAGAACTCTGGGGTGTAGTATATCTGGTCCAGGTGATTTATCTACCTTCAGATCTTTCAGCTTCCCCAGCAGCTTCTCCTTAGTGATGGTTAATGCGCTCACCACTGCCCCTTGACTCTCTTGAAGTTCTGATATGGCGCTGGTGCCTTTCACTGTGAAAACTGATGCAAAGAACCTTTTCAGTTCCTCTGCCATTTCTTTGTTCCCCATTGCTACTTCTCCAGCCTCATTTTCCAGTGGTCCAATGTCCACACTTGCCTCTCTCTTACCTTTTAGATATTAAGTCTTGCAATCTTCTTTTACTCTTACATTTCAGCTTCTCCCCCTTATTGCTTTTTTAGTTATTCTCTGCTAGTTTTTAAAGGCTTCCCACTAATTTTCATCGCATTGTATGCTTTTCCTTTTGCTTTCATGCTGTCCCTGACTTCCCTTGTCAACCATGGTTGCCTCATGCTCCCCTTAGTATGTTTCTCCGTCTTTGTGGTGAATTGCTCCTGTGCCTCCCAAATTACCCCCAGAAACTCCTGCATTTGCTGTTCCACCATCTTCGGTGCTAGGCTCCCGTTCCAATCAACTCTGGCCAGCTCCTTTGTGGTTACCTTTACTCAGTTGTAATAGCATTAAATCTGATTCCAGCTTCTCCTTCTCAAACTGCAGGCTGAATTCTATCATTTTATGGTCACTGTTCCCTAAAGGTTCCTTCGCCTTTCGCTCCTTAATCAAGTCTGCCTCATTATACATCACCAAATCCAGAATTACCTGTTCCCCAGGGCTGCCCACATCCAATCTTTCGACATACACTATATTTAACTACATACCATCTAGAAAATATCTTGATCTATCTATTTCAGTCCAAAATGGATAACCTCAACTTGCTTACATTAAACTCCACCTGCTGCAGTTTTGCCCATTCACCTAGTCTATCAATATCCCTTTGTAATGTTATGCTGTCATTTACACTGTCTACAATGCCACCTAACTTTGTGCCATCAGCAGATTTGGATATTTGACTTTCTATGCCATTGTCCAAGTCAACAATTAATAATGTGAATAATCAAGGCCCTAACACAGGTCTGAGTAGGACACCACTGGCAACATCCTGTTAATTTGATTACCTGCCCATTATCCTTGTTTTCTGTCAACTGCCACTTAACCAATTTCCCAGCCGTGTCAGAAACTTGCCCTCAAGTCCATAGGCTTCTACAGACTCTTATGTGGGTCTTTATCAGATGCCATATAAACAACATCCCTAGACATTCAGAACTTTCTTCTGTCCACTGCCTTAGTCACTCTTCAATAAAACACCACTTGACTGCTGTAAGTGAACTCCAAATGCTGACATTTTATAACAGGATATTCCTCAGACCTTTTACTACATTAGACATGTAAAGCTGCCACAGCATAAAGAGAGGATTCTTTACATTTCTGTGAGTGACAGGTATTCTGTGTTCACATTGTAGTGAGGATGTTGAGTAAAGCAAATTGGTACAAATGTAACGACTTGAAAAATTGGGGTCATTGTCATTAGAACAGACAATAGGTCGTTCTCAGCTACTGAATGACAATTGGATGGTCCTGTTGTCAGGCTGTGTGTTAGTGTAAATCATCAAAGCAATTGATAAATATAGTTAATTATCCTATTCAGGCATTCTCCCAGTGCTCTGACTATGTTAGTTCTTACTAAAACAAAGCCTTAATTTTAAAATTTCATCTTTGTTTTCAAATCCTTCTATGGAATTGCTGTTCGCTATTTCTGGAATCTCGTCTAGCCCCACAATCTTTTTCAATATCTATCCTCCTCTAACTCTGGGCACTTACATTTCTCTGGGTTTAATTGTTCTACAATTGATAAATGTGCCTCCAGCTGCCTAAGCTCTGGAATTCCCTACCAAACCCTCTCCATCTCTCTGTCAGCTCTTTGAACAAGCTTTTGGTCACTCTACCATGCAGCTCCCACGTGGCTCTGTGTATCGTTTGATAAAGCTGCTGTGAAGCCTCTTCAGATATTTTACTACATTTGAAGTGATAGAATTTCCAGCACTGAAATAGGCCATTCACCCCAACTAGTCCATGTGCTCCACACAAACCTGTTCTCACACTGCCTCATCCTATCAGCGGATGCTTTCTCCATCATGAATTGACCTGGCTTCCACTAAATATATTTTGCTATTAACCTCATGTTTCACATTGTAACCACTTCAGAATAAGCAAGCTCCTTTTGACACATCCTGTCATTTCCTTTATGTCATGTTTGTTGAAAACCTGAATGTTGGAGAAATTGGGAAGATCTTCTGCTAATATTGATGAATTTTGGGTGCATTAAAAGCATTCACAAAGTATTCACCTCAGAAGCTCCGAACCAAAAAGGTACAAACACTAGATTTTCATCTTCCAGGTTCACAGAGAAAGAGCTGCTGACACTCAAGAAAGAGATAAGCTGGAATTTCACTCTGCCATGAAGCACTTTTAATAGCAGAAGGAAGAAATAGCTCAGGGTTTTTTCCTTTACTGGGAGAGCACTTGTGCGTTACATAAAGGGAGGTATCATTTGGCTGCAGGAGCAGCTCTTTTCTGTTTGAGTTGCACTTGATCACTAAAAACATTGAATCTTTGTGTCACACAAGTCAATGCCGTTTTAATTTAGTCTTTGTGGTAATTGAGTATCATCTGCTGGTCAGAATGCTTTATTGCAGCTTGGTCCCAAAACCTCCCCTGCAAGCTTCCCTGTCTTGTTAAATCTGAAGCACAACAGCACAACTTGTAATCTATCATTATGTGAGAGAGGCGTCATTTTGGGGTATGTCTACATTGTTTAATGCAGCGAGGATGCAGTATTTTGAGTTTGGCAGATGATTTGTGAGTAATATCAGAAAATCGCTGTGGGAGTGAACAATGACAATTAACTCACATACCACACAGAACAGTAATAATATCTGATGCTTAAAGCTGCAGTCCCTGGGACTCCCAGATGGCAAAAAGCTGTAAATTGGAATG
The DNA here is from genome assembly GCF_021869965.1 of Rhincodon typus. Lineage (NCBI taxonomy): Eukaryota > Metazoa > Chordata > Chondrichthyes > Orectolobiformes > Rhincodontidae > Rhincodon > Rhincodon typus. The sequence continues at coordinate 1,924,527 of NC_063357.1, read as the reverse complement.
TGTTAAAGAATGTAAATGAATATATGCTGTGTTTACAATGGGGAGCAGTGCTTTAAATGGACCACACATTCTGGTCCCTCAGCAAATGAGTGGTGGGAGTTGTACGTGAATTTGCACTGTCTCTAGACTTACAACATGTCCCAACAATTTACTACAGAGGCAGAAATCTTATATAGGTACCTTATATTAGTAGTGTATCAGAGAATTTCACTCTAACCTCTCACTCAGAAAGTTTGTGATTCAACAGTTGTTTGCACATAAATGTATTTTGATTGAACACTGATAGAGTGCAACACTGTCAGAGGGTCCATATAGATAGAGTGCCGCACTGTTGGACAGACAGTACAGAGGGAGCACCATACTGTTAGAGGGTCAGTGCTGTGGGAATGCTGCACTTATGTGTCAGATAGAAAGCACAACAACTCCTCCACTTCCTCAGGAGGCTCAGGAAATCAGGCATGTCTGTAAAGACTCTTACCAATTTTTATAGATGCACCATAGAAAGCATTCTATCCAGATGCATCATGGCTTGGTACGGCACCTGCTCTGCCCAGGACTGTAAGAAACTACAAAGAGTTGTGAACACAGCCCAGTGCATCATGCAAGCCAACGTTCCACCTACACTTCTCGATGCCTTGGAAGGACAGCCAATATCAAAGACTCTTCCCACCCCAGTTGTAATCTCTTCTGAACTCTTCTGTCTGGCAGAAGATACAAAAACTTAAACATACATACCAACAGGTTTAAGAACAGCTTCTTCCTCGCTATTATTAAACTTCTGAATGAACTTCTCAAATTTCAACTGTTGACCTCACTTTTTGTGCACCTTCTCTGCAGCTGTAACATTGTATTCCTCACTCTGTTCTATTACACTAATGACTTTGTATGGTATGATCTTCATGTACTGCACACAAAGCAAAACTTTTCACAGTACATAGGTATATGTGACAATAATAAATCAAATCAGATCAGATAGCTGTTGAAGGATCTTGCTTGTTGATTGTTTAAGGGTATGAATCCTGAGGGTCTCTGACAACACATGGATATGTGAATTTTGTCGATTCTTGGATATCAGAGCGTGCTTTCTAAAACGTTCCATTGTTGGGTAGAGTTTTAACATTTATTTGAAAGAGAGTTTGTTTCGAAAGATGTTTGTTTTTTGAGACTCTTTTGGACTGTGTGAAATTGCTGTAGTTATTCAGGCAAATGCCAGTGAATGACTTCATCAGGAATGCTACATTGGTGTCAGTCAGTGCGTTAGGGGCAGTTGTCGGGCTTGAGGACTTTCAGCTTTCAGATATGTAGCAAGCAGCAAGACAGCAATAAAAAAGGAACAAGGGGAAGAAGTCTGCACCCTCCCCTTGTTTGATGTGGTGAGTTAGACTGAAAACAGTTCAGGAGCTTAATGTCTGAGAAAAGCCCATGTAGCCACTGGTGATTCCAGCATTGCTGGAATGAAACATAAAGCTGCAGAATAAAAGTATCTTTTGTGTAATAGATTCCTGATATAAGTGAAAGAATCTCACTCCCTCTTATCTCTACATCTGTCAGTGAGATATTACATAACGATTTATCAGGTTTTGTATTAAGTAGCAGCTGTGCTGGATCAGATTTCTTAATTCCTCCTAAATTATAATTACAGATTTCTTTCAGCCTGATCTGAGCTCTTGGGTGCACATGAAGGCTTGTGATGAACAGAAATAAGATCACTATTTTCAGACATTCAAATTCCTCTCCTGCTCCTTCATCTTCATTTAAATAAGCTGCCTTTGATATCCCAAGCAATCCTATCGGGCGGTCATGATGCATCTGTCTTTCTCTGTAACCTCAAAGTCAATTATATTGCCTTGAGAAATCAACTTAGCGTGTTACATTTTTTCTGGAAACAAGTGTTTTGGATTTCACTGTAATTTACAAGCTCAGGCACTGGACAGATCTTGCAAAGTGATCCTGAAAGAACAAAGCATGCAAAACTGTTACCAGGATCTAACAATCAGAGCAGAGCTACAGGAGTAACCCTTTTTTTAAAAAAACTCATTCATAAGATGTGGTCACATGTAGGCTAGACCAAGTAAGGATGGCAGATTTCCTTCCCTAAAGAGCATTAGTGAGCCAGATTGGGTTTTCCCCAACAATGGTTTCACTCCTAAGTCCAGATATCTATTGAATTCAAATTCCACCATCAGCTGTGCTGGGATTTGACCCCAGGCCCCTCAAACATCACCAGGGTCTCTGGATTAACAGTCTAATGATAATACCACTAAGCCATCACCTCCCCTCCTCTGGGCATGTTCTGATTATTTAGAAACATTAAAACTGTTTCATCAGATCAATATCGACTGGGTGGAACGTAATGCTTTAACCTGAGTGAAACATTTCAGGGAATGCATTCCTTGTGCATTTACAGATTCACTCATGAACATGTCAGCATCGAATTTCTCTTCTATAATGTTCACCTCCCCTTGCTTAAAGATATCTCATTGTCTGACAACTCCTCTTATGCTTGAACCAAAGCAGTGATTCTGTGCCAGCATAACATTCTGGAAAACAGTCGCGCAGTATTCCAGAGGCCTGGGCAATGAACTGGAGATGGGAGTTCAAATCTCAGTGCAGCAGCTGGGAAATTTATACTGATTTCATTAATATATCTGGGACAAAAATAATCATAGAATAGAATCCCTACAGTGTGGAAGCAGGCCAATCAGCCCATTGAGTCCACACCAACTCTCTGAACAGCATTTGACTCAGACCCACCCCTATCGCCGTAACTCTACATTTCCCATAGTTAACCCATCTAGCCAGCACAGGCAATTTAACATGGCCAATCCACCTAACCTGCACAAATTTGGACTGTTGGAGGAAACCGGAGCACCCAGAGGAAATTCACACAGAAATGGGGAGAATGTGCAAATGCCACACAGATAGTTACTCAAGGTGGAATTGAACCCTGGTACTATGAGGCAGCAGTGCTAACCACTGAGACAACGTGCCACTCCAGTGATGATCATTCAATTACTGGATTGTCATTAGAAACCCACCTGGTTCACTGATGTTCATAAAGGATGGAAATCTACAGTCCCTACCTGGTCTGGCCGACATGTGACTCCGGGGCTGGAAGGGGGTACTGCTATCTCTCAGTTGGCTGGATGGCCGTTTGTGATGCAGAGGGACACTAACAATATTGGCTCAATTCCTGCACTGGCTGAGGTCACCATCAACGGCTCTCCCTAGCAACCTCGCCTGAGGTGAGATGACCCTCAGATTAAACCACCACCAGTCATCTCTCTCTCTGTAATGAGGGATCAGCCCTATGGTCTGGTAAGACAGTGGTGACTTTATCTTACATATGACTCCAGACTTGTAACGACTCTCAACCTCCCCCTGGAATGGCCAAGATAATCATTCAGTTCTGAAGAAGGGTCACAGGACTTAAAACGTTAACTCTGTTTCTCTCTGCACAGATGCTGCCAGATGCGCTGAGTTTCTCCAGCATTGTCTATGTTTGGTTTTGGTGAATCACTCAGTCATATTGAAGAAGGCAGCTCATCACTACCTTCCAAAGCATAATCAGGGTGAGGGAACAAACACTAATGACACTCACATCCTATGAACCACAATGAAACATCAAGTTCAAAGTCACTATCTGTCTCTAGGCACTAAGACCTGTTTAGCAATCAAACCATTGCTTTATTGAGTTCAGTTATTTGGATATAAATTAGGGTTTTCTCATGGGGTCTTCCTGGATTAATTGCTAAAACACTGAGGAAGAGAGAATTCATACTTAAATGGGTAACACACCTTAAAGTAAGGAAAATGTTCAGTCATGAAATTGTAGATCTCACTGACAGGCAAACTTCCAGCTTTACTGTTCTTCAGTGCCATGAAGATTAGAATGCTAAAGAGAGAAATGCAGAAAATGTGTTTGATATTTATCACAGATCAAGTTCACATCCCTATCTCAATGCAAAAGTAAAATACTGTGATTGTTGGAAATCTGAAATAAAAATTGACAATGCTGGAAATGTTCAGCAGGTAAGGCAGCAGCAGTAAAGATGAAGACAGAGTTGATGAGCAGAATTTTATGAAGCCAACTGGGTGACATGGGCGGAAATAAAATGGGCATAACCTCGACTCCAGACTAATTTATGGTGCTGCATCAATCGCATGGTGACCAGTTGGTCAGAAGGAAACCAGGCTGTGGAGAAGCCCAGAGCAGGCTGGGAGGTGATGGCGGGTGGGGAGGAACCAATGGCCAGTGGGCGGTTTGCCAGGACACGGGCAGTATGATTCTGCTCAAGTTTAGGGTTGGGGGGGGTGTTCCTGGAAAAGAAGGTAACAGTAAAGCACAGAGGGGCTACAACGATCCTGTCAGCTCCATTGTGTCCCGCCTACTTTGAGAGACTGAAGGCAGCTCACATCCAAGGGCTTACAGAGAGTCACCCATTAACAGCCCCACAGTTTAATAATGATTGCTGATGTACCTTTCTCCAGGCTGTCAGGAAAGATGGGCAGGTCCACCTCCCAAAGAACATTCCCTATTTAACAAAGAAACCTGATTGGGGCTGGTTCAGCTCCTCAGAGGTGGTGTATGGGGCTGGGCCACATACAAAAACAATGACTGGCCTTCCACATTCAGCAAGGGGGGAGCGAGGAAGCTGAATGCCAATGTACCCACACAGCTTTAGGAGGCTTTGCAAGTGGTATGTGTGCACATCAGAGATATCAGCAAGGGAAATAGATCTACTGTCGCTACATGCCCACAATAGCAACTCAAGGAATTTCATAACATCATTAGAAATAGGAGTATTCAGTCTGTCAAGCCTGCTCTGCCTTTTGATAAGAGGATGGCTCATCTGATTGTGGCTTCAACTCCACTTTCTCGCCGGTCATCATAACCTTCGACTTGCTCTGCCTACGTCAATCTTGGAAACATACAACAACCCAGGCTCCACTGCTGTCTGGGGAGGAGAATTCCAAACACTTAGTTCCCAGAGAGAATAAATTCCTTCTCATCTTCAATGGGAGACCTCTTATTCTGAACTTGTTCCTCCCATTTCTAGGTTCCATGAGTGGTTAGGATTTTGTATGTCACATAGGAACATTTTGAAAATGTACTCTGGGCACAATCATGGACTCAGTCATGAGGATGAGCATTACCATTACCTGTATGAGTAAATGGGTTTAGGGTAGAGCAGATGGTGAGATTCCTGGGTAACACGAGCTGTATTCCTCTGATAGAGGTACTGGTCAGTAGGAGGACCGGTCCTGGGATAGCTGGTAATGCCAGAGTACTGTAAAACAAATACAAATTCACCAACAATCAAATTCTGGACTCAATAAATCAATTACTTGGATCTACATAGACCTGTTTAACCACTCTCAACAGAAGCCTCCAGCTTCTTCACTTGCAACAGACTATTTACTCTGAAACTTCATATCACTGTCAATACCTTTGCTATATCCAAGCAGCATTATTCAGTAACTCTCCTGACTCACCTCCACATGGCCACTTATGCCAATTTAAACTCATCTAAAGATTTGCAGTCTATTTCCTAACTCACTCCTGTTCACCTATAATTCCTCTCTACTTGCTGACTTATACTGGCTCCCTTTACAGCAACACCTTACTCCTGTGTTCAAATGATTGCATATTCTCAGCCCCACCATCGCTAATCTTTCCTTGCCCCATAATCCTGTGATTTTTTTTCATTCATTTCATTCTAGCCCCGTATGCTTTTAATAACTCCACCAGCGATTGCTATGCCTTCAGCTACCTGGGTCCTAAGGGCTGGAATTCCCTCCCTAAACCTCTGTCTCCTTAAGTCTCTCATCCTTTAAGAAGGTCCTTGAAACCTACCTCTACCAAAGTAAAAGGTTCACTTTCCTAATATCTCTGAATATGCTTTGGTGTCTACTTTGTTTGCTCATTCTGCTAGGAAGGAGCTTGAGATCATCACTGTTAAAGACCATTTGGTGCTGGTCTCCCCAGGATGAATGTACCTGGTGCTGGAGAGGTGGAATCGAGCAGTAGATGTGTTGGGTCTGTGACTGATGGCACAGCAGTTCATGTCCCGTCTGCTCAATCCTATGTCCAGGCAGGTTGTTAGTTTCATACTTGGGATTCTGGATCTGTAAGAAGATAAAGACCGTAACGTTTAGGAGCAGAGTTAAGCCATTCAGTTTATTGAATCTGCTTCACCATTCTATCATGGCTGAAATGTTTATCAACCCCATTCTCCAGTCTTCTCCCCATAATGTGGTTGACTCTTAATGAATGGGCAATAAATGCTGGCCTAGCTAGTGACGCCCACATCTCATGATTGAATAGATAATCCTAGATCACCTGACCAATCAAGAACCTATCTATCTCTGTCTTAAAGACACTCAATGACCTGGCCTCCACAGCCCTCCATGGCGATGAGTTCCACAGATTTACTCCCCTCTAAACCCACAACCACTTCCATCTAAAAGGACAAGGGCAACAGATACATGGGAACATCACCACCTGAAAGTTCTCCTCCAAGCCTCTCATCATCCTGACTTGAAAATATTCACTGTCACTTGGTCAAAATGCTGGAAATCCCTCCTCTATCAGTACAGCGGGTCTCTCTATACCCCAAGGACTGCAGTGATTCAAGAACTAAGCTCACTATTACCCTCTCAAGGGGCAATTAGGAATGGCAATAAATGCTAGCCCAGATAGAGATGTCCATATCCCATAAATAAATGAATGAAAAAAGTTGCCTTTTCCCAGCGTAACTGTGTCATGACAGTCAGCCATACTGCAAGTTCCATCCTGTCTGCACTGTGCAACATTACAGATGATGTCATCCTCTATTGTCAACAGACTCTTGCTGTAAAAAGCCCCTGTTCCACTGTTTCCCCGAATATGCACTTTGGTGTCTGTCCAGGTAATAGAAACTCGTACAAACACAACAACTTATATTGTTTGAGTCAAAAATGGTTTAAATTTGGACAGAATAACACTGCTTTTATGGAGCACATCAAGTGACAGCGTTTGAGATTTCTCTTGTTTTAATGGGAATTGGACAAGTGCTGAGTTTGTGTCAGTAATAACTTCCTGAATCTGAATGCTTCATTCCAATTACTCATAGTCTGCTGTTTCCAGACATAATGGAGGATGCCAGATTTAACGTTTATTCAGAAAGTCAATCACAGGAAGTGGACTTCATGTTACTGATACTTTGAAGACAAGAGCTAAAATCTTATTATATTATTTAAGATTTAGTATTTTGTAGAATCTATTACTTCAGCTATATTGCTACACAACCATGGTCTATTGTAATTGGCCATTGGCTCACCCTTATTTGTTTGACTAGTACAACCATGATCTAGAATGGTGGAGCAGGCTTAAGAGCTGAATGGCTCGCTCCTACTCCTGTGCGTTCCTATTGCTGACAGTATATGCTGTTGTTACTGTTTAATGGAAATCATTTTCACTCCCTGTAGCTCTAGGAAAGCCAAGCATTGAATAACTTAATAACAGCACATCACAATTTCACATGACAGTCTTTTAGCCTTTAATGTTAACAAATAAGTTAAAGTTGGAGAAGACTGTCATGCAACAAAACATCAAAATAAAACAAAGAACTGCAGATGCTGCAAATCTGAAGCAAAAACGAAAATTGCTGGAGAAACTCAGCAGGTCTGGCAGTATCTGTGGAGGGAAAACAGACTCAATGTATCAAGTCCAATGACTCTTCTTCAGAACAGAATGAGAGGGAGTGCTGCACTGTCTGAGTTGCCATTTCTTTTTGAATGTAGGCTCTACATGCCCTGCTGGAAAAAGATCGCCCTCTACTTCTTCTTGAACTACGTCAAAGAGCAGTAGCATGTACCTGATGTCCTGGAAAAGCATAGTGTTCAGCCTTAATCCATGAGGGTTACTTTTATTTTGCACCGTAACTAGCCCTCAAGAAACTGGCCATAACTTTCTGATTCAGAAGTGAGACGATGCTATTCACTGAGCTTTAACTGACACCACAAACTACTGTGGATGGGACACATTGGAGATATTTTCCTCAAAGCTTGTTCAGAGATATTGTTACACACCTCCGGAGCAGGTGGGACCTGAACCCAAGCCTCCTGGCTCAGAGGTAGTGCTACTACCACTGTGTCACAAGGGCATGGGAAGGAGGGTTAGATATTTTCTAATCATCCTGTTCAGAATTGCTACTACACATCTCTGGAGTAGGCAGGATATGAACTGAGACAGCATAGGCCAGGAGGTAGGGACACTACCACTGCACTCTCCTTGATACTTATTATAAACTGTGACTTTTGGTTATAGAGTCAGATAGAAATTGGGTCATCATACCTGTGCCAGCATCACAGGAACATGTCCAGCATTGTTCAAATTACAAGGTTGAATCACTGGAACCAGTGTTAGTGATGCTGTGCAAAAATTCAATGTTTCATTTCAGGGGTTCGGGGGATGGGGAAAAACAATTGATCAGGAATATCCCAGTTTTGGGAAATCTTGCCAAATGGCCAACAGGAGGCAATGACATGACTGACTCTGGGGATATGGCTGATGACCCAGGGAGAGGAGGGTTTCCTCATCCGAAATGTGTAATGTCAAGAACTCACTGTGTGTAGAAGGTGCACTGGTAACTCCACAGATGAGTGCTGAATGTCTCCCTGTTGCTGGTTCAGGAAGGAGTTGTTGTCTAATGATCCTGGGATGTAGTTCATGTCTGCTCGATTACACAATACTTGGTTCAGGCAGCTGCTCTCGGAACAACCTGATTCACTGCAAAACCTAGAATTAAATAATGAAACAAATCACTTTTATTTATCATACCTGCATTGATTCTTGTCAGCTTTTGCCTTCTTGCTTCCATTTTCGAATGTACTTATTCCTTTCTGGAGATCATTTCATGAATACCAGGGACTATCTGTCATCTTGTTCAGATAGCTACTATTCAAACTTGAAACTGTGGTTATGTTGTAATTATGTCACTGCACTAGTTATCCAATAGCCCCAGGCTAATGTTCTGGGGACATGGGCTCAAACCCTACCATGGGCAGATCGTGAAATTTGCAGTCAGTGAAAATCTAGAAGAATCAGCCAGCCTGAACTCCAGTGGATACAATCCTGACTGATTCAATCTCTCCTCATATGTTAGTCCTGCTGTCCCACGAATCAGCCTAGTAAACCTTTGCTGCACTCCCTGTATTGTAAAACTTTGCTTCCTCAGATAAAGAGACCAAAACTGCATGCAATATTCCAGCTGTAGTCTTACCAAGTCCCTGTACAGCTGCAACAAGACATTCCTGCCCCTGTACTTCAATCCACTCACTATGATGGCCAGCATACCATTTGGTTTCTTTACTGCCTGCTACACCTGCTTGCTTACTTTCAGCGACCGGTGTACAAGGGCACCTAGCTTTCAGTGAACATTCCTGTCTCTCAATTTATAGCCTTTCAGATAATAATTTGCCTTCCAGCTTTTGCTTCCAAAGCGAATAACCTCATATTTATCTTCAGCTGCCACGTATTTGCCTACTCACTCAATTTTGTTCAAATCACACTGAAGCTTCTTGCATCCACCTCACAGTTCACCCTCCCACCTAGCTTTGTGTCAATTTAGATTTAATTCCCTCATCCAAATCATTTCTATTGTGAATAGCTAGGGTGATAGCATTGATCCTCGCAGTACTCCACTTATCAGAAAAAGACCCGTTTATTTATTCCTTTTGTTTCCTGTCTGCCAACCAGTTCTCTATCCCTGTCAGTACACCTACCCCAATCCCATGCGCTTTAATTTTACACTCTAATCTCTTATGTGGGACTTTGCCAAAAACCTTCAGAAAGTCCAAATAAACCACATCCACTGGCTCCCCTTCATCAATTCTACTATAGATGCAGTTGCCAAGTGGTATTATTGCTGGACTGATAATCCAGAGACCCAGGAAATGTTCTGGGGACCCAAGTTCAGTGTCTGCCATGACAGCCGGTAGAATTTTAATTCAATAAAATCTGGAATTAACAGTCTAATGATGACCATAATTCGATTGTCAGGAAAAACCCATCTGGTTCGCTTCTGTCCATTAGGGAAGGAAATTGCCATCCTTACATGGTCTGGCCTACACGTAACTCCAGACCCACAGCAATATGGTTGTCTCTTAACTGCCCTCTGAACAATTAGGGATGGGCAATAAATGTTGGCCCGGCCAGAGATACTCACATCCTATGAATGAATAAAAAAAGTTACATGTTCGAAAAATTCCAATGGATTTGTGAAGTGCTTCAGCACACCACCTTGTTTCCTGCCAATATCTCTGTCTCAGGCTTGCTGCAATGCTCCAGCGAAGCTTGGTGCAAGCTGGAAGAACAACACCTCATTTTCCACTTGGGATTTCTCTAGCCTTCTGGACTCAATATCAAGTTCAACAGTTTTAGGGCTTGAGCCACCTTCTCCCATGTCCTTACCCCAACCTCCACTTACCAGACCTTTAATCACATGGTCTGCTAATACCCAGTATCCATCATTAGCCACTAATAGTCTCCATTAGCAGCCACTCATTCTTCTAGGCTGACGGTTATCCAATCCTTTGTCTGTCCAACTGTTGTTCTCTCTCTTTGAGCTCTTTCTCCACCTATTGTTGACTCCTTACCCCCTTCCCACCTCTATCTTCTGCATAAAAAGCAACATTTTCCCAGCTACCATCAGTTCTGAGGAAGGGTCACTGGATCCAAAACTTTAACTCTGATTTCTCTCCACAGATGCCGCCTGACCTGCTGAGCTTTTCCAGTAATTTCTGTTTTTGTTTCTGATTTCCAGCATTCACAGTTATTTTGGTTTTTATTTTGTAAATCCATGCTGACTCTGTCCAAACCTGTCACCGTTTTCCAAGTGCTCAGTTATATCTTTTAGTATCAGTTACATCTTTTAAAATAGACTCTAGTATTTTCTAATGTCAGACTCACTGGTCCATTATCCCTGTGTTTTTATCTGCCTCCCTTCTTAAATAGAGGGGCTAATTCTGTCTAATCTTAAGAACTGTTCCAGAGACGATAGAATCTCAGAAGGTGACCACCAATACATTCATTATTTCTAGGGCCACTTCCTTAGCTACTCTGGAATGTAAATTATCACGCCCTGGGAATTTATCGGCCTTCACTCCCATCAATATCCCCTACACTATTTCCAACTGATACTGATTTCCTTCAGCTCCCCCCTCACCCCTGACTAGACCTTGTATTGCTAAAGTTTTTGGTGCATTATTTGTCCTCCTTTGTGAAGACAGGACAAAAGTATACATTCAATTAGTTTGTCGTCTTTGTTCCCAATTTCTATTCTGGCTTACTGGAAAATCATCAGGATTGGGTATGATGGCTAATTGTCAAGAACCAGGGGCCATAAGTATGATAGTCCCTAAAAAAAGTCCTCAAAGCTGACCCACCGTCTACTTCACAGCTTCCCAATATTGGTGTTAGCTAAATCAACAGACTGAGCATTAAACCAAAACCTTCCTAGATTGTATAATCAGTTTGGAAAACTCAGATAGTGAAAAGGATAGCCAACACAATTTCTTTGTAGATAAGTTTAAATCAAAAATGTAACAGCAAGATCACCAACATCAATGCTAGTCTGTGCTGGATTAATGAACGTTGGTTCATTGGAATGGCCTCGCCACTATTTGCTGAAGAGGGTGTGGGCAATATTAACTAGAATTCTCACTGACTACTGTCCACAAACTCTTCCTGAATAGTCCCTCTAAGTGAGTACTGAATGAGGATGGGTGCTAGGATTAGTTTAATGCCCTTTATGAAGGCAAGTGTTGCATTTATATAACACCTTCCTGAATTCATGACATGTCAATGTTCTCCAGATTCAGTGTTTTTGAAGGGCATTTATTGTTGCAATGTTGAAAACACAGGAACCAATCTGCAGACAACAAGATACTAGATGAGATAGTAAGAACTGCCGAGGCTGGAGTCTGAGATAACACAGTGTGGAGCTGGATGAACACAACATGCCACGCAGCATCAGAGGAGCAGGAAAGCTGATGTTTCGGGTCGGGACCCTTCTTCAGAAATGGTGGAGAGGAAGGGGGTTCTGAAATAAACAGAGAAAAAGGGGAGGCAGTGATAGAAGGTGGATAGTGGAGCAGATAGGTGGGACAGAAGACGGACAGGTCAAGGAGGCAGGGATGAAGCTAGAAAAGGTGAGTGTAGGTATGTAGTGGCGGGGATTGGTCAGTGAGGTGGGAGGAGCAGATAGGTGGGAGAGAAGACAGACAGGTCAATGAGGGAGGGATGAGGAGGGGGTGTCTAGTCTTGGGATGAGGTCGGGGTGAGCAGATTTTGAAGCTAGTAAAGTCCACATTGAGACCATTGGGTTGTAGGCTTCATATTCTTCTTGGGAGCCTACAACTCACTGGTCTCAATGTGGACTTTACCAGTTTCAAAATCTCCCCACCCCCGACCTCATCCCAAGACCAGCCCCACCTCATCCCCGCCTCATTGACCTCTCCGTCTTCTGTCCCACCTATCCGCTCCACTTTCTCTATTTATTTCAGAGCCCCCTTCCTCTCCCCCATTTCTGGAGACGGGTCCCGACCCGAAACATCAGCTTTCCTGCTCCTCTCATGCTGCCTGGCCTGCTGTGTTCCTCCAGCTCCACACTGTGTTATCTCTGATGCTGCC
>NC_063357.1:1884039-1896851 GCF_021869965.1 Rhincodon typus | reverse complement strand
TTGTTGTCTCGGATTCTCCAGCATCTGCAGTTCCTACTATCTCTTCTAAACCAGTTTGTCCAGCATTTAAAGTAATAAAACCCATCTCCTACCTTCCTGAAAAATTTTGATTGCCTTCTCTCCATGAAGTCATTCGACTTCTCATAAACTGTAGGTGAACCACAACTCTTCTTAACTTTTGACTTTTCAGTTGAAAGAAGTCACGTGATAAGCCCTCTGCAGCACATAAATTGTCCAAATACTTCCATTTCTTCCAACTCCTTTCATATAGTTAGTTCTTTTAAAAGAACTATTCATTCCCAAATTTCCAAGTCTGCTTCATTAAGATTTGGCATGAAACATACACAAAAAAGAAACCAGACTTACATTCATCCATTCTCATTTATTCATTATACAAGATTTATTTATTTGTGCCACAGTGGTCAAACCATGGCCTATGAAGGGAAATTAGAGGTAGCATTAGATCCAAGGAAGAGGCATACAAATTGGCCAGAAAAAAAATAACAGACCTGAGGACTGGGAGCACAAGGCATTGATGAAAGAAAGGGAAAACAGAGTATGAGGATAAACTTGCAGAGAACATAAAAACGGTCTGTAAAAGTTTCTATAGGTATGTTAAGTCAAAAAGATTGGTGAAGACAAATGCAGGTTCCTTACAGTCAGAAACAGGGGAATTTATAATGGGTAACAAAGAAATGGCTGACCGAGTAAATATATATTTTGGTCTAGTAAGAGGGAGGAACCGAGGAAATCAGTTTTAGCAAGGCAATTGTGTTGGGGAAATTGATGGGATTGAAGACCAATAAATCCCCAGGGCATGATACATCATGGAGGACTCAAGGAAGGGGCCTTAGAAATAGTGGATGAATTGGCGGTCATTTCCTAAGATTCTTTAAACTCTGGAACACTTCCTACAAATCAGAGGAAATGTAACCCCTCTATTCTAGAAGGGAGGCAGAAAAGAAAGTCAGTGAATTATAGACCATGCAGCCTGATGTCAGTAGGAGGGAAAATGCTACAGGGCATGATAAAAGATTTATTATCAGACTGCTTGGAAGACAGTAGCAGGATTGGACAGAATCAGCATGGATTTATGAAAAAAAACCGGAGATCTGATTAAATATTCAAAATCTTGATAGGTCTGAACAGACTAAAGGTGGAGTAAATTTTCCCACTTGTGAAAGATTTGAGAGTAAAAGGGCATAAATTAAAAGTCATTTGTAAAAGAAACAAAAGTGACCTGGGGATAAATGTTGTCATGTTTGTTCTTTACATGGAATGCCCTGCCTGCAACAGTAGTAGACTCGCCAACTTTAAGGGCATTTAAATGGTCATTGGATAAACATATGGATGATAATGGAATAGTTTAGGTTAGATGGGCTTCAGATTGGTTTCACAGGTCGGCGCAACATCGAGGGCCGAAGGGCCTGTACTGCACTGTAATGTTCTATGTTCTATGTAGTGGCTGGTTATGGTCTGGAATGCACTGAGACTGTGATGGACGCAAGTGCAATCAAGGCATTCAGAAGGGAATTTTAAAATTATTCAAAAAGGAATAATGTGCAGGGTTATTTGGAGAAAACATGAGAATGGCATTTGGTGAGTTGCTCATTTGGACAGCTGACACAGACACAATGGACTGAATGGCCTCCTGTACTGTAATAATTCTGTGGTTTTGTCAGCTATTGTCTACTTCCATTAATATTCCTAGGAATGAAAGACATTAATCACTGGAAGCTAGGTGGAGAGAATTACTTTCCAGCCAGTTATCAATATTTCCATAAATTTCTTGCCAAATGCAGTTCCAGGTGAAACTTTCTAACTGGTGAAATCACATTCATAACTACTCATTAAAATTCAATGATGCGATTTGAGAAAAAGGCAAGCATTTTCACCAACTTGCTGTCCTCATGCAAACGACTAAAAACAGATGAACCAAACAAGGCGTTTCTTGTGGTTTGTGGAATTTAACTACATGGAATAGCTGCTACAGTTTCCTACAGAACAAGTTGCTGCACTTGCAGTAATCCAAATGTTATTGGGTTATTAACAAAACAAAAATCTTTCCTTGTATTTCTGTAAAATAATGATTTCTGTCCCATCAGCAATTCTTGGACAGGAAGCATCTGTAAAATGTAATCCTTTGAAATATAAAAGAGATTAATTACTATGATTTATCTCCTGTTAAAATGCCATTTCTCAGGATCACAATCACGTTACCTGTCACATTGATAGCCTTAATGCATAATTCTTTCTATTAGTCAGAGTAACTGATGGCTAAGAGATAGTAGGAACTGCAGATGCTGGAGAATCCGAGACAACAAGGTGCAGGCTGACGTTTCGGGCCTAGACCCTTCAGGTCTAGGCCCGAAATGTCAGCCTTTCTGCTCCTATGATGCTGCTTGGCCTGCTGTGTTCATCCAGCCCTGCACCTTGTTGTAACTGATGGCTAATGTTGTTCCAGGGATTCATATGCAAATACAGGCTGTGTTGAGGCTTGTACAATTATTGGGATCAGGATTCACAGAAAAACCTGTTTCACTTCAATGGGAATCATTAAATATTTTAATCAATATATTTACAATTACCAACAGATCCAAGAGGTTAGTTTTTCCACTGAGTATTGTTGTTATTCATGTAATGTTCCCATTGACACACGAAAAACATTATTGAACTGCAGAGATAGACGCCAATAACTATTTAACTAGCTTTACATCAAAGTTAATGTCAGCAAAGCAATCATTTAAGTTAATGCTTCCATTAGAAAAGCTTTGAACAGAGTTAAGTACAAGAATTTTTATATAATGTATAAACAGTAATTTGCAGATTACAGGATGGTGATTGGGAGTGGAAACAGTGTTCTGAGAAGCATGATGACTAATTGCCTATTGAATGGAGAGTTGACAATGGAAGCAATGTACCTAATCCATGATGTTTTTGCTGCTTGCAAATAATTAGTGGGAGTGAAAATCTGGTGCATTGGTCGTCCTTTTTGGCTGGTCATGTGATGTGATCATTCTGCATCGACAGTGGAAAACAAGGCACATTTGTTATTGCAATCAAGTAACACCAAATTAATTTTTGTTCAATCCAGGGACTAGCAGCGTACTTTATGTCAAATCATGTGATTTAATTTTGGAAGCCATTAGTCCTTAGTGATCCCCATCTGAAAACAAATCAACAAAAGCAAAATTAAATGATCCACCGCTGGCCTCCACCAAATGCACATTGTCCTGAGTACAGTACTAGGTCAGGACAGTATGTCTTCATGCCCCACATTCATACTTCGCATCGTCTGATCCACGCTCTTAAATGGGTCTGTTTTGCAACAGAAGTCCACTTTACAGACTGAACAACGGACATGTGGAGGCAAAGTTTATCGAAAGGTAGTAAAGGGAATGGGAGATGGACAATAGAGATTGCAACTTATTCAAATGTACCCGTGATCAAAAATAGTTGTCAAAACTGACAATCATTATTCTCCTTTATCTGTGTTAAGCACTATCACCAGTCACTTTTTATTTATTCATATTTGAATGTCACTGGCTAGGACAACATTAATTGCCCATCTTTAGTTGTCATAAGAAGGTGATACTGAACTGTCTTCTTCAACTGCTTCAGTCAGTGGGGGATAAGTACACTTATAATGCAATTGGAGGTCTGGGATTTTGACACAATGACTGTGTACACTAGCAATATAGTTCCAATCAGAATGGTGTGTAGTTTGAAAGGGAATTTCCAGGGTGTTGGTGTTTACACATGTCTGCTTTCTTTAACATTCTAGCTGGTAGAGGTTCTGGGTTTGAAATGTGCTGTCAAAGTAGCCATGCTGAGTTTGTCTTCTGGATAGTACCACAGTGCCTTCAATCAATCTTTCATGCTCAGTTTAGGAAGTTTTAGCTATTCTGATTGTAGTTCTTTAATCTTTTACGTATGTTGGTAAGGATTTATATGGTCCATATAATCCTTTCCCACAGAGCTTGTCAAATGGAGAATTAATTAGGTTCAGTTTTGCTAAATGTAATCAAAACTTTTTGTGAGCAATGTTCTCTCTGAACAATGTGTCCTGTGTAGGCTGTATACAAGCTAGCTTCATGCGTGCACAGGTGGCACCACCAAACAAAGGTTGTAAACTTAACCAAAATCACGCACACTCTCCAAAAAAAATTACAGGATATTTTTAGCAGGAGTTATAGTTGAGTGGATAGACCAATTCTTTTACTTACTGTCCTTACAAGAATAATTCATAATAAACTGTGTCAGCAACAATGTAAAATCTTAGAATTCTTTCTTGTTTTTGACAAATGTAAAGTCACTTCAAGGAAATTGTTTGAAAAGTAGGTAAGGATGCAACATATTCAAAGTACAATGATAATTGGCTGTTGTTATAACTGATACAAGGAATGCCACTGATAATCAAACCCTAGTACTTCACCATAGAATCCCTGCAGGGTGGGAGCAGGCCATTCAGCCCATAACAATCCTCAAAAGAGCATCCCACCCAGACCCACCCCCTAACCTATCCCTGTAACCCTGCATTTCCCATGGCTAATCCACCTAGCCTACACATCCCTGGTCACTCTGGGCAATTTAGCAAAGCCAATCCACCTAACTTGAAACATCTTTCAACTGTGGAAGGAAACTGGAGCACCTGGAGCAAACCCACACAGACATGGGGAGAATGTGCAAGCTCCTCACAGACAGTCACCTAAGGCTGGAATCGAACCCAGATCTGTGGTGCTGTGAGGCAGCAGTGCTGATCACCAAGCCATGAATCACACCACTTGTATAAACATGTTGATTCAAACACCAAAATGGCCGATTGATTCCTTTTTTCATGCTATCCAGAATAATGATCATGGATTAATTTGGAATTTAGAAAAAAAAAGAAAATAGGAGCAGGAGTAGGCCATTTGGCCCTTCAAGCCTGCTCTGCTCTTCATTATGATCATGGCTGATCATACTACTTAACAGACTGTTCCTGCTTTTCTCCCCTAACCTTTGATCCTTTAGTCCCAAGTGCTAGATCCAAATCATTCTTGAGATCATACAATATTTTGGTCTCGAGTGCTTTCTATGTCCCTGGTAATAACACAAATAATACGGGATGCTTTATTAACTGCTCTCTCAAGCTGTCCGGCCACCTTATACACACAGATGTCTCTGCTCCTGTACCCCTTTAGAATTGTACCCTTTATTTTATATTGCCTTTCAATGTTCCTCCTGCCAAAACGTATCACCTCATACTTCTCTGCATTGAACGTCAACTACCACCTATCCATCCACTCCAATAACCTGTAAATGTCCTTTTGGAGTACCACACATTTCACCTCACAGTTTAAAAATCTTCCAAATTTAAGAAGATCAACCCTCTTTTCAATGTACATTTATGACCTAAGTTTGGACATGCAGAATTTTAAAATGATACAAAATTTTAAAGTGAGTAAACAAGAGACAGATAGCATATAACTTGAATATTGCTATACAGAGAGACACTGCTACCAAAGCTTTTCGTTTTCTATTTATCAGAACAAAAGGAAGAATGCCAAATGTTAATGGCCACAACAATTTACAGTACAGGAGAAAAAGGTGCTGTTTGGATGACAAGATGGCTCTGATTGGCCTAGGCACTGCCACATACAAAACAACAGGGCAAAATAAGCTGCCCAAGCTCTCAGGCAATTCAAAAAAGGTGCAAAGCTTGATATCTCCTTTCAGTTTGTGGGGGATATATCACTGTGTACAAATATCACTTCTATTAGGCATAACTAAGCCACATTATGAGCTTGACCAATTATCTTAAATTAATTGTTAAAATACCTATCAGTGCATTGAGGATTGTTCAGCAAGTACTGCCTAATCACAGAATAACATTGACAGCAGATATTTTGGTTTGGATTTTGCAACAGCAAGCTGGTTGAGCATAGTCTGTTCTTTTATTATGTGCAATAAAAAGAAAATGCTATTTAATTTTTCAGCCAATTGCTGAGATGGGCCCTACGTACCTGGCATCACACCAAACTGAAATTCAAACACAACATTGCTCAATTTTATGAATGCAGAGCATCTTTTTAGATCATTAATATCCTGCTTATAAAAGGAAATTGGCGAGGAATATAAAAACAAACAGCGAGAGCTACGGGTATCTAAAAAGAAAGAATATAGCTAAAGTGAATGTTGGACCCTTAGAAGATATGACTGGGCAAATGATAATGGGAAACAGGGAAATGGCAGATAATTTAAATCAATATATTGCTCGGGGAGGACACTATAAAACATCCCAAAGATATTGGGTAAGCAAAATGCTAATGGAAAGATAGCTCTTGTAACAGACTGTATCATGAAGGACAAAGTATTTGACAAACTAATGGGACAAATAACAGATAATTGACAGGACGTGATGGTCTCCAACCAAGGGCTTTAAAGGAAATGGCTACAGAGAGAATGGAGGTATTGGTCAAAATATTCCTTACTGGATTTGGGGAAGGTTCCAGCAGTTTGGAAAACTGCTTATCTGATGGCCTTGTTCAAGAAGGAAGGGAGAGTGAAAGCAGGAAACTACAGGCCAATTAGTCTAACATCTATCATTGGAAAAATGCTGGAATCCATTATTAAGGAAGAAATAGCAGGTCATTTAGAAAAGCATAAAACAGTCAGAGTCAAATGGTTTTGTGAAAGGGAAGTCACGTTTGACAAATTTGTCAGGAAGTTCTTTAAAGATACAACATACTGAGTTGATAAGGTGGAACTGATAGATGTAGTGTATTCAAATTTCCAAAAGGCATTTGATAAGATGCCACATAAAAGGTTATTGCACAAGATGGGAGCTCACTGTATTGGGGATAAGGTATGAGCATGGATTGAGGATTGGTTAACACACAAAAAAAAGAGAATCGGGATTAATGGGTCTTTTTTCAGATTGGGAATACAGGACTAGCGGAGTGCTACAACAGGAAATGTTAGAGTTTGTTAGAAAATGAATAATTATGGTCCTAACCCTGCAGAACTCTCCACTAGTCACCCGTTGCCATCCTGAAAAAGACCCCTTTATCCCCACTCTCTGCTTTCTGCCAGTCAGCCAATCCTCTATCCGAGCCAGTACCTTGTCCCCAACAACCATGGGCTCTTATCTTGTTTGGCAGCCTCCTGTGTAGCACCTTGTCAAAGGTCTTCTGGAAATCCAAATAGGTCGCATTCACTGGTTTTCTTTTGTTGAACTTGCTCATTAGCTCCTCAAAAAGCTGCAACAGATTTGTCAGGGATGACCTCCCCTTGATGAAGCCGTGCTGACTCACCCTTATTTTACAACGCATTTCCAAGTACTCTGCAATCTCATCCCTAATAATGGACTCTAAGATCATACCAACAAGCAAGATCAGGCTAATGAGCTGATAGTTTCATGTCTTCTACCTCCCTCCTTTCCTAAACAGAGGTGTTACCTTAGTCATTTTCCATTCTTCTGGGACCTCCCTGACTCCAGTGATTCTTGAGAGATCACCACCAAGGCATCTACAATGTTCTCAGCTATCTCCTTCAGAACTCTGGGATGTAGACCATCTGGTCCGGATGATCTAGCCACCTTCAGACCTTTCAGCTTCCCCAGCACCTTCTCCTTAGTGATGGCTACTACACTCACCGTGGCCCCCTGATTCTCAAAGGTCTGGTATGCTGCTGGTGTCTTCCAGTGTGAAAATTGATGCAAAGTACCTGTGCAGTTCCTCCACCATTTCTTTGTTCCCCATTAATATTTCTCCAGCAGGCCGATGTTCACTCTTACCCCTCTCCCTTACCACATGAACGGGAAATAAAGCCTGACAAATTTTATTACAGCTCTTTGAGCAGTTACTAAGCAGGTGAACAGGAAGCAGTGGATATAATTTATTTGGGTTTCCAGAAGGTGTTTGATAACATAGAAACATAGAAGATGAGAGAAGTAGGCCATTTGATTCCTTGAGCTTGCTCCATCATTTATGATGATCATGGCCATGATAATGTAACACTACTTTAGGCTACTTAGCAAAAGTCTATGGTGTTGGAGGTAGCTCATTAGCACAGATAGAGGATTGACTAATTCATAGAAGACAGAATTGGGATATAAGGGACCTCAGGATTATAATATCTCCGGATAATAACCTGTACCTACCAAAGTGCTGCAGGGATCAGTGCTGGGGCCACAGTTACTTACAACGTGTATTAATTATTTGGGTGGGGAAACAGAGTGCCAAGTTTCTGAATGGCACAAAAATAGGTGGGAAAATAAGTGCTGAGGATGACTTGGAGTCTGCAGAGGGCTATAGACAGGTGAAGTGAGTGGGCAGTCTTGCAGATGGAATATAATTTGGGAATTGTGAAGTTATATACTTTGGCAGGAAGAATAGAGGAGCTGCATATTATTTAAATGGATAAAAGACTAAAGAAAGCTACATAATAGAGGGATTTAGGAGTCATAGAATCCCTACAGAGTGGAAGCTTGTCATTCAGTCCATCAAGTCCACACTGACCCAAACCCACCCTGTATTTTCAATGACTAATCCACCTAGTCTGCACATCTTTAGACACTATGGCAATATAACATGGTCAATCCACCTAACCTGCACATCTTTGGACTGTGGGAGGAAACCAGAGCATGCGGAAGAAACACACACAGATACAGGGAGAATGTGCAAACTCCACACAGAGAGTGCTAGAGGTTGGAATTGAACCCAGGTCCCTAGAATTGTGAGGCAGCAGTGCTAACCGCCGAGTCACTATAAATGAATGATGAAAAGTCAGCATTGAATTTCAGTGATAACAGGCAAAGTAATTGTTGGCCTTTGTTTCAAATGGAATGAGTATAAAAACAGGGAAGTTTTGCTAAAACTATACAAGGCATTCATCAGACCACTAGTGGAATACTGCAACCAGTTTTGGTCCCGTTATTGAAGGAAAGACATACTGGCATCAGTCAGTCCAGAGAAAGTTCACTAGGCTGATAGCAGGTATGAGGAGAAATTGAATAGATTTGGCCTGTATTCTCTGGAATATAGAAGAATGAGAGGTGAGTTTATTGAAACATACAAGATTCTTAGAGGATTTGACAGGGTAGATGTGAAAAGGTGGTCTCCCTTGTGGGAAAGTCTAGAACCAGAGGGCAGAATCTCAGAATGGGATTATACATTCAAGAAAGAGATAAGGAGGAATTTCTTCTCACAGAGGGTAGTGAATCTGTGGAATTCTTTACTGCAGAGGGCTGCTGAGATTGGGTCATTAAGTATATTCAAGGCTGAGGCAGATTTTTAATCAGTAAGGGAATCAAAGGTTATGGGGAAAAGGCAGGAATGAGTCATAGAGGATTATCAGATCAGCCATTATCTCATTGCAGAGTCAATTGGCTGAACGGCCAACTTCTTGTCTTTGTCTTATGGTCTTATGATCAGTCCTAGGTTTTCAATTATTTGGTATCTATATTAATTATGTTGAAAAGGAGGCAGAATATAGTGTACTTAAATTTGCTGGTAATACAGAAATCTGTGGGATAGCATGTTCAGCTGAGGACATAAATAATTTACAAAGGAAAATTGATTTGTTGAGTGAGTGCGTGAAGGCAGATGGGGTTTATTGCAGAAAAGTGTGAGGTCATGCACTTTGGTAGGAATAATCAAAAGACAGACTATTATTTATACAGAAAAAGATTCCAAAAAAAGGTGTAGCACAGAGGGGTGTTATTGTGCATGAAACACAAAAATGTAGAATGCTGGTACAGCAAGTATTTTGGAAAACAAATGAAATTTTGACCTTTATTGCTGGGGGTTGGAGTTTAAAATAGGGATGTCTTGTTACAACAACACAAGGTGTTGATGAGGTTGCACCTGGAGTACCGTATACAGTTTTGTTTGTTCCCTGTATTTAAGAAAAAAAATCAAAATAATGTGAAAGAAAGGAATGTGTACAGAGGAGGGGTGTTGATGGCCTTGTGGTATGATCACTAAACTATTAATCCAGGGACCTAGGCAATGTTCTGGGGACCAGGGTTTGAATCCTACCGTGGCAGATGGTGGAATTTGGATTCAATACAATATCTGGAATTAAGAGTTTAACAGTAGAATTGTTGTCAATTGTCAGGAAAATAACCCCATCTGGTTTACTAATGTCCTTTAGGCAAGGAAATTTGTCACCCATACCTAGTTTGACCTGTGTATGTCTTCAGATCCATAACAATGTAGTTGACCCTTAACAACCATCTGGGCAATGTGCAACGAATGTTGATTCAGCCAGCAATGTCCAAATACCATGAATGATTTTTTAAAAATGAATGACAATCAGAAGAGTTAGAGTTACTTAATGAATCAAACAATCTCACGCCCACCCCAATAAATCTCAGCACTGTCAATAGTATAGAACTGGGGATAATGATAATCTACTATATTCCTGTACATTAAAACAAAGCTAAGTCAATCCAAGTCCATCATCTAGAGTTTTGAATGAATAATTGTTAACATCCACTTCACAATGCAGATTGGAGCTCAGTCTACTATCTCAACTGGAATACCATACCTTTGATAATGTAGGATTTACTGAGTATCACACTGGGAATTAAGCACAGATTACGTCGTTGAGTCGTAGAGAAGAGTTCAAAACCACAAACTTCTAAAAAAAAGACGTGATCTGACACTAATACTGAGACTGATTCATGGTTTTTGTATTGTGCTCTGAAATCATGAACTGGTTAGAATATAGTAAGATACAAGTACAGTTTTTATATTAGTGTTTACTGTGGGTTTATTCTATTAAATGGAGTGGAGGGAGGAACCAACTGGATGAAAGATCCAGTTGGTGCAGAAATCATGGACTGAATGGTCTCCTTCTGTGCTACACTATGTCTTAGTTCTATTCTGTAATTCTGCTACAATTTAGTCACTGTCTCATTGAAATTAATAAGATTGCTCATTTGTATTGTCTGTCTGTGTATCATTGCCTGGTATCAATCAGCTTCTTTGTGAAGAAATTAGAGGTGGTAAATGGCTGCAGATAAAATCTCAGAGTGTATAGTGGGTGGCTAATCATTCTTACCTGCAGTATGCTGACTGCCCTCTGATGTTGGACATGAACCAGACAGGCACCTAGTGATGGAGATGAAGTTGAATTTCATTCCACCACTTCCCTTTTGCATCTTCAAGGTAGATTCTTCAAGTTTTCTTTCTTCTCCTTTTGTAAACAGGAAAACCTTTGGCTACAATTTTAGCGTCAGCTAAAATCATTTGTGCACATCTTGAATACTCCATTAATCCTGTTGCACTAAATCAATAAGGGTCATCTGTGAATTGAGTGTAATTATGGTCTCTTTATCCCATTTTAAGTTTATTAATGTTTTCTTGTACTGTTCATCTCTGTACTAATCTGATTAATTGCATAACAAATACAACACATGCTGCATTAGCCCTAAATTGAGTTGGATATGGGACAGAAAGACAAGGCAACATAGTCAGAGGATGACATGGATGCAGTAACTGTATTGCAACAGCAGGCTTGTAACTCAATCTGGGAAGGCAGTGGATAATTGCACAAGACAAGTTATTTTGCACCAGTAATTGTGTCATCCACAGAGTTCTCCTAAGGACATGTCTAATAGTGACGTGAGTGATGCATAATTAAGCTGTACTGTCGATGCTATGGATCAGCACAGTGGAGCTTCCAGCATACAGGCTGAATGAAGTGGTATAGCACAAATAGTGTGTTTCTAACCTTAACTGTGCCACAGAGTGGATGTGCATCTCAGAGGGACAGGAAGGATAATACTGGCTTGATAATACAACATATTCTTATCATTGTACAAATTTTATGTCTAACATGGGGAAATTACGGGAGAATTTACAATGACATGCCTTTTGAAAAATGCATGGATACTTTTGAGGTTAAAGGACCTGATTTTTAGGTATTCTAATTGCATAGATCATACAGTACAGAAATAGGGTATTCATCCTAACCAGTATATGTCGCCTTTTTGCCACATTGATCTGCACAGAATTGAGCAAAACCCAGTTGCTTGGAAAGAGGCTATGAGAATGAATGTGTGCGTGAGTATTTGTTAATTTATATATTTAATTCTTTTACACCTTTGTAGTGAATTTGCCACGCAGAGCAAGTGTCATGACCACAAGTCAGAACCCAAAAGTACTGAGGACATTTGTACACTTTAATTTCAAAATGTTTTTGAAAAGAGGATTGGGACAATAACTGCAGTGTAAAAACTTCCATGTGGGACTAATAAGATATGACATGAAAAAGGTGTTTGTTCAAACAGACTGGATTATGATCTCCTGTGAATACAAAGATCTGATATCAAAGGAGCTGATGACTCCAACTTAACAGCAAGCCACACTTGTGGATGATGTCCCATTTTGTGTTTTTCTCTTTGAAGAGTACACAAGGACAGGAGTTAAAAAGCCAGTTTCAAGTCTACTGGAGTGGACTAGTAGCACTGAATGTAGCTTGGTACACACCAGAACATTTAAGCATTAACATGCTGTGCAGGTCACAGTTGGAGAACTATCTCTGGTTACTCTTGCATTGTAGGCAAAGACTCTCTTTCACTCCGAGTGCTGCAAACCATATAAAAAAGGAATCAAGACAAAGGAACTTCAATAAGCCTACAAAACCAAGCATCTCAAAACAACCACTGCTCAACTACTGATGTCAATGCAACTGGTAACCTCCACTGCAACAGCCACAAGGTTCAACCATCTTCTGTCTTCGCAAACAATTCAGAGATTGACTCAGCAGGCCAAGCAGCATCAGAGGAGCAGGAAGGCTGATGGTTCGGGCCTAGACCCTTC
>NC_063357.1:1850610-1883639 GCF_021869965.1 Rhincodon typus | reverse complement strand
TTCGGGCCTAGACCCTTCGGCCCGAAACGTCAGCCTTCCTGCTCCTCTGATGCTGCTTGGCCTGCTGTGTTCATCCAGCTTTACACCTTGTTACCTCAGATTCTCCAGCATCTGCAGTTCCTACCATCTCAGGGATTGATTCACATATCTTTTTAAAATTTCTATTTAGACTCACCCCTTACTCAAATCTGCATTGCTAATTCTTCTTGCATTTAGGAATTAATAATCTCACTCTTTTTGTTAATTCAAGAAAGCATGATTAAATTAGCTCCTTTTGAAACATGAGCTTACTTGGGTCTGAGACATACACAAGAAAAGGGATCCTTTTCAAGTTAACATAGTTACAATCAAGAGTGTGAGTAAATAAAGTAAGTTCATCCCTCCTCACCCGGGGAAGTAACAGATTGGGGAACACTTCTGGAACATCACCCAGAGTCTGGTTGTAACACAAGGTTAACATCTCAGGTGGTTCATTAGAAGGTAAATGATCTGAAATGTTAACTCTGTTTCTCTCTCCAAAGATAGTGTCTGACCTGCTGAGATTTTACAACATCTTTTGTTCTTATATGAGATTTCCAGCGTCTGCAGTGTTACATCTCCATTTCCAAAAGCCTGGTTCGGTCACATCTGGAGTATTGTGTCCAGTTCTGGTCACCTCATTACAGGAAAGATGTGGAAGCGTTAGAAAAAGTACAGAGGAGATTTACCAGGATGTTGCCTGGAATGGAGGGAAGGTCTTATGAGGAAAGGTTGAGAGAGATAGGGCTTTTCTCTTTAGAACGACGAAGGATGAGAGGTGACTTGATAGAGGTGTACAAAATGATCAGATAGAGTAGACAGCCAGAGACTTTTTCCTAGGGTGGAGGTAGCTTTTACGAGGGGACATAGTTTTAAAGTGAAAGGAGGTAGATATTGGGGAGATGTCAGAGGTAGGTTCTTTACTCAGAGAGTGGTAGGGGTGTGGAATGCATTGCCAGAGAGGGTAGTGGAGTCGGCCTCATTAGGGTCATTTAAGCGGCTATTAGATGGGCATATGGATGATAGAATAAGGTAGCAGTGGAGGTTAGATAGACCTTAGGTTTAGGGTAAAAGTTCAGCACAACATTGTGGGCCGAAGGGCCTGTACTGTTTTATGTTCTATGTTCTATATTCCCTTAATGTCGTTAGTCTCCAGAAATCTATTGAGCTTAGTCTTGAACCTGCTCAACGGTTGAACTTCCACAGACCTCTGGGGTGGAGATTTCCAAAGAGTTACTATTCTGAGTGAAGAAATTTCTCCTCATGGCATTGAATCCCCACAGTGTAGAAATGGGCCATTCAGCCCATCCAGTCCACACTGACTGTCTGTAGACTATCTCACACAGACCCACAACCCCCACCTCATCCCCATAATCCCACATTTCCCATGGCTAACACACCTAGTGTGCACATGTTGGGGCAATTTAGCATGGCCAATGCACCTAACCTGCACATCTTTGGACTATGGGATGAAACCCATACAGACACAGGGAGAATGTACAAATGCCACATGGGCAGTTGCTTGAGGATGGGAATGAACGTGGGTCCCTGGAGCTGTGAGGCAGCAGTGCTAACCACTGAGTGACTGCATCTCAGTCCAAATGTTCTACCTTTTATTCTGGGATTATGTCACCCCATTTTAGAGTCACCAGCCAGGGGATGCATTTTACCTACATCAATCCTGTGAGCAGTTTATAAGTTTCAACGAGGCCATCTCACTTTCCTCGAAACTGTAAGGATTGCAGATTCAGTTTCCTCAAAGTCTGCTCATACACAATCCTGTCACCCCAGGGATTAGGCTGATGAACACCCATTGAACTCCCTGAGTGAGGTTAGATGAGACTAAAACTGTACATAATATTTCAGGAACTCCCTTCCTAACAGCATTGTAGGTCTACCTACACCAAAGGGAATGCAACAGTTCAAGAAAGCAGCTGACACCATCTTCTGTGGTGGGCAATAAATACAAGTCCATCCAGTGAAGCTCATATCATTGAATGAATTTAAAAAAGTGTGGTTTCACTAAGGTTTTATACAACAGCAGAATGGCATCTTCCTATTGATGAAATCCCTTTGAAATTAATGCCTACATGCCATTTGCCTTCCTAATTGTTTACTGCCCCTGCATGCTAGCTTTTAGTGGCTGATGGACAAGGACAATCAGTTTTCTCACATACTGAAGCAGTCCATGTCGACGAGATGGACAGATCTGGCAGCAAGATCTGGACAATAGCCAGATTTAGGCTGAAAAGTGGTAAGAAACATTTGTGCCACACAAATGCCAGGTGATTCTCATCTCCAACAAGATGTTTGACATTCAATGACAGGACCATTACTGAATCCCACCCTATCAACATCATGGGGGATACTATTGATCAGAAATTGAACTGGACTGTCTATATAAATATTGTGGCTGTAGGTCGGAGATAAGGGTTTCAAGCTGCTGTGCAATTCTCCCAGACTGACCTCTATGGAGCTGAAGACTGACTGTGACACATTCCCCAGACTGCTGAGGCACTGAACCCCTGCTTGAGATCATTCCAACTGGATGCCCGACCATATCCAATCCCCTGGACTGGTAACACTCACAATCCATGAACAAATGGAGAAAAAGTTAATGATGGCAAGTGATTCCAACGAAAGATCATTAGTGTGATAAGAACATAAGAACATAAGAACTAGGAGCAGGAGTAGGCCGTCTGCCCCTTCGAGCCTGCTCCGCCATTCAATAAGATCATGGCTGATCCTTTCGTGGACTCAGATCCACTTACCCGCGTTCTCACCGTATCCCTTAATTCCTTTATTGTTCAAAAAAAATCTACCTTTATTTTAAAAACATTTACTGAAGTAGCGTCAACTACCTCACTGGGCAAGGAATTCCACAGATTAACAACCCTCTGGGTGAAGAAATTCCTTCTCAGTTCAGTCCTAAATCTGCTCCCTCTAATCTTGAGGCTATGCCCTCAAGTTAACATTCCATTCCGTTCTGCTTTTATTTTCATATCAGTTCACTTTTATGTATTTTTAATTGTGGACTAAAATGGGAAATGAAATGTTTTAAAAACCAAGGATTGTTGAAGCATTGTTTTACTTTTTAAAGCAAGTAACCTGATACTCACTATAAGTACTGTTTACACAATTGCTTGTTCAAGTAGTGAGGGAAGTCAATTTGCAGATTAGCTACAGCTAAGGGATATGCATGGATGGAGCTTTTGCTGGCAACAAGTAGGTGATTGGTCTATGAACTAGTGACCCGTTATCAATGACAAAGTCCTTTTGCCTTCCAAGAAGTATCTGATTGGCTCTAGGTAGCTAAACAGCTTGAGAGTGTGACTGCTTTGGCAGAAACCATCAGACTTCTGCTGAAGAAGAAGCTTGTCTAAAAAGCAGCATTTTGATCACCAAAAGGATTATCTCAGCAAACCCTGTGAACAAGGACCACTGAATTGCTTTTTGTTTTTTCCTCTGCCCGTTATGTGTGTGTACATGTGCGTGTACAGAGGGTTAGAGTTTTAAGTAGCAGTATGATATACCAACAGTTCTTAATTATTTACCTGTCACTAGAATCTGTTCATCTGTAATAAATAGTAATTATTGTTGAGTACAGAAACCTGGTCTGTGCTTTCTGACAACCAGGGTAAGAAAGACAGGCAAATTGAAGAAATCCGTGTATTTTTATAAAATTTTAAACTTTGTTTGATGACTCCAGGAATAGTGGGGTTTGATCTCCAGCATGCTATCCCAATAAGGGGTGTCAATAGAGCCTATCTGATTGGTTCAGTGCTCCAGAATTTTCTGCTTTCGTTTCTTATTTCCAGCATCTGTACTATTTTCCATTTTGATATGTTGACATAAGCAGACTCTTTTTGCCATCAGATTAATTTATTGAAGCATGAAAAATGCATCATATCCTGAGATCTGAGAAATGCATAATAGAATGAAACAAGCCACTGTTGCAGCCTGTGTGACAAATAATCTGCCTCATGTGAGGGCAGCTCACCTTCTCAAGGGCAGCTAAGGACTGACAATAAATGCTGGCCAGCCAGCGACGACCATATTCCACAGTGAATAAAAAAAGTAAACCCATTATACAGTCAACAAAGACTGCAGATGCTGGAATCCAAGGTAGACAAACAGGAGGCTGGAAGAACACAGCAGGCCAGTCAGCATCTGGAGGAAAGGAAAAGTCAATGTTGCGGGTAATCTCCTTCTTCAGGACTGAAGAAGGGTAATACCTAAAATGTTGGCTTCTCCAGATGCTGCCTGGCTTGCTGTGTTCTTCCAGCCTCCTGTTTGTAAACGCATTATACAGTTGGGTTGGTCTAGGAGGATTTGACAATCATCTCCTAATTTTCCAATTATCAAAGCTGAAACTCAGCAAAAATAAAAACAGAAAATGTGTGAGAAACTGAAGAAGATATCCTGTTCTGAAGAAGAGTTAAACTAGACTTAACATATTAACTGTTTTTCTCTCCAGAGATGCTGCCAGACCTGCTGAGTTTTTCTAGTATTTTCTGTTTTTATCTCAGATTTCCAGCTCCCCAGTATTTTGCTTTCATTTAACTGATTCTCAGCATAATGACAATGACTTACATCATAAATGACCCTGCTGATGTAATTGAAACTCTAGTTTCAGTGTTTCCTGTTAATCTCATTGAATGAGTTCCTTGAATAAATGCTGATAAAGTGTCAGTGAAATCTTGACAAAGGATCCCAGCAAGTTTTCAGATATGTTTTAAAAGTTCTCTTCAAAGCTTTAACTGCAGTGATATACCTTTAGACAGCACTTAATATACTGTGCAGCAATTTGTTTATTCCCAAACACTTGATCACTGTTTGGAAAAGTGGGTGAGATTACGTGCCAACCAAGTGAATGTTGGACATATGAACAAAATACGTACAAATTAGGGGCAGGAGGTGGCCATTCCATGCCTCAGTCCTCAAGACTGTGGTTGATCTGATTGAGGCGTCTACTTTCCTGTCAAACCCTGATAACTATTGACTCTCTCGTTAGTCAAGAATCTATCAAACTCAGTTTTAGAAATTATGCTGCCTTCATTGCTCTCTGGTGAGCATAATTACACAGACTAATGATCTGCTGAGAGAGGAAATTTCTCCTTGTCTAAATCTAAATTTGAGACACCTTATTTTTAAACTGTCTCAGGGCTCTTGTGGCAGAGGTAGTGTCCTTACTTTGAGCCAGGAGGCCCTGGTTCGAGTCCCACCTGCTCCAGAAGTGTGTAATTAACATCCCTGAACAGGTTGGTAGGATAATATCTTAAACTGTTTCCCCTAGTGGTAGATTCCCCCACAACAGAGGATACTGTCTCTGTATCTCAACTGTCAAGTAACCACAGAACTTCATGTCTCAATAAAGCCACCTCTCACTCTTCTAAACTCCAATGGATATAGGTTCAATCTGTCCAATATTTCCTCCACAAGATACTCCCCCCTTCCCAGGAATCAGTCAAATGACCTTCTCTGAACTGTTTCCACATCCTGTTAAAGAATGCCAGCAGGCAATTTAATTGGCAATCAGCTGTTTAATGATTCTCCTGTTGATTATTTCGAGCACTTTTTCCAACAGGATTTCTTGTGCGAAATGTGGGCTAAATTGGCTTTTCAGCCTATGATCTTTGTTGGTCAGCTTGGAGGCTCTTTCAGACCTAAAGTATATGGGGAAAAATCATCCCCAATTTGTGGACATCAGCTGGTGACAGTGTGAAGCTCAGTCGTGATGATGATCACATAGCCTTTCAATTCAGAGACTGAGCTTTGAAATGAAGAACAGTCACTTAAATTTGAATAAACTCATATCCATCAAAATGTCAAGTCCTCTGGAAAGGAGGCAGAGAAGGAAATGTGACTGAGGAGATTCTGTTTAAGAAATTGCTGTCATGGAATGTTGTATCTGACAGTCATCTCTGGACAACTTGCATCAATGTGTATTTCCTGCATTTCCAGCACACTATTTTTTTAATTGCATGTGGACAGTACTGTTTGTCAATATTTATTTTTATCTGTGTCCTTTAAAATTAAACACAATCGGGAATACTTCAGTCAAGGCACTGTAACTGTCAGACAACAATTGGTGTCAGGAAATGGTAGTAAACTGATATTGTTAATAATTTAGAAAGTTGTTTTAGACACAAACATAATCATAAACAAAAGCAATATCAAGCTCAGCATACTCATCAATAAGCAACAATTTTCATGTGAATATTTAAAAATTGCTTTGACATTTCTGCTGAGAGTACACTTTAGTCAGAAAGACTCCTACTTAACCTCTTGCTTCCATTTTCTTTCTAAGTACTCATGCCCAAAGTTTTTGTTTTGTTTAATATCTTTTATATTTTCACAAGAGTTTTGAGTTTTATGCAGCATGAATTAATTTATCCATTAGAAAGTATTTTTATTCAATTGCTCAGAATGTTTTACCTTGAAGCCCTCAAGCTTACTTTGCTGATATGATCTGACAAATAGAAAGCTCTTAAGAAATTACCTAATAGGTTTCTCCTCTGCTCGACAAAGTTCACAGACTTATTATTCCCAAAACCAGTCAACACTCCTGATTAGTTGGAACAAGCTACAATGTTGTTACAGCAGGTAGCTTACTCATCTGTGGATAAAATATTTTTGAAACTTGCAGAGATGAAATAAAAACATGATGTAACATACTGTGCAATCGTAGTCCCATCAGATTTTTAGTCCAAAGTTACTTCATCCACTAGTGGAAAACTCAAGTGAGAGCGTCCAGAGAGGGGCTTTTACCACCTTTAAGCTCTGCAAGCTTGCTTTCCTTACGTGGTCTCTCCTGCTACTGGGCTGCTTTTATATTTAATACTAGAGCTGTACTGAGCATCAGCTTGCCCAAGTTTACTTTGGTTTGAATTTCAACAACTTTAGAGCAAACAAAATGACAAAGCTTCCTCTTACCTTTTCCCACTGACCCTAGACAACAATGCAGTTCCTTTAGTCCGCTTGAGAAAATGCCACTGAGCAGCAATGGGTGGAGAAAAGCATGGTTACATCAGGTGGATAAGAATGGCAGCTGGGAGCCGTAAACATGATCTTTTATGCGCCCCAGGCACTGCTACTTGAGTAAAGGTGAATATATTGTTTTATTTGCATTCTTTTGTATGGTATTGAAGACAGCTGGGTACAACTCCAGTAATTCCTCAGCTTTTAAGTATATGAAGCACTGATTGCTTACTCGACAAAACTCCAGACTGAGTCTCATTGAACTGTATTTGTCATGATGTGTTGGTATCTGCGAGGCTACGTGACCCTCTGAAAGTTGAAGCAGCTGTCATATTGGTTAGTGCCAATTAGGTACTTAGCTCTGGTCAGTTCCCAGATCCAAAAAAAAATGTGCAATCAGCAGTAGCAACAAGACAATTTTGCTTGTTAAAATTTTAAACTTACGTTTTACTGAGTTTTAAAATCTATATTTGTGGCATTGCTAGGTAGATCAGCATTTATTGTTCATCCCTAATTGCCCTTGAGAAGATGGTGGTGAGCTGCCTTCTTGAAACACTGCTGTCCTTATTGTGTAGAGACACCCACAGTGGTGATAGAGAGGGACTTTAAGGATTTTGACCCAGTGACACTAAAGGAACAGCAATATATTTCTAAGTCAGGATGGTAAGTGGCTTGGAGGGGAACTTTCAGGGGGTGATGTTCATGTGTATCTGCCGCCCCTGTTCTTTTAGGTGGTAGAGGTCATAGCTTTTGAAGGTGTTGTTGGAGCAGTTTTGGTGAGTTAATGCAATGCATCTTGTATGCTACCACTATGTGTCCAGGATGGTGGAAGTGAATGCTGTGGTGCCACTCAAGCAGGTTGCTTTGTCCTGGATGGTGTCAAGCTTCTTGTTGGAGCTGCATCCATTGAGGCAAGTGGGGAGTTTCAATCACATTCCTGACTTGTTCCTTGTAGATGGTGGACAGGCTTTGGGAAGTCAGGAGATGAGTTACACGCTGCAGAACCTTTGGTTTCTTGACTTTGCTCTTTTAGCCAAAATCTTTACATGTCTACTCCAGTTCCTGTTATTTTCATTTTGGAGTCAGACAATTGCAGGTTCAAACTCTACACCAAGGTCTGAGTGAATAACTCAAGCTGACACAATAGTGAGTACCAAGGACTACTGATTTATCATAGGTGACATTAGAAGTAACATTCTATTTGTTCACGTAATTAGGAACATCGGAACAGGAGTAGGTCATGCAGCCTCTCAAACCTATGTCACCATTCAATGAAATCATAGCTGACCTGCCTTTGGCCTATATCCCTCAATCATTTACATACCAAAAATGTATGATCTTAGATTTGTTTAAGATAAGTTTGGGAAGGCAACAGAAAAGGATTGCAGTCTTGCTGCATATTAAATCTTGATTACTTATAAAGTTATATTTGACTTCCTCTTTGTCTTTTCCATTTACCTCCCTCACTTCTTCATTTCCAAAAGAAAGTACTCTTGCTGAGCTCCCACAAACTCACTTCCTAGTTCCCAAAACCCTCATCTTTGTTCTTCTACAAATCCTGACATCTCTGCTGTTGTTAAGTTACTCCTCATGCCCCTATCTCAGTTTGTGGAACTCATATTCTCAATGCCCCAGTAATAACCACTGGCCCCTCTCCTCCTAAAGCATCAAGTGCAAACTTGAAGAATGATGTCACTAAGCAGGGTTGATTTGGAATCATCAGATCTGGTGTAACCATACAAACAAGGAACAAGAGTAGGCCATTCAATCCTTAGAGCCTGTCCTGTCTCTGTCTGCCAAAACTACCTATTATTCTGAAGTTCTTCTTCTTTATGTCCAAATTCCTTAAGCTTCTAACTTCTTGCTTTAAAACCCAAGCACTGAGAGATTTTGGATTCGATGCAATTGTAACGATTCCCATCATTTCTTCTCTCACCTTTCTCCCTGCCCGTAACCATTCCATGTCACTTTTCCACTCTGATCCTGAAACTTAGTTTCTCCTCTATTTTCTACTTGCTTCAAATTCATTTCATCCACAAGACACACGGCTTATTCTCCCAGTCTCCGCCCCTCCATTCCCTGTTCACTTAGTTCCCTTTCTTGACAATCAGGTAGGGCCAACCTCACCACAGTTCCCTCTGTTCAGGTATTATGCCTCTCTCCATTAAATTGCAGCTCTTTATTTTAAAAAAAATGTGCTCCATCCTTCTCTCTATCATGACACACCAACTTCATTATGCTGCTGTTAAAATCACACAGTTTTATAAATTATTTTCTAGGTCTCCAAGACAGTAGAACTCCCTCCTTCACAGAATTTCTTCCTCATGTAAATGCTAAGGTTTGAAATCTAACCAATTAGTAACATTTGGATTTACTTCATTTTCCTGCTCGTTGATGTCCTGCAGAATGGGCCATGAGCGCTTGCTCAGGTTTCTAAATTTAGAACAGTAAATATGTGATAAAAGAACCCCAGTATTTAACAATGGTGACCATGTAACCACTGTCAGTTGCTATAAAAAGCCATCTGGTGCACTCATGCCCTTTACGGAAGGAAATCAGCCATCCTTTTTGGTTTTGCCTACATATATCTCCAGACTCACAACAATGTGGGTAGCTCTTCCCTCTGGATAATTAGGGATGGACAATAAATGCTGGCCTAGCCAGCGAAGCCCACATCCCATGAAGGAATAAAGAGAAAGGATCAAGGACTTAGGAGAGATGATTTATAGATAGTTTATTTGGTTAGATTCAAGAAAGCATATAAAATGGAGAGAGGAATTAAGCAACAGAGCTTCTAGGAAAATAAATTAAAACATAAAGTCTTGGAGAAACTCAGCAAGTCTGGCAGCATGTGTGGAGAGAAAGAAACAGAGTTAACATTCCAAATCTAATAGGATTCTTCTTCAGAACTCAGAGCTTCTGAGAGAGTGCCTAATAGTGGTGAAGTAGTTGAAACTTCCACAACTAGTAAGAGCAGCGGACGTCCATGATGGGAGGAACAAAGGGCTTGACAAGCATATAGTAAGAGAGGTCACAAAGCAAGTGAAAAAAAAGGACTCTGAGAATTTTCAATTAAGAACAAAGATTTCTGA
This sequence comes from Rhincodon typus, assembly GCF_021869965.1. Lineage (NCBI taxonomy): Eukaryota > Metazoa > Chordata > Chondrichthyes > Orectolobiformes > Rhincodontidae > Rhincodon > Rhincodon typus. The sequence goes on along the minus strand of NC_063357.1, from coordinate 1,873,548 downwards.
ATTGAATACATTCAGGGATAGAGCACATGTGTAGAATGGTGAATTGTGAAGTGTGGGAACTAGAAACCAGAATTTTGGATAGCTTGGTGTTTAAGAGATCAGGAAAGGGGCATTGGTGAAATCAAGTACAGAGAAGACAAAAGCATGAATGAGTGTTTTGACAGGAGAGAAGTAGAGTAGAAATAGACAATAAAACCATAGGACTTAGAAATAGAAGTAGGTTATTCAACCCATTGAGTCTGCTCCACTTAATGAGATAATAGTTAATCTGATAATCCTCTATACCACCTTCCTATCTTTTCCATAAAATCCTTGATTCATTGCTAATTAATTTTCTGTTCTCTATAGAAAAGTCAATCTCAGCCTTGAACACACTTAATGATCCAGCGTCAACGACTCTCTGCAGTAAAGAATTCCAAAGATTCACAATCTACTGAGAGAAGAAGTTCCTTCTTATTTCTGTCCTAACTGGGTGACCCCTTATTCTGAAATTATGCCCTCGGATCCAAAGCTCTCCCACAAGGAAAAACAACCCCTCTACATCTATCCTGTCAAGTCTTCTCAGAATCTTATGTTTCAATAAGGTCCACAATACCATAAGAGATAGGAACAGGAGTAAACTGTTTGGACCCTCAAGCCTGCTCCGCCATTCAATAGGATCATGGCTGATCCAACATTCCTCACGCCCACTTTCCTGCCCTTTTCCCAAAACCCTTGATTCCCCTATTGATCAAGAGTTTATCTATGTCAGCCTTAAATATACACAAGGACTCTGCCTCCGTAGCTCTCTGTGCAAGGAGTTCCAAAGACTCAGAATCCTCTGAGAGAAGAAATTTCTCCTGATCTCACCCTTATATTAGTGCCCCTTTATTGTGAAACTATGCTCTCTAGTCCTAGAATCTCCAATGAGGAAAAACATCCTCTCAGTATTTACCCCATTAAGCCCCTTAAGAATCCTCCGTGTTTCAATAAGATCATCTCTCATTCTTTTAAACTCCAGTGAGTAGAGTCCCATCTTGTTCAATCTTTGCTCATAAGATAATCCCTCCATGCTAGGCATCATCCTAGTGAACCTTCTCTGAACTGCCTCCAATGAAATAATATCTTTGCTTCGCCTCTTATCCTTCTAAACTCCAATGAATGCAAACCCAACCTACTCAACCTCTTATTATAAGAAAACCCATCTATACCCAAAGTCAATCCAGTGAACATTCTCTGGGCTACGTCCAATGCCAATATATCTTCCCTCAAATAAGGAGACCAAAACTGTTTACAGTATTCTAGGTGTGATCTGACTAATGCCTTGTATGGTTTTAGCAAGACTTCCCTACTTTTGTACTTCATTCCCTTTGAAATAAAGTCCAAAATTCCATTTCTCTTTCTGCTAAACTTGAATACAACTTTTTGTAGTTCATGCACAAGGACCCCCTAAACTCCTTGCAGCCTCTGTCCATTTAAGTTTATTGTATTCTGATCTTTTATTCATCCTGTCAAAGTGCATAAATGCATATTCCATATTATAATCAATTTGCAACATTTTTACCCATTTGTTTAACCTTTCTGTATCTTACTGTAGACTTTTTGTGTCATCCTCTCAACATTTATTGTTGAGGCAGAAATGCTTGTCTCATCCTTAAAACTTGATACCTAAAAATCAGCAAAGCAGTATTATAAATATTGTAAAATCTAGCCAGCAGAAACTGATTGATGTCAGATACAGATATAGCATCAGGCAGTGAGATAAGCAGTGAAGGAAAATTATCTGTGGCATGTTGAGTATAAGAGTACAGACATGCAGCTGTGGCCTGAGGTGCTCTGGCAGGCACAGAAAGTGGCACAGAGATGATCCTAATGGTTGCATCAGTTAATTTCAATGTTGCATACTTTACTGCACCTGGCATTACAAGATATTAATGTCTTGCTTGTCATGTTGTAAGTGAAGTGCTTTGTCCACAGCTGTGTGAGTGCAGGATAGAATATACAGAAACTTGCAGGTTGGCTGCATTACATTCTGATATACAAACATTACATCAGTAATCAAATGATTTTGATGCACACCAGACTCCCTCATCTTCTACTATGCACAGTTTTGAGGTTGAAGTTCAAATGCAGTTCAGATTTATTGATGCAATCTATTAGCGTCTTATCTGAAATAATTGGACAGTCAATCCAGTTCTTAGTATATATATTCCTTAATGAGAGTGTTTAATGGGGACAGTGCAGAGGGAGCTTTATTCTGTATCTATTACTGTGCTGTCTCTGTCATGGGAGTGTTTGATGGAGACATTGTAGAGAGCTTTACTCCATGTAGTACCTGACTTGGGAGTATTTGCTGGGTTAATGAAGATATAAAATGGGAGAGGATTCCATTGTTTTGCACCACTGCTGCTCACTTGATAAACACAATAATTTCCACAAAAGAAGTTATAAGAACTATGAAATAGTCCTTGTTTTTGACTTGCCTGCAAAATGTGTGACACTACTCCTCTGTGATGAAATCCAAAATTCTTTTCACATTTTTAGCATTGTCCTTCATTGGCACAAGAGTTTCATTTTCTGAGATTAAAGTTGATCTACTTTGAAAAAACAATTATGCTAGAGATTAAGTAAAAGACTGAAATTTAAACTCTAGTTTCTGACAATACCCACAGACAAGTGAAGAATTAAACTTTTCATGGCCCACTGGGATAGAGTGCTGGAAATCAAGTTCTATTATTCCCAGAGTCACGACAAATATTAAAATTTAATGAGAATACTATAAATTCCAATTTGCCCCTGAGTCACTGCTACCTAGGATGAAGTAAATTACGCCAGGTTCCTTCAGTAACAATAAAAAATTATTTATTATAACACACTTAATTTTAACAAGAACAGTGAAAGAGCAATATTTCTAACTCATGTAACTTAAACTTTATCACTTTTAAAATTCCCAAACTCACATGGACACTCAAAGAAAGGAACAAAACACAAATATTACAAGTGGAGAGGAAAAATTAGTCAGTAGAACACAATTCTGTATCTCTAGTCCAAATTACAGAACTAGAAGGGTTGGTTTCACAATCCTCTATTCTTCGATGAAGCCTCAATGTTATCTGCACAATGACAATTTGTTTTCAGTTCACTGGTTGCTTGGTTGGATTGAAGTCTTTCTTTTTCCTGTGGGCTTTAGTATTTCTCCTTTCAGCAATCCCGAAAGTAGCTTTTCCATGCTCCTTCAACAAAAATTGGAGAGGACAAATTTTCAGAAGAGAGATTTAAATGCGGATGCTGTGAGCTGCTGGGGTTTCTATCCTCTTCTGGTTTGCTCCTCTCACAGAGTCTGTGTTAAATTGCAACATGACTAAATAAATGCTTGTTGTTATGCAGAACTCTCCTGAACCCATAACAAATTTTGCCAATTGAAAAGCCAATCAAAAGAAAGCACAGGTAATAGTGCTTTGTCTGGGCACAGAGTCCCCAAAAGTAGCATTTCTGCATTTGTATCAGTTAGCTTTGCAAGCTTTATAAGCAGCAGTTCTTTTGTTGTTTAAAAAGGTGTCCATTTTTCTCAGTTTCAGTCCATATTCTAAAGCATAAAAAGTTGTGGTGTCATCGTTAAAAGAAATAAAACAATGGGTTGACTTGTATAGGAACCTGAATGATCTAAGCTATGGCTAGAAATGTGGCAGAATTACATGAGAATTCTGGAAAGACCTGTCTTGACCCCACTGGGAGCAACTTACTGCAACTTTTAAGCAAGTTCCAGGCATCAAAGTGAGATTCTCATTCAGGAACTATGTGTTGCATATTGAAGGGGATTACTGCTTGGTAATGACCTTATTAACCACAGCTCACTAATATACAGTTTCCCATCCTGCCACTCTCCATGAACAAACTAGACACCGAGAATTCTTGCAGAGATAGTAGGAACTGCCGATGCTGGAGAATCTGAGATAACACGGTGTAGAGCTGGATGAACACAGCAGGCCAAGCAGCATCAGAGGAGCAGGAAAGCTGACGTTTCGGGCCTAGACCCTTCTTCAGAAATGGGGGAGGGGAAGGGGATTCTGAAATAAATAGGGAGAGAGGGGGAGGCGGATAGAAGATGGATAGAGGAGAAGATAGGTGGAGAGGAAACAGACAGGTCAAAGAGGCGGGGGTGGAGCCAGTAAAGGTGAATGTAGGCGGGGAGTTAGGGAGGGGATAGGTCAGTCCAGGGAGGACGGACAGGTCAAGGAGGCGGGATGAGGTTAGTGGGTAGGAGATGGGGGTGGGGCTTGAGGTGGGAGGAATGGTTAGGGAGGCGGGGACTAGCTGGGCTGGTTTTGGGATGCGGTCAGGGGAGGGGAGATTTTGAAGCTTGTGAAGTCCACATTGATACCCTTGGGCTGCAGGGTTCCCAAGCGAAATATGAGATGCTGTTCCTGCAGCTCTTAACCGAGAATTCTTGACTTGGAAGTTAGAGACGGTACTTGGCAACTTTAGCTTGTTGTTGACTGCAGAGAGCTTCCATGTTGATCACCATGCAGAAACATCTCCGGGCATAATTCATTGGCACTAGTCACGTACCCCTTTTTCATGGATAGTGGCATCTGATAATTGCAAACCACGCAGGACCATCATGGACCCTCTCCAATCCATTTACGAGATACTTAGGAAGCATAAATCTGCATTGTAGGGTGCACCATCTTGGTTTGGTTCTATTTAGGCCCTATCTTGTGCATTTTCTTCTCCTATATTGACAAGTAGGTGTGCTGCCTCTTGCTCTCCAGTCTAATCTTGTAAACTTTGTATAATGTTCTTCCAATTTCTAATGATATCATATTTTCACAGTGCTCACCTCTGTCTCCCCCTTTCTCTTCTGGACTTCTCGGTATCCTCTCATAGTGGGTTTTCTAGCCCAACTCCACAACTTGTTTTTATATAGACATTTATATTTAATATTGCTTGGAGGGCTCATTTGGAAGGGAAAAGGAGGTTATTTCAAGTTTTGTAGACATACTTAGAGTTGTTTCTTTAAAAGAGGTCACTAAAAATTCACTGTGGCCATTGGAATTTTTTTTTAAACAAGGCTCCTAGAATATGAATGCTAAGTGTTTACTTTGCTGTCAACCTTGCTTGGGCTGTTTTGAATAATGACTGCCTTGGACAGGTTCTCATTTTACCTGGTTCAATTGGAGAAAATCCTGCTTAGAACAAGCTGAGTTAGGGAAAGTTTGCTGTGATTTTGACCCAGTGACACTGAAGGAACAGCAGTATATTTACAAGTCAGGATGGTGAGTGGCTTGGAGAGGAACTTGCAGGTGACGGTGTTCTCATGTATCTGCTGCCTTTGTCCTTCTACATGGGAATGGTGGTGGTTTTGGAAGTTTCTGTCAGAGGATCCTTAGTGAATTTCTGCAGTACGTCTTGTAGATGGTACACATTGCTGCTACTGACAATTGGTGGTGGGCAAAGTGAACGTTTGTGGATGTAGTGCCAATCGAAAGGGTTGCTTCAATTGTCCTGGATGGTGTCAAGCTTCTTGAGTGTTGTTGGAGCTGCACTCATCCAGGCAAGTGGGGAGTATTCTATCACACTCCTGACTTGTGCCTTGTAGATGGTGGACAGGCTTTATGGAGTCAGGAGGTGAGTTATTCCTAGTCTTTGACTGCCTTTGTAGCCACAGTTTTATACGGCTGGCCCAATTCAGTTTTTGGTCAACGGTAACTCCCAGGATGTTGATCGTGGGGGACTCATAAATAGTAATATAATTAAATGTCAAGGGGCAATGGTTAGATTCTCTTTTGCCAGAGACGATCATTATCTGGTACCTTTGTGTTGCAAATGTCTCTTTGTCCCTTATCAGCCCAACCATAAAACCTGGATAAAAAATACAAAGAACAGCAGATGCTGAAAATCAGAAACAAAAACGGAAATTGCTGGAATAGTTCAGCAGGTCTGGCAGCATCTATGGAAAGAAAGCAGAGTTAATGTTTTGCGTGCAGTGAACCGTCTTCAGAACAATGGTCTTTCTCTCCACAGATGCTGCCAGACCTGCTTGAGTTTCTCAGTAATTTCTGTTTTTATTCCTAAAACCTGGATATTGACTAAATATTGCTGCATTCGGACATGGACTGTTTCAGTATCTGAAGAGTCATGAAAGGTGGAGGAGGGAAGGTCATTGATGAAGCAGCTGAATTTGGTTGGATCTAGGATACTCCCGTGAGGAATTCCTCCAGAGATGTCATGGAGTTGAGATGGCTAACCTCCAACAACCACAACCAGCTTCCTTTGAGACAAGTATGACTTCAACCAGGGAAAAGTTTTCCCCTGATTCCCATTGTAGAGTTTGCATGTTCTCCTTGTGTCTGTGTGGGTTTCTGCCCGGTGCTCCAGTTTGCGCACATAGTCCAAAGATGTGCAGGTTAGCAGATTGGCCATGCTAAAATTGTCCTGTCGTGTCCAGGAATGTGCAGGCTAGGTGGGTTAGCCATGTTTCATGCAGAGTCACAGGGTTAGGGTGTGAGAGTGGATCTGGGTGGGATACTCTTCGGAGGGTCAGTGCAGACCCAATGAGCCAAATGGCTTTTATCTGCACTGTAGGGATTCTATGATACTATTCTATTATTGCAGTTTTTCTCAGGCTTCTTGATGCAGCCTTGATATCAAAGACACTCACTTGCAGCTCACTTCTGGAATTCAGCTCTATTGTCCATATGTGAACTAGCGCTGGAGCTGAGTGGCCCTGGCAGAACCCAAACTGGGCGTCACTGAGCAGGTTATTGCTGAGCAGGTGCTGCTTGATAGCACTGTTGATGACACCTTCCATCACTTTAATGATGATGCAGAATAGACAGATGGGACATTTTTAGGCCACGTTGGACTTTTCCTGCTTTTCGTTTACTGAACATAGCCCGGCAATGTTCACAGTGTTGTAACTTGGCTAGAGGTGCAGCAAGTTCTGGAGCACATATCTTCAGTACTATTGCCAGAATATTGTCAGGGTCCATAGTCTTTGTAGTATCCAGTGCCTCGAACTGTTTCTTGACATCACATGGAGTCAAACAAATTGGCTGAAGATTGGCATCTGTATGCTGGGGACCTCTGGAGAGGTGAGGAGTTGAATATCAGACAACACAACACCTGTCTCGAGTCCAACTGCCTTATTGCGGGCAGTTTTTCTCCAGGGATAAGACAGAGGCAGGTATTATGGGAAAGGAAGGTGCATAGCACAGTTATTACTGTTGGTGTATGTGGGGAGGTGTCCCAAGGGAGTCAGTAGACAGCTTGCATGATGACTGGTGAGGCTGATTGAAAAAGATGTCATATGCAATGTTGGGAGTGGTAGAGCATGAGCAAGGTGAGAGGTGGGTACATTAATAGAGACTGAGTGAGTGCAAAGTTTCAGATTCAAATTTGTAGCACTTACCGTGCTGGAGTGGAGAAGCACATTAACCTTGTTCTCACAGTGCTGTGCATTCCTCCACATGGCTCAGAATGCTTTAACCTAATTGTCAAACTCCGAGTAGGCTGGCATGATCTGCTCATCCTGGGGGATGTGCCTTTTGTACACCACCCCATCTAGCAGGACCTCCAGGACCACAATTTCGCCTTCTCTGGTCCAATGTGGGGCAAATGTCAGGAACTGTGCAGGGCAGCTCTGGATTGACAGTGCTTGTCTGGAGGCCACACAGGATTTTATTGGTGGCATGGGCGCCACAGATGCTGGTGAATTCCAGAATATCTGCATGACAAGTTGTTCTGACAATGGCGCATAGTAAGACAGGGCCGAAATCAAATGTGATACTTAACGAGGGATCAAGTATCAATTTATTTGATGATTTTTATAAGAGATGGTGAGAAAACTCATTCAGCTTCATGGTGACAATCACATCACCAAACTTGATGCAACTCAGACCAAGAAACTGTAAGATTCATCCCCGTCCTGCGTGCTAACCAATCTTAATCCATGCTATTACGTTACACCCAATACCATGAGCTTCTATCTTGTGCAATAAATTTTTACGTGGAATCTAATCAAATGCCTTCTCAAAATCCAAATACACTACATCTAGCAGTTCCACCTATCAAAACTGTTTGTTATATCCTCAAAGAACTCATGTTGACTTCATTTGATTTTGTAAAATTCCTATTTTTTTATTTTCCGGTACTTTTGATTGTGGACTGAAATGGGAGAAAAAGTTTAAAAACCAAGGATTGTTGAAGGATTCTGGGTAAAATTATGCCTGTAAGAGCTACTCCCTTTTTGAGGTATTTTCAGTGTTAGATCTGATTTCCTCAAATTCTAGGAGCAGTAATTACCGTATTCTTAGCTGTTGCATTGTTTTGGAACTTTGTCAAAAACAGATCAAAACAATGGCACTTTAAAAAAAGAAGACAGACAGACAGTGACCATATGGAAAGTGAATCAAATGGAGAAATAAAGCTGCACTCCTGTCTGACCAAGCAGTGAATCTGCACGATTAACTGTTCTGCTGTTTGATTTCAAGTATCTCTGGACATCAGAGTCGTGTAAGGAAAATTAACAAACAGCTAAATTCACAGCTGACCTTGGAGAAACCCGTGTGGGAAAGCTCACAGCAGGGGAGCAGCTTTGTGGCTTTTTAAAGTGTAACCTTACTGTTTTTTTTTGTGAATCTACAATAGTGAGTAGAATGGGTTCCTTTTTGATTATATGTTTTATTGTGACCTGTCTCTTGTTTAAACTTTAAAAATATAAAACACAGGTACTAGGGCTAGCCTGGAGCAGTGTTTTTTAGAGCAGTAATACTGTGCTATTTTCTGGGTCTGTAGATAGTTAAGATGCAAAGATGGACTTCAGTAGAGTGATGTGTTCTTCCTATTGGATGTGGGAGATTAGGGAGAGTTTCCATGTTACTGATGATTATGTTTGCAGGAAGTCTGTTTGTTTGCGAATCCTATAGGATCGCATAGATTGGTTGGAGCAGCAGTTAGACGCAATGAGGAATTTGCAGGAGCTAGGGGGTGTAATGAATGGCAGTTGCTGGAAGGGAGATAAATCAAAGATACAGTCAGGTAGATGGGTTACCTCCCAGAAAGGTAGGAGAGGGAGGCAGGTAGTGCAGGAGTCTCTTGTGGCCGTCCCCATCTCCAGCAAGTATGCTGTTTTAGAAAAATGTAGGGAGTGATGGACTGTCAGGGGAATGTAGCACTGACAGCCAGGTTTCTGGTACCAAGACTGGCTCTAATGTAACGAGGCGTTATGTTATGTTCCAAGTGATCATTTGTGATGAGGGACTCTCTAGTCAGAGGCACAAACACACATTTCTGCAGCCAACAGCAAGACATCACAATGTTGTCTCCATGATGCCAGGATCAAGCGATATCTCAGAGAAGGTGCAGAATATTCTCAAAGGGGAGAGGAACCAGCAGGAGGTTGTTGTACACATGGGAACTAATGACATAGGAAGAGAAAAGGATGAGTTTCTAAGGAGAAAATATAGGAAGTTAGGCAGGTATTTGAAAAGGATATCCTCAAGGGTAGTAATATCTGGATTGCTCCCGGTGCCACGAGCTAGTGAGGGTAGGAATTGGAGAATAGAACACATGAATGCGTGGCTGAGGAACTGGTGCAGAGGAGAAGGATTCATATTTTTAGATCATTGGAATCTATTTGGGGTAGAAGTGACCTGTATAAGAAGGACGGATTGTACCTAAATTGGAAGGGGACTAATATACTGGTGGGGAGATTTGCTAGAGCGGCTCAGGAGGATGTAAACTAGTAAGGGGGCAGGGGGACACCCAAGGAGATAATGAGGAATGAGAGCAGTCTGAGGCTGGTACAGTTGGGAAAAGGAGTAAGTCAAACAGTCAGGGGCAGGCAGGAACAGAGAACCAGGTAGGACTGATAAATTAAACTGCACTTATTTCAATGCAAGAGGGATAACAGATTTTTTTCTTTATTCATTCACGGGATGAGGGGGTCACTGGCTAGGCAGCAGTTATTTGAGTGGAACTGAGAAATAAGCAAGGGATGATAAAAGTTATAGAGTCATAGAGATATACAGCACGGAAACAGACCCTTTGGTCCAACTCATCCATGCTGAACAGATATCCTAAATAAATCTAGTCCCATTTGCCAACATTTGGCCCATATCCCTCCAAATCCTTTCTTTCATACACCCATACAGATACCTTTTAAATGTTGTAATTGTACCAGCCTCCACCGCTTCCTCTGGCAGTTCATTCCATACATGCACCAACCTCTTGTGTGAAAGGTTGCCCCTTAGGTCCCTTTTAAAACTTTCCCCTTTCATCTTAAATCTATGCCTTCTAGTTTTGGAGTCCCCACTCCAGGGAAAAGACCTTGTCTAATTTACCCTATCCATGCCCCTCTTGATTTTATAAACCTCGATAAGGTCACCCCTCAGCCTCTGACACTCCAGGGAAATTAGCTCCAGTCTATTCAGCCTCTCCCTATAGCTCAAACCCTCCAAACCTGGCAACATCCTTGTAAATCTTTTCCAAACCCTTTCAAGTTTCACAACATCCTTCCTCCAGCAAGGAGACCAGAATTGTATGCAGCATTCCAACAGTGGCTTAACCAATGTCCTATACAGCCACAACATGACCTCCCAACTCCTATACCAATAAAGTCAAATGTACCAAATGCCTTCTTCACTATCCCATCCACCTGCGATTCCACCTTCAAAGAACTATGAACCTGCACTCCAAGGTCTCTTTGTTCAGCAATACTCCCCAGGACCTTACCATGATCACCTTATTGGAATTGTACTATAGACCCCCCAATAGTCAGCGGGAAATTGAGAAACAAATTTTTAAGGACATCGCATGGTTATCTGTAAGAATAATAGGGTGGTTGTGGCAGGGGCTTTAACTTTCCAAATATAGACTGGGACTGCCATAGTGTTACAGGCTTGGATGGAATGGAATTTGTTAAGTGTGTAAATGAAAATTTTCTGATTCAGTATGTGGATGTACCTACTCTTGGGAAATAAGGCAGGGCAAGTGACTGGGGTGTCAGTGGGGGTGCACTATGGGGCCAGCGACCATAATTCTATTAGTTTTAAATTAGTGATGGAAAATGATATACCAGATCTAAAAGTTAAAGTTCTAAATTTGAGGAAGGCCAATTTTGATGGTCTTAGGCAAGAACTTTCAAACGTTGATTGGGGCAGATGTTTGCAGGAAAAAGGATGGCTGGAAAATGGGAAGCCTTCAAAAATGAGATAATGAGAGTCCAGAGACTGTATGTTCCTGTTAGGAAGAAGGGCGGGGTTGGTAGGTATAGGAAATGCTGGATGACTAGAGAAGTTGAGGTTATGGCCAAGAAGGTGAAGACAACATATGTCAGGTATAGACAGCAGAGATCAAGTGAATCCTTAGAAGAGAATAAAGGCAGTAGAAGTATGCTCAAGAGGGAGATCAGAATGGCAAAAAGGGAACATGATATAGTTTTGGCAAACAGGGTTAAGGAGAATCCAAAGGGATTCTACAAATACATTAAGGACAATGGGGTAACTAGGGAGAGAATAGGGCCCCTTAAAGATCAGCAAGGCCACCTAAGTGTAGAACCGCAGGAGATACTAAATGAGTATTTTGCATCAGTGTTTACTGTGGAGAAGGATATGGAAGATATAGAACATAGGGAAATAAAAAACATCTTGAAAAATATCCATAATACAGAGGAGGAGGTGCTGGATGTCTTAAAACACATAAAAGTGGATAAATCCACGGGACCTGATCAGGTGTACCCTGGAACTCTGTGGAAAGCTAGGCAAGTGAATGCTGAGTCCTTTGTTGAGATATTGAATCATCAATAGCCACCAGTGAGGTGCTGGAAGACTGGAGGTTGGCTAACGTGGTGCCACCATATATATATATCGTGGAACTATAGACTGGTGAGTCTGACATTGGTGAACAGAGAACATAGAACAGTACAGTACAGGCCCTTCGGCCCACGATGTTGTGCCAAACTTTTACTTTAAACCTAAGGTCTATCTAACTTCCACCCCTACGTTATACTATCATCCATATGCCTATCTAGTAGACGCTTAAATGCCCCTAATGAGGCCGACTCTACTACCCTCTCCAGCAATGCATTCCACGCCCCGACTGCTCTCTGAGTAAAGAACCTACCTCTGACGTCTTCCCTATATCTACCTCCACCCACTTTAAAACTACGCCCCCTCGTAATAGCTACCTCCACCCTGGGAAAAAGTCTCTGGCTGTCCACTCTATCTATACCTCTGATCATTTTGTACACCTCAATCAAGTCACCTCTCATCCTTCGTCATTCTAAAAAGAAAAGCCCTAGCTCTCTCAACCTTTCCTCGTAAGACCTTCTCTCCATTCCAGGCAACATCCTGGTAAATCTCCTCTGCACCTTTTCCAACGCTTCCACATCTTTCCTGTAATGAGGCGACCAGAACTGGACACAATACTCCAGATGTGGCTGAACCAGGGTTTTGTATAGCTGCAGCATAACTTCAACTCTTGAACTCAATCCCTCTATTAATGAAAGCTAACACACCATACGCCTTCTTAACAACTCTATCCACCTGGGTGGCAGCTTTCAGGGAACTGTGGACATGAACCCCGAGATCCCTCTACTTCTCCACACTGCCAAGAATCTTTCTGTTAACCCTATATTCTGCTTTCAAGTTTGTCCTTCCAAAATGAACCACCTCACACTTTTCAGGGTTAAACTCCACCTGCCACTTCTCAGTCCAGCTCTGCATCCTATCAATGTCCCTTTGTAACCTAGAACAGCCCTCTGCACTATCCACAACTCAACCCACTTTCGTATCATCCGCGAACTTACTAATCCACCCTTCCACTTCTACATCCAAATCATTTCCAAAAATCACAAATAGAAGAGGACCCAGAACAGATCCTTGTGGTACACCACTCGTAACTGAGCACCATGTTGAATATTTTCCGTCCACTACCACCCTTTGTCTTCTAAGGGTCAGCCAATTCTGAATCCAATCTGCCGCATTTCCCCCTATCCCATGCCTCCTTACTTTCTGCATGAGCCTAACATGGGGAACCTTATCAAACGCCTTACTTAAATCCATGTATACCACATCCACTGCTCTACCTTCATCCACGTGTTTGGTCACCTCTTCAAAGAATTCAATAAGGTTTGTGAGGCATGATCTACCCCTCACAAATCCATGCTGACTATCATGAATCAAACCGTGCCTATCCAAGTGATCATAAATCCTATCTCTCAGAGCCCATTTCCAATAATTTGCCCACCACTGATGTAAAACCAACTGTCCTGTAATTTCCGGGGTTATCCCTATTCCCTTTTTGAACAAGGGAATGACGTTTGCCACTCTCCAATCTTCTGGCACTCTACCCGTGGACAGTGAGGACGAAAAGATCATCGCCAAAGGCCCTGCAATGTCTTCCCTTGCTTCCCAAAGAATCCTTGGATAAATCCCATCAGGCCCGGGGGACTTATCTATCTTCAAGTTCCTCAAAATTCCTAGTACATCTTCCTTACTAACATCCATCTCCTCTAGCCTACCAGCCTGTTTCACAATGACCTCCCCTACAACTAGGTCCCACTCAGTTGTGAATACCGAAGAAAAGTATTCATTAAGGACCTCTCCTATCTCCTTAGGCTCCATGCACAAATTCCCTTTGCAATCCTTGATCGGCCCTACCCTTAGTCTGGTCATTCTCTTATTCCTCACGTACGTGTAAAAAGCCTTGGAGTTTTCATTGATCCTATCTGCCAAGGTTTTCTCATGACCCCTTATAGCTCTCCTAAGCTCTTTCCTGGCTAACCTGTATCCCTCTAGATCCTTTTCCGATCCTTGTTTCCTAAACCTTATATAAGCATCCTTCTTCCTCTTAACCAGTCATTCGACCTCTCTCGAGAACCAAAGCTCCCTCACTCAACCGCATCTTCCCTGCCTGCTAGGGAGAAACATATCGATCACACACAGTATGCATTCCTTAAACAATTTCTATAGTGCTCTTCCCTGACAGCATCTGTTCCCAACTGGTGATGGGCAAGTTGTTGAAGGGAATCCTGAGAGACAGGATTTACATGTATTTAGAAGAACAAGGACTGATTAGAGATAGTCAACATGGCTTTGTGCATGAGACATCGTGTCTTACTAACTTAATTGAGTTTTTTGAAGAAGTAACAAAGAGGATTGATGAGGGCAGAGTAGTGGACATGACCTATATGGGCTTCAATAAGGCATTTAACAAGGTTCCTCATGGTAGACTGGTCGGGAAGGTTAGATGACATGGAATACAGGGAGAACTAGCCATTTGAATACAGAACTGGTTTGAAGGCAGAAGACAGAGGGTGATGGTGGAGGGTTGCTTTTCAGACAGGAGGCCTTTGACCAGTGGTGTGCCAGAAGGATCAGTGCTGGGTCGACTGCTTTTTGTCATTTATATAAATACTTTGGATGTGAATGTAGGAGGTATATTTAGTAAGTTTGCAGATGTCACCAAAATTGGAGGTGTAGTGGACAGTAAGGAAGGTGATCTCAGAGTCCAACAGGACCTTGATTGGATGAGCCATTGGGCCAAGGAGTAGCAGATGGAGTTTAATTTAGATAAATGTGAGGTGCTGCATTTTGGAAAGGAAAATCAGGGCAGGGCTTATACACTTTATGGTAAGGTCCTGAGAGTATTGCTGAACAAGGAGACCTTGGAATGCAGGTTCGTACTTCCTTGAAAGTGGAGTTACAGGTAAATAGGATAGTGAAGAGGGCATTTGGTATGCTTGCCTTTTATTGGTCAGTGCATTGAGTATAGGAGTTGGGAGGTCATGCTGCGGCTGTACATGGCATTAGTTAGTCCACTGTTGGAATACTGCATGCAATTCTGGTCTCCCTGCTATAGGAAGGATATTGTGAAATTTGAAAGGGTTCAGAAAAGATGTACAAGGATGTTGAGATAGCAAGAACTGCAGATGCTGGAGTCAGAGACAACAAAGTGTGGCGCTGGAGGAACACAGCAGGCCAGGCAGCATCAGATGAACAGGAAAGTTGACGTTTCAGGTTGGGTCTGCTTCTTCAGAAAGAAGGGACTCTTCTGAAGAAGGGTCCCGAACCGAAACGTCAACTTTCCTGTTCCTCTGATGCTAGCTGGCCTGCTGTGTTCCTCCAGCACCACACTTTGTTGTTTACAAGGATGTTGCCAGGTTTGGAGGGTCTGAGCTATAGGGAGAGGCTGAATAGACTGGGGCTGTTTTCCCTGGAGTGTCGAAGGTTGAGGGGTGATCTTATAGAGGTTTATAAAATCATGAGGCGCATGGATTGGGTAAATAGACAAGGTCTTTTCCCCAGGATGGGTGAAACCAAAACTAGACAGCATAGGTTTAAGGTGAGAGGGGAAAGTTTTAAAAAGGACCTAAGGGGTAACTTTTTCACACAGAGGGTGGCACATGTAGGAAATGAACAGCCAGAGGAAGTGGTGGAGACTGGTACAATTACAACATTTTTGGGTATATGAAAGGAAGGGTTTAAAGGGATATGGGCCAAATGCTGGCAAATGGGACTAGATTTATTTAGGATTTCTGGTTGGCATGGATGAGTTGGTCTGAAGGGTCCATTTCCATGGTCTATATCAGCATGACTCTATGATTTTTTTTCCTTTATTCATTTGTACAATGAGGGTGTCACTGACTAGGCAGCATTTATTGCCCAGAAGGCCATTAAGAGTCAACTACGTTGCTGTGGAAATGGAGTCACGTGTAGGCCAGACCAGGTATGGAAGGCAGTATCCTTCCCTAAAGGACATTAGTGAACCAGATGGGTTTTTCCCAACAATCGACAATGGATTCACAGTCAACATTAGATTCTTAATTCAAGATATTTAGTGAATTCAAATTCTACCATCTGCCATGGTGGGATTCGAACTCAGGTCCCCAGAGCATTATCTGGGTCTCTTGATTAACAGTCTAGCAATAATACCACTAGGCCATTGCCTGCCCCGCTGCATGTTTTAAAAGCAAATAACCTGATACTGATTTTAAGTACTATTTACAGAGCTGATTATTCAAAAAGTGGAGTAAGTCTAGTTTAGAGACATGCTGGAGTCAAGGGATGACCATGAATGGAAATTTCACTGACAACAATGTTTGATTTGTCTGTAGTCTAGTTATTGATGACAAAGGCCTTCTGCCTGCCAAAAACTCTGTGATTGGCTCTCAGGTAGCTGAACAGATGGGGGATGTGGACAAGATAGTCAGAAATCATTGGATATCTGGAAGGGAAGGAATTGCTTCTGCTCTGCACTAAAAAGTATCTCAAGATTGAACTCAGTTTCAAAGAAGAGTCACTCTGGCCTTGAGATGGCAACTCTGTTTTTCTCTCCACAGATGCTGATAGACCTGCTGAGTTTCTCCAGCACTCTCTTTGTTTATGTAAGATTTCTTACAGGCTTGACGTGGAGATGCTGAGAGGTTGTTTCCCCTTGTGAGACTGTCCAGAACCAGGGTACACAATCTTGGAGTAACCGGTTGCCCAGTTAGGACAGGGATGAGGAGGAATTTCTTCTCTTTTAGAGTATATTGAACTTATGGAATTCTTTATTGCAGGGGAAAAGTAGAAGTTAGGTCATTAAGTATATTCAAGGCTGAGAGAGATCAATTTCTAATAAATAAGGGAATGAAGGGGTATAGGGTATGGGAAAAGGCAGGAAAATTAAGTTGAAAATGACCAAATCATATAAGCATAAGAACCTGGAGCAGAAATAGGCAGTCCAGCCCCTTACCTGCCTACGGAACCAGATCATCCCCAGTGGACTACAGTCCACATTCAGGCCTTCCCAATTTGGCCCCAGCCATGACAATATCTATATTCAGAACATTGCTCGACCATGTCCTGAAGCAAACCAGGTACTACAGCCACATCACCTTTCTTAGTACCTGCCTACAGAACCAGATCATCCCCAATGGACTACAGTCCACATTTAGGCCTTCTCAATTTGGCCCCAACCGTGACAATGTCTACATTCAGAACATTCCCTCTACTGACCCCTTCTCCCACCTCCAACACACCCCCTCCTCCTGGACACCACCCCAAGGCCTCCTACCCTTCCTCGACCTCTTCATCTCCAACTGCCGTCGAGACATCAATCGCCTCAACCTCTCCACCCCTCTCATCCACTCCAACCTTTCCCCCGCAGAACATGCAGCCCTCCACTCCAATCCCAACCTCACCATATAACCCGCGGACAAGGGAGGCACAGTTGTAGTATGGCGCACTGACCTCTACATCGCCGAGGCCAGGCGCCAACTCTCCGACACCTCCTCCTACCGCCCCCATGATCATGACCCCACCCCCAAGCACCAAACCATCATCTCCCAAACCATCCACAACCTCATCACCTCAGGTGATCTCCCACCCACAGCCTCCAACCTCATCATTCCCCAACCCCGCACCACCCGCTTCTATCTCCTTCCGAAAATCCACAAACCTGACTGCCCTGGTCGACCCATTGTCTCTACCTGATCCTGCCCCACCAAACTTATCTCCAACTATCCGGACTCCATTTTCTCCCCCTCGATCCAGGAACTCCCTACCTACGTCCATGACACCACCCACGCCCTCCACCTCCTCCAGAACTTCCAATTCCCTGGTCCCCAACACCTCATCTTTACCACGGACGTCCAGTCCCTATACACCTGCATTCCCCATACAGATGGCCTAAAGGCCCTCCGCTTCTTCCTGTCCCACAGGCCTGACCAGTCCCCCTCCACTGACACCCTCATCCGCTTAGCCGAACTCATCCTCACCCTCAACAACTTCTCTTTCAATTCCTCCCACTTTCTACAGACAAAAAGGGTGGCCATGGGTACCCGCATGGGCCCAAGCTATGCCTGCCTCTTTGTAGGTTACGTGGAACAATCCCTCTTCCATACCTACACTGGCCCTAAACCCCACCTCTTCCTCCATTACATTGATGACTGTATCGGCACCACCTCGTGCTCCCACGAGGAGCTCGAACAGTTCATCCACTTCACCAACACCTTCCACCCCAACCTTAAGTTCACCTGGACCATCTCTAATACCTCTCTCTCCTTCCTGGATCTCTCTGTTTTCATCTCTGGCAACCACCTAGAAACCGATATCCATTTCAAGCCCATCGACTCCCACAGCTATCTAGAATACCTAGAATACAAAAATGCTATCCCTTATTCCCAATTCGTTTGCCTCCACTGCATCTGCTCCCAGGATGAGGCATTCCACTCCCGTACATCTCAGATGTCCTCGTTTTTCAAGGACATCAACTTCCCCCCCTCAGTGGTCGAGAACGCCCTTGACCGTGTCTCCCGCAACTCATCCCTCACACCCCCTCCCCACAATAACAACCACAACAGAATCCCCCTCATCCTCACGTACCACCCCACCGACCTCCGGATCCAACGCATCATCCTCCGACACTTCCGCCATCTGCAATCCGACCCCACCACCAAAGACATTTTTCCCTCCCCACCCTTATCTGCTTTCCGGAGGGACCACTCTCTCCGTGACTCCCTTGTCCGCTCCACACTCCCCCCCAGCCCCACCACAGCCGGCACTTTTCCCTGCAATCGCAGGAAGTGCTACACCTGCCCCTACACCTCCCCCCTCACCCCCATCCCAGGCCCCAAGAAGACTTTCCACATCAAGCAGATGCTCACCTGCACATCTGCTAATGTGGTATACTGCATCCGCTGTTCCCATTGTGGCCTCCACTACATCGGGGAAACCAAGCGGAGGCTTGGGGACCGCTTTGCAGAACACCTATGCTCGGTTCGCAATAAACAACTGCACCTCCCAGTCGCGAACCATTTCAACTCCCCCTCCCATTCCTCAGACGACATGTCCATCCTGGGCCTCCTGCAGTGCCACAACGATGCCACCCGAAGGTTGCAGGAACAGCACCTCATATTCCGCTTGGGAACCCTGCAGCCCAATGGTATCAATGTGGACTTCACAAGCTTCAAAATCTCCCCTCCCCCTACCGCATCCCAAAACCAGCCCAGCTTGTCCCCGCCTCCCTAACCTGTCCTTCCTCCCACCTATCCCCTCCTCCCACCTCAAGCCCCACCCCCATCTCCTACCTACCAGCCTCATCCCACTCCCTTGACCTGTCCGTCCTCCCTGGACTGACCTATTCCCTCCCTAACTCCCCACCTACACTCACCTTTACTGG
This sequence comes from Rhincodon typus, assembly GCF_021869965.1. Classification (NCBI taxonomy): domain Eukaryota; kingdom Metazoa; phylum Chordata; class Chondrichthyes; order Orectolobiformes; family Rhincodontidae; genus Rhincodon; species Rhincodon typus. The sequence goes on along the minus strand of NC_063357.1, from coordinate 1,854,405 downwards.
CTCCATCCCCACCTCTTTGACTTGTCTGTCTGCTCTTCATTTATCTTCGCCTCTATCCATCTTCTATCCACCTCTCCCTCTCTCCCTATTTATTTCAGAACCTCCTTCCCCTCCCCCATTTCTGAAGAAGGGTCCAGGCCCGAAACGTCAGCTTTCCTGCTCCTCTGATGCTGCTTGGCCTGCTGTGTTCATCCAGCTCTACACCTTGTTATCTTAGTCCAGCCCCTTGAGCCTGCTCTGCCATTTGATATAATCATGGTTGATATCTCCTCAGTCTCGTCTTTCCTGCCTGTTCTCCATAACCCTTCAACCCATGACTAATTAAAAGTCTGTTTATGTCCTCCTTAAATTTACTCAGTGTCCCAGCATCCACATAAGTTTGGGGTAGTGAAGTCCACAGATTCACAACCCTTTGAGAAAAGCAATTTTTCTTCATCTCTGTTTTAAATCTGCCACCCCTTATCCTAAAACTATGATATCTCATTCTAGAGTGCCTCCCATGAGTAAACATCTGTCCTATGTCTACTTTGTCAATTCCCTTTAGCATCGTATGTACCTCAATTCGATCTCTGCTTATTCTTCTGAACTCCAGAGTACAGGCCAAAATTGCTCAATCTCTGAACTGCCTCCCATGCAACTATATTCCTCCTCAAGTCAGGGGGCCAAAATGGTACACAATGCTCCAGATGTAGTCTCACTAATGCTTTGCACAGTTGAAGCAACACTTCCCTACTTTTATACTCTATTCCTTTAAAAATAACTACCAAAATTCCATTTGCCTTATTACCTGCTGTAGCAGATGCCTAGTTTACTGCAATTCATGCATTAAATCACCCTGATCCCTCTGCAGCAAAGCACTCAGAAGTTTCTCTCCATTTAGATAATAAGTTGCCTTTCTGCTCCAACCAAAATAGAAACCTCATATGTTATTAAATCAGCCATGATTTCATTTAATAGTGCAGCAGACTCGATGGGCCAAATGGCCTACTTTGTACCTATGTCTTACATGATCCCTTATTGCATCTTCTCACTAATAGATGTAACAATAGGTATGTGGCTCTATGACTCTGATTTGTCCCTCCTTTTTTTAAAATAGGCATTATAAACCAACTTTCAGCCTAAGAGAACTATTCATAACCCTACTGAGCTTTTGAAGATAAGGGGGAATTCACTGAACACCTGTCCCATCTCATTTATCTCACTCGGGCAGATATTAATGAACTCACCTGAAGCCTTATTATTTTTAAGCATTCCGCATTTATCCAAAATGTCATTTATATCTAATTTGATATATCAATATCCCCACAAAAGAAATCTGGAACATTGATGCAAGATAGTCACTCAGCAGCTATGCCATTCTGGGGAAATCAGTCCTACCGTCTCTTTTGTGCTTGGCCCTATACTATTCTTAATTTACTTCTACCATTATCTGAAAAATACTTTACTACTGCTGCCACAATTACACACCAACATCTTACCCAAAAATCCCTTCGCTAATGTTACGGCTGTTTTTGTCATCATGCATGTGACATTTATCCCTGTTCTCTTGTGAATTAAATATATTTAGCTTCAATTAATTTTGTATGTAATTCTAAAATGGTTTTGTTTTTCCATGTGTCCTGTTAATCATTGGGATCCTTGAAAATCATTTAAAATATAACTCATTTGTACTTGATTTCCTGCATCAGAAGGCAGTCCTGTTAACTTTTGCCAGATAATGTGGCCACTTTTTGTCTTTATTCTTGCAAGGGGATTGTATTTGTTGCCCGATTCTAAGCATCTTGAATTGATTGGCTCATTTGGCCATTTCAGAGGACAGTTAAGAGTCAACTACATTGCTGTGGATTTGGAGCTACGTGTAGGCCACACTGGGTAAGGATGGCAGATTTCCTTCCCCAAAGGACATCAGTGAACCAGATGGGTTTTTACAACAATCAACAATTGTTTTACAGACATCATTGGACTAGTTTCTCATTTCAGATTTTTCTGAATTCAAATTTCACCACTGTCATCGCAGAATTTGAACCATTGTTCCCAGAGTATTAGCTTGGGGCTCTGAATTAACAAGTGACATTACCAACAAGCCACCACCGCAGCCTCCCTTAAGTCCTCGTAAAATCCAAGACCCCAGCATGAGATTGGCTGCAGTCTTATTTGGCCAATAAGATTAAACCTAACTATAGTTTGTTGCCTTGTGTACTTCCTGGTACAACTCAATTATGGTTGGCATATTGAAATTAGGGCTTAATTTACCTTGTACCATAACTATAATATCATGGAATAAAGTCATTCAGCAGGTATATAAAACCAGAACATTTCACAAGCAATTTTTATTTTGTTCCATACAAATTATGTAAGACTACACAATGAGGGCTGGTAATGCAAGGATTACATAGGTTCAAGCATGTTTCTACAAGCTATAGACTTTGAAATTTTATATCTTAAACATTGTAAACCAAGTTCAGTTAAAACCTTCTTTTGTTGTCCATTTCAACATAAGTAAACTGTTCAGTTGCTAGAAAGAGTTATAATAAAGTTTAATGGATACTCTTAAGTTGGTCAGATAGGCAGCTGATATATCCCCTCTTTCTGCAAAATCTTTTCTGGAACTTTTTAGTGTGTTTTTTGGCGTTTGACTGACTCTTCTCTTGGAGGATGAACATTTTGAGATGTAGGTACAGTGAAGTCAACCTGCAACTGAGATATTGGAATATAAGTGCTTCCTCTGAAACCAGATGAAGGAGGGTCTATCTGATGTCCAACAGGACTGTTACAAGCTACTGACAACATTTGAGCTGCCACAAGTTGCAAGGCCATCAATCCAACTGGGTTTGATTGCTTGTCACCAAGGGCATCTTCGATGTAATTGAGTCTCAATTGGTTACCAGGTGGATACTCAAATCCATTCAGTTTTTCTTTGGCATGTACTGCTGAAGCCACGTTGTTGTACCGAACAACAGCATAACCCATGTTCGGGTCATTCTGAATTTCACAATATTCCAGTCCTGGGATGACATCGAAGAGGCTATAAATTTGCTCATATGTAAGCATATATTTAGTAAACAGAGAAAGGCATGTAGTAATAATTTCTCCACCTCCCACTTCACAAGTTCCCATTTTGCCAACTCGTCTCAATTCTCCAGCTTTTATTTCACCAGCTCCCATCATCTCACCGACTCCTCTCAACTCATCACCTCCTCTCATTTCACCAACTCCTCTCATCTCACCACCACTTTGCAACTCTACACTTCTTCGCATCTCAATGACTCCTTTCATCTCACCACTTCCCCTAATCTCACTGACTGCTCTCATCTCACCACCTCCCCTCATTTCATTGATGCCTCTATTCTTACCAATCTCCCTCATCTCACCGCTTCCTCTCATCTCACCATATCCTCTCATTTCACTAACGCTTCTCATCTCATTGATCCTTCTCATCTCACTGCTTCCTCTCATCTCACCGATGCTCCTCGTCACAATAACTCCACTTATTTCTCCGACTCCCCTCACCTCACTGACTCCTCTCATTTCACCAAACCTCCTTTTCCCATCCCGCACTTCACTGGCTCCTCTCATCTCACCAGTTCTTCCTGCAACTCTGATTTCATTGACTTCTCTTATTTCACCAATTCTTCTTATTTCACCAGCCCGTTTCCCACTTTCCATTTCACTGATTCCTCTCACTTCACCAACTCGTTGCATTACACCACCTTCCCTCATCTCACCACTTCCCCTCATCTCACTGACTCCTTTCATCAAACTGACTCCCTTCATTGCAATGACCCCTCTCATCTC
>NC_063357.1:1782507-1850600 GCF_021869965.1 Rhincodon typus | reverse complement strand
ATCTCCCCTCATCTCACTGACCCCTCTCATCTCACCATCTCCCCTCACTTCACCCACTTCCCTCATCTCACTGACCCCCCACATCTCACCACCTCCTCTCATCTCACTGACATCTTTCACATCAGCGACTCCCCTCGCCTCACTGACTTCCCTTATCTCACTGATGCCCCACATCTCACCACCTCCTCTCATCTCACTGACTCCCCTCATCTCGCCGACACCCCACACCTCATTACCTCCTCTCATCTCAATGACTCCTCTCATCTCACCAACTCCCCTTATTTTACCAATTCCCCTCACCTCACTGACTCCTCTCATTTCCCCAACTCCTCTTATTTCACCAACCCTTCCTTTCTCACCTTGCATTTTACCAACTCCTCTCATCTCACCACCTTCCCCCATCTCACCAGCTGCTCCTATCTCACTGACTCCACTTATTTCTCTGATTGCCCGCACTTCACTGACTCCTCTCATTTCACCACCCCTTCTTTTCCCATCTCGCCCTTCACTGGATCCTCTCATCTCACCAGTTCTTTCTCCAACTCCGATTTCATAGACATCTGTTATTTCACCAATTCCTCTTTTTTCACCTGCCCTTTTCCCACCTCTAATCTCATCAATTCCTCTCAATTCATCACCCCTTTCGTCACCTCTCATTTCACTGGATCCTATTATTTCACTGTTTCCTATCTTACCAGTTCCTCTCATTTCACCAGTTCTTCTTTCTCCCCCTCTCATTTTACCATTTCTTTCTCCACTGACACCTCCTCTCATTTCGTCAACTCCTCTTCTTCCTTCACCTTTCAGTGCACCAATTCCTCTCATCTCACCCGCTCCTGTTATTTTTGCTCCCATTTCACTACTACTTATTTCACTTGTTTCAAAATTGCTAAATTCATGAAAAGGTAACACATTTTGATCTCTCAGAGGACGAAACCCTTGTCTATGTGATAAATTTTCTTTGTCGCTTCTCACACAAATATTCTCAGAGTATGTAAATTTTTTCCTCGGCTCTGCAAGTATTGCCTTAAAAGATGGGTCACAATTTTCAATGGCCTGAGCAGCCTGAGACGGTTTCAGAAATCTCACATAGCCAAAGCCTTTGCTCTCCCCAGTTTTCTTGTTCTTGACAATATTACAGTATTGAATATCTCCAAAAGCCTTAAACTTTTCTCTCAGATCATCTTCTGCATAGGATTTTGGAACCATAACAAAAATCCTAGTCAACTCCTCATCTTCAACATCACGGTGGCTCTTAGATCCTCTGGATTGTGCTATGAACACCTTGATGGGTTTGGTGTCCCCAGTGAGAGTTTTGCCATGCATGTCCTCCATTGCTTTACAGGCTTGCCATGATTTTCTGAACTTCACATAGGCAATACCCTTATGATTTTTGGACTGTTTGTCCCGCACCACCCAAATGTCCTGGATATCGCCAAACAAGGAAAATTTTTCTCTGATTGCCTCCTCAGATATTGATTTGCTGATGACCAGAAAGAGTCGACTATTGGGTGGATGATCGACGTTCAGCACAGGACATGAGCTACCACCATCCTCCATCATTATAAATGTCATGCATACAACGGAGTTGCCCCTGTGTTTTTCATTACCCCACACACACTTCCCCATACTCATTTCTATTTGCCATAGTTTTTCCTACTCATGTAATCTGTCTATGTCTTTTTGTATCTTTCTGGTCCCAACTACACAACTTACTGTGCTTCTTAACTTTTGTCTCTTTGGAAAACTTTGACATATAACACTTCTGTATTGTTGGTGAGGTTGTTGTAGTCTGCTGCTACAGACGTTCTTCACTCCAGGAAGTCTTAGAAACTCACGTCTTAAGTACCTGACAAAGGAACAAGCCTTTAGATTTTAAGCACAAATCAGGCAACTGAATTGGTTAATGCTTTTATTGTCAATTAATTGTTTTATGCTGTAGCTTAGAGAAAATTAATTGGAACAAAAGCATTTTCCAAGATATATTTTGAATAATTTCTTTGTTCCTCTTCTTTTTCTAGACTGTATCATTGCAGTTTTAAATGATTTTATAATTTACCTCACTGTTGACAGTAGGATGCCAGATCAGGGGGCTATTATCATGAGCTGCTAGTACTGATAAAGCTGCAACTTTTAAAGGGGAGTTGCAGTGGGACTGAGGCAGATTCTGGCAATCCTGAGGGAGCTTAATGTGAACTTGAAGAATGCCACAATATAGGAGAGAGCTGGCTCTTAGGATTTCACATGCAGCACTGAAAGTCTTGGTGAAGGTGTATGGTAGGAGGAATGTCCACAGGTGGTGGGAGAAGTCTCTCCAGAAGATAGACACAATCAGAAATTTGTCAGAGCTGGTAGTGTGGAAGTCAATGTCAGGAATCAATCCTGGATGCAATGTCGCAAGAAGTTAAAATGGTCTCACACAAAAGGTTAAAGTCAGTGAATGTATCTTCAAATATTATATCATACCTACTGCACCACAAGTAATAGTAAATAGCAACAGAAATAGGCCATTAACAGATGTGCTCAAAATCATGAAGGGCCTGGACAGATAGGGAGAAACTGTTCACATTAGTGGAGTATTGGAAACCAGAGGACATGAGAGAGATGCATGGCTCATTGCTGTAGGAGAAATGGTACGTCAGAACTGTGCTTGTGGGATGGTTCTCACCTGAACTTTGCTGGGTCCAGTGTTCTGGTGAGTCATATAACCAGGTCAGCAGAGGAGGCTGTAAACTAGACAGTGGGAATGAGGGATCAAGTTTGAGACAATTTGTTAAATTAAGTAGAGAAGACATGGCAAGAAGTTAAGATTGCAATATTCAATAAGGTATCATTCATGATGCCTGTAGCTTTAAAAGATTTCATAACTGGGCATTTCGGTTTCTTAGTCCAAAGATGTGCAGATTAGGTGAATTGGCCATGTTAAAATGCCCATAGTGTCCAGGGATGTCTAGGTTAGGTGAATTAGCCATGGGGAATGCACGATTATGGGGATAGGATAGGGTTTGGATCTGGGTGCTATACTCTTTGGAGGGACTTGATTGGCTGAATAGTCTGCTTCCACACTGCAGAGTTCTATGATTCTATGAGAAGTAATTCCTCCTCATATCTGTTTTAAATCTGCCATCCCATATCTGAAAACTATGACCTCTTGTTCCAAATTGCCCCACAAGGAGAAACATCTGCTCTATGTCTATTTGGTCAATCCCATTTAACATCTTATATACCTCAATTAAATCTCCTCTCATTCTTCTAAACTCCAGCAAATATAACTAACAGCTCAATCTCTCCTCATAAGACAGACCATTGTTTTCAGAACAATTTCTTACAACAGTATGCACTAGAGATCAGCAGAGAAGAAGGGACATGTTAGAATCTATTAAGGAGGACAGGGTAGGACACTTTGAATATATTAATGAAACCAGGCAGAGTCAACATGGTTAATGGATTGGTTAACTAATCTGAAGCAGAAGGTGGGTGTAAATGGATTGCTTTTAGGTTGGCAAGACATGATGAGCAGTGTGCCATAAGAACCAGTGTTGGAGCCTCAATTATTTACTTGGGATTTTTACTTATTCACTTGTGGGACATGGCCATTGCTGGCTGGCCAGCATTTATTTCCATCCTTAGTTGCTCTTCACAAGGTGATGGTGATGCCTTCTTGAACTGCTGCAGTTCATGTGGTGCAGGTACACCCACAATGCCATTTGGGGGGAAATTTCAGGATTTTGACCCAGCAACAATGAAGAAATGATGATATATTTTCAAGTCAAGATGATGAGTGAGTTGGACGGGAACTTACACATGGTAGTGTTCCCATGTACCTGCTACCCTTGTCCATCTAGATGGAAGTGGTTGTGGGTTTTAAAGGTGCTGTCTAAAGACCTTTGGCAAATTACCGCAGTGCATCTTGTAGATAGTACATCCTGCCGTTATTATGCATCGGTGGAGGAGAGAGTGGATGTGGTGCTAATCAAGTAGATTGCTTTATTGTGGATGCTGTCAAGTTCTTGAGTGTTGACGGGGCTGCAGTCATCTAGGCATGTGGGCAGTATTCCATCACACTCCTGCCTTGTGCCTTGTAGATGGTGGACAGGCTTTGGGGAGTCAGCAGGTGAGTTACTCGCTGCAGTATAACTAGCCTCTGAGCTGCTCTTGTAGCCACTATATTATTTTGATGACTCCTGTCGAGTTTCTCGTCAGTGGTAACCCCCAGGATCATAAGACATAGGAGCAGAATTAGGCCATTTGACCATTGTGAAGCTGCACCATGCAATCATGGCTTAAATGTTTCTCAACCCCATTCTCTGCCTTCTCCCTCTAACCCTTGAACCCCTTACCAATCAAGAACTTATGTATCTCTGTCTTAATTATACTCAATGACTTGGCCTCCACAGCCATCTGTGGCAATACGTTCCACAGATTAAAAATCATCCTCATCTCAGTTCTGAGCAGTCGTCTCTTTACTTTTAGGCTGTGCCTCAGGTCCTAGTTTCTTTTACTAGCGGAGACATCTTCTCTACATCCATTTTTGTCCGGGTTTCTCAGTATTCTATAATTTTCAATGAGATCCCCTAACCTTCTAAAGTTCATTGAATCCTCAACTGCTCCTCATATAGCTAGCCATTCACCCCGGGATCATTCTTGTAAACCGTTTCTGGATTCCCTCCAATGCCAGCACATCCTTCCTTAGTTTTAGGGCTCAAAACTGCTCACAATGTTCCACACGTGGCCTGACTAGAGCCTTATATGGTGTCAGCCGTACATTGCTGCTGTTATGCTCCAGCCTTCTTGAAATGAACACTAACATTGCATTTGCTTTCCTAACTCTCAACTGAATCTGCATGCTAAGCTTAAGAGAATCCTGAATTGGGACTCCAAGTCCCTTTGTGCTTCAGATTTCTGAAGATTTCCCCATTTAGAAAATGGTTTACGCCTCTGCTGTTTCTACTAAAGTCCATAACCTCTCACTTTCCCACATTTTATTCCATCTACCACTTCTTTGCTGAATCTCCTAGCATGTTCAAATCCTTCTGTAGCTTTCCCACTTCTCCAACACTACCTGCACCTCCATTTTCCAGTCCTTTGGGGCTTTCCTTGACTCCAGTGATTCTTGAAAGATCACCAATGGCTCTACAATCTCCTCAGCTTATCTCCTTCAGGATTCTGGGGTGCTGCCCATCTGGTACAGGTGATTTATCCACCAGGGTAGGCGAGGCCAAAACTAAAGAGCATTGGTTTAAGATTAAAGGGTAAAGATTTAAAAGGGACCTAAGTGGGAACTTCTTCACACAGAGGGTGGTGGGTGTTTGGAATGAACTGCCAGAGGAAGTGATGGAGGCTGGTACAATTACAACATTTAAAAGGCATCTGCATTTGTATAGGAATAGGAAAGGTTTAGAGGAATATGAGCCAATTGCTGACAAATGGGACTACAGTAGTATATGTAGTTGACATGGAGGAGTTGGATCGAAGGATCTGTTTCCGTGCTGTACAGCTCTATCACTCAAATTATTGTTAAGACGTCTTTTGATTGAATTTCAGTGCTTATTAAGTTGGCAGATGTCAGTTCTACAGAATAGAATACCTTTCAATGGAATGGAAAGCAGTACTAGCATTCAAATGTTTTATGTATAGGTACAGAATAGAGCTCTAGCTACACTAGCCCATCAACGTTCCTATGGCACGAACAGCATGGGTTAGATACTGAGTGAGTTTTTTTTTACACTGCCCCAACAATATGCCTCAGCCTCAGAAAAGATCTTAGATCTGGGCTAGCTATCTCTTGATTTATACGGCCTTCCTCACAATTCCAAAATGCACCACTTCATATTTTTCTGCATTAAATTTCATCTCTCATATGTCTGTATATTTCACCAGTCTATGTCCTGCTGAAGTCTAGTCTGCTACAATCTTCCACACTTTTTACTACTTTACCTAGTTTTACTGTCATTGGAAATCTTTGGAATTATGCTGGATACCCATTTCTGTGTAATTGACACATCTCAAAAAGAGAGCCTATTACATATGGTGGTGGTGCTGGTGGTAAGGGCACCATGGCACATTCCTCTCTAATCTGAAAACCTACACCATTCCCACTTTCACTTTGTTTCTATGCACGCTTCTGCTGTCCCTTTAATCTCATGGCTTCAACTTCTCTATTAATCGCTTTAGTGACCATTTGAAAATTCACATACCAAACTCAGTTGCTTTATCTTTGTTAACCATCTCTTATAGAGCCATAGAGATCTACAGAACTGAAAAAGGCTCATCAGATCTGTGCAGATCAAAAACAACTACCTGACTGTTCTAATCTCATTTTTCAGCACTTGGCCCATAGCCTTGTATGCCTTGGCATCACAAGTGTCCATCTAAATACGTCTTAAATGTTATAAGGGTTTCTGCCTGTATCATCCTTACAGGTAGTGATTCTATGTTCTCACCACCCTCTGGGTGAAAAGATTATTCCCTCACATCTTCTCTAAATGTTCTGCCCCATATCTTAAATCTATATCCCTGGTCACCGATCCTTCCACTAAGGGGAAAAGTTCTTTCTTGTCTACCCTGCCTCTGCCCCTTATAAATTTTATATACCTCAATCGCACTGCCCTTCTCAGTCTTCTCTGCTATAAGGAGGGCAATCTCAATCTTTTAATTTCTTTATACAAGTCTTAAATTAGCATCCCTTTATTCGGAGTATATGCCGCCTAGATTCTCCCTTGAGGAGAAACATCCTCCCAGCATGTACCCTGTCAAGCCCCTTAAGAATCCTATATGTTTCTATGAGATCACCCTTCATTCTTTTAAACTCCAGTGAATACAGTCCCAACCTGTTTAGCCTTTGTTCATAAGACAATCCCTCCATACCAGGGACTATCCTAGTGAACCTTCTCTGAACTGCCTCCAATTAAATGATATATTTCCTTAAATAAGGGAAGCAAAAGTGCTCACAGTACTCCAGATGTGGTCTCATTAGTACCATGCACAAATGCCATAAGTCTCCCTACTCTTCTACTCCAACCCCCTTGACATAAGGACCAACATTCCAGCGTTCCTGGGTACCTGCCGCACCTGTGTGCTAGTTTCCTATGTTTTGTGCACTAGTAACCCCAAATCCCTTTGTGTTGCCCCTTTCTGCAGTTTTTTTTTCCATTAAATAATGTTCTGTTTATGTGTTCTGCCTTCTAAAAGAGTAAAGGTTTCTTTCTGTCAATGCTCCTCAGTTTTATATATCTCAATCTTGTTGCCCATCAGTCTCCTCTACTCCAAGGGAAACAACCCCAGTCTATCCGATCACTCCTCGTAACTAAAACTCTCCAGCCCAGGCAACATCCTGCTAAATCTTCACTGAACTCTCCAGTGGAATCACATCCCTCCTACGCCTTGGATGCCAGAATTGCTGCACACAATACCTGTGGTCTAACCAGTGTTTTGTAAGGTTCCAACATCACCTCCCCTCCATTAAACTCTATGACTCGGCTAATAAAGGCAAGTATCCCAAATGCCTTGTTAACCACTTTATCTACCCTTCTCACTATCTCAAGGGACTGATGGACATGCACACTAAAAAGTCCCTCTGATCATTGGTGCTTACCGGGGTACTGCCATTCATCAAGCATCTCCTTGCCTTATTTGTTCTGCCAAGGTGCATCACCTCATACCTAAGAACTCAACTCCTTTTCACCCCCAATATCTTGTTATCAAGATAAAAAAGCACTTTTTCTAGATGCTATCGGTTTTGAGGAGAAATGACTGGATTTGAAACATTAACTCTGTTTTCTCTCCACAGATGCTGTGGAGAACACATTCAAGGTTGCTTCTGTGAACAAGGGGATTGCTTTGTTGATTGCTATTTTGCAGTAACTGTTGAAAAACAATATGAACAGTATGATATGTTTAATCTATTGGGTGTGCAATGAGAGATCAGATGTCCAAGTCGCTAAACATCCTTCTCCATGGTGCCCCGGCTAAAAGAACAGAGTGTATACAGTGATATTTCTATTCTCAGCTGGAGTCTAACCATCTGAAGAAAAGATAGACTTGCATTTATATAGCACTGTTCATAACCACTAGATATCTCAAAACACTATACAGCCAACAGAATTCTTTGAAAGTGGTTGTAGGAAACACAGCAGCCAATTTATGCACAACAAACTCCCACAAATGACCATATAATCTGCTTGTGATCTTTTAAAAAAAAATCCATTCACCGTGTGCAGGCATTACTGGCTAGGCAAGCGTTCATTGCCCATCCCGAATTGCTGAGAGGGCACTCAAGAGTCAACCATATTACTATGGACCTGGAGTCACCTGTAGGCCAGACCATGTAAGGACAGCAAATTTTGTTCCCTAAAGGACATTAGTGAACAAGATAGATTTTTCCAAATATCTTCACGGACTCTTAATTCTCGATTTTTATTGAATTCAAATTAACACTATTTGCCCTGGTAGCATTCAAACCTGGGTCACCAGAACATTACTTAGGTCTCTGGATTAATAGGCTAGCAATAATATCACTAGGTCATTGCCTTCCCGATTGGCAAGAAAACTGGGGAGAACGCCCCTATTCTTCTTTGAGCTTATACCATGGAATCTTTTATGTCCATCCATTCAGGGACTCTGTTTAAAGTCTCACCTCAAAAACAATATAGCCAAATATGCAACATGCCCTCAGTATTTCATTGGAATGTCAGTTTAGATTATTATGCTCAAACCTGGAGTGAAGCTTGATTCTAAAACCACCTCACTCAGATGTAAGACTGCTACCAGACAGCCTTTACAAGTTCATTCATTGCTTACCACTAACATTATATTAAGCGTAAATTTTTGGATAAACACAGCAGGTGTGGCTGCAATGTGATTACAACCAAATAATCTGTTTTTAGTTAAGTTGTTTGAGGGTTAAGTATCAACTATGATGCCAGATAATCTGCTGATCTCTGAATAGCTGCAACAAAACTTTTTTTATTTAACATTCACCAGAGGCTGCAGGTAGAGTTTTAGTTTGAAAGATGCATTTATGATAATACATATTCATTACATTGAAATATTAAGCTAAATAGGCTCGACGGGCCAGATGACCTACTCCTCCTTCTATTTCTTACGTAAACTAAATGGTCAAGTCTAGTGAGCAGAGTTTGAGCCCATGGCCTTTTGACTCAGATGAGGACTATCAACTGAGTCACAGTTGATACTAACAGATGGAACAGATAGTTGTATGCAACAATCTGTGCTGCTTCTGATATCAGACCACTTGTCCCACTGCATTTTCATTTCAAAGAGATGACTAAAGTCAACAATGTTGAATAAGAACTAAACTAAAAATGCAGAGATTACCACATAGTACAAAAGAAACTAAAGCCAATGAACCCTTTTTTTAAAAAAAAATCTCCTTCAATCCTCTTTCTCCAGGAAGGTTTGTTGTCCCTATTCATTTGTACTGTCCATTTTAATATTCTTCCCTAAATATTTACTCATCCTTTCAGTAAAAACTTTGAACTGACTGCATTTTGTATTCTTAACTTCTCTTGCCTGTTGGAAAACACACCATTACAGTAATCTGGCTTGAATTTTGTCTAGCTTTTTCATAGAATTACATAAAAATTACAACACAGAAACAGACTGTTCAGCCCAACTATCCACTTTGATATTTATCCATCACCCAAATAGTAGTTTTTATCCTAATCCTTCTCCCTATTTCTTTAGCTACCTAGCTATCCTTTAATGTTAACATGGAGTAGAAACTTCTGCCCTTCCTTGTGATAGGTTTCATAGCAAGGGACCATTTAAATTAGGCAGGATGGGTCTCAGTCACCTTCCTGGCTCCTCTCTAATTAAGTCTGTGGAGGCAAAGCCATTCGATTAATGCCCGCTTAAGGGTCTCAGCCTGGTGAGGTACTATTAACCCAGTGGTGAGCAAGGAGGGAGATGGGAGCACAACAGGCAAACCTATGCCTTTACCGAAATGCCTTTCCTTGCTTCTGACCCCCACTTCTGCCACCACTCATCTCTGACCAGATTCCAGGGATTATCCTAGGCCTTGCAAAGATGTTCTATCTGCAGTAGCTACTATCTCTCCAGTGCTGTGACTGCTCAGTAGAGTTACTGGCCTCTGATTGGCAACTCTTAGCAGTCAGGTTCTCCTTCCACCACAAAGTCCTCGATGCTGGGGAATGGCCCACTACTCACATATTATGTGTTTGAATGGCACATGATGTGGTAGCTTTTCCAAAAACAGGAGCAACAAGGTGCTTTTGCCACCTCCTCAGGCATGACTCTCAATATCTGTACAAGATTCCAAACATGTTCAATCATTAATTCTGGTAATGTATTTCATAGATTTTTAAGTCTCAATGGAAACACATTTTCTTTCTGTTCAATATCTTAAATCTTTTGCTCTTAATCATGTATCTAATTCTCACAAACAGCTTATTTTGAACTTTTTAAAATTCATTTTGTGGGATGTGGGCATCGCTGGCTGGCCAGCATTTCTTGCCCATCCCTGGCTGCCGTTGAGAAGGTGTTGGTGAGCTGCCTTTTTGAACTGCTGCAGTCTTCCTGCTGTGGGTTGACCCACAATGCCACTAGGGAAGGAATTCCAGGATTTTGACCCAGCAAAAGTGAAGGAACAGCAATATATTTCCAAGTCAGGATGGTGAGTGGCTTGGAGAGGAACTTGGAGGGGATGGTGTTCCCATGTATCTGCTGCCCTTGTCCTTCTAGATGGACGTGGTCGTGGGTTTGGAAGGTGCTGTTTGAGAATCTTTGGTGAATTTCTGCAGTGCATCTTGTAGATAGTACACACTGCTGCTACTGAGTGTCGGTGGTGGAGGGAGTGAATGCTTGTGGATGTGGTGCCAATCAAGCGGGTTGCTTTGTCCTGGATGGTGTCAAGCTTCTTGAGTGTTGTTGGGGCTGCATCATCCAGGCAAGTGGGGAGTATTCCATCACATTCCTGACTTGTGCCTTGTAGACGGTGGACAGGCTTTGGGGACACGAGGGGAGTTACTCGCCGCAGTATTCCCAGCTTCTGGCCTGCTCTTGTAGCCACTCCGTTAATGTGGTGAGTCCAGTTGAGTTTGTGGTCAATGGTAAGCCCCATGTTGATGTTGGGGGATTCAGTGATGGTAACACCATTGAATGTCAAGGGGCGGTGGTTAGATTGTCTCTTATTGGTGATGGTCATAGCCTGGCATTTGTATGGCGTGAACATCACTTGCCACTTGTCAGCCCAAGCCTGGATATTGTCTAGATCTTGTTGCATGTGAACATGGACTGCTTCAGTATCTGAGGAGTCACAAATGATGCTGAACATTGTGCAATCATTGGCGAACATCCCCAATTCTGACCTTATGATGGAGGGAAGGTCATTGATGAAGCAGCTGAAGACGATTGGGCCTAGGACACTACCCTGAGGAAATCCTGCAGGGATGTCCTGGAGCTGAGATGATTGACCTCCCACAACCATGACCATCTTCCTATGTGTCGGGTATGACTCCAACCACCGGAGCATTTGCCCCCTGATATCCATTGATTCTAGTTTTGCCAGGGCTCCTCAACTCAAGGGCTGTCACTCTCACCTCACCTCTGGAATTCAGCTCTTTTGTCCATGTTTGAACCAAGGCTGTAATGAGATCTGGAGCTGAGTGGCCCTGGCGGAACCCAAACCAGGCGTCGCTGAGCAGGTTATTTCTGAGCAGGTACTGCTTGATAGCACTGATGATGACACCTTCCATCACTTTATTGATGATCGAGAGGAGACTGATGGGGCGGTAATTGGCTGGGTTGGATTTGTCCCGCTTTTTGTGTACAGGACATACCTGGGGAATTTTCCATATTGCTGGGTAGATACCAGTGTTGTAACTGTACTGGAACAGCTTGGCTAGGGGAGCGGCAAGTTCTGGAGCACAAGTCTTCAGTACTATTGCTGGAATGTTGTCAGGGCCAGTAGCCTTTGCAGTATCCAGTGTCTCCAATCATTTCTTGATCTCATGTGGAGTGAATCGAATTGGCTGAAGACTGGTATCTGTAATGCTGGGGGCCACTGAAGGAGGTAGAGATGGATCATCCACTCGGCACTTCTGGCCTGAAGATTGCTGCGAATACTTCAGCCTTATCTTTTGCACTGATGTTCTGGGCTCTTCCATCATTGAGGATGGGGATATTTGTGGAGCCTCCTCCTCCAGTGAGTTGTTAATTGTCCTTCACCATTCATGACTGGATGTGGCAGGACTGCAGATCTTCGATCTGATCCATTGGTTGTGGGATCGGTTAGCTCTGTCGATCTGATCCATTGGTTGTGGGACCAGTTAGCTCTTTCGATCGCTTGCTGCTTTCACTGTTTGGCGTGCAAGTAGTCCTGTTTGGTAGCTTCACCAGGTTGATACCTCATCTTGAGGTATGCCCGCCTGCACTCTCCATTGAACCAAGATTGATCACCTGGCTTGATGGTAACGGTTGAATGGGGGTTAAGCCAGGCCATGAGGTTACAGATTGTGCTGGAGTACAATTCTGCTGTTGTTGATGGCCCACAGCGGCTCATGGATGCACAGTCTTGAGTTGCTAAATCTGTGAGAAGTCTGTCCCATTTAGCACAGTGATAGTACCACACAACACGATGGAGGTTGTTCTCAACGTGAGGCCGGGACTTCGTCTCCACAAGGTCTGTGCGATGGTCACTCTTACCGATACTGTCATGGACAGATGCAACTGCAGCTGGCAGATTTGTAACGACGAGGTCAAGTATGTTCTGCCCTCTTGTTGGTTCCCTCACCACCTACTGCAGACCCAGTCTAGCAGCTATGTCCTTTAGACCCGACCAGCTCCAGCTGTAGCATTGCTGCCGAGCCACTCTTGGTGGTAGACATTGAAATCCCCCACCCAGAGTACATTTTGTGCCCTTGCCATCCTCAGTGCTTCCTCTAAGTGTTGTTCAACATCGAGGAGTACTGATTCAGCAGCTGAGGGAGGACAGTAT
This sequence comes from Rhincodon typus, assembly GCF_021869965.1. Classification (NCBI taxonomy): domain Eukaryota; kingdom Metazoa; phylum Chordata; class Chondrichthyes; order Orectolobiformes; family Rhincodontidae; genus Rhincodon; species Rhincodon typus. The sequence goes on along the minus strand of NC_063357.1, from coordinate 1,837,624 downwards.
GTGGTAATCAGCAGGAGATTTCATTGCCCATGTTTAACTTGAAGCAATGAGACTTCATGGGGTCTGGAGTCAATGTTGAGGACTCCTAGAGCAACTCCCTCCCGAACGTATACCACTGTGCCGCCACCTTTGCTGGATCTGTCCTGCCGGGGAGACAGGACGTATCCAAGGATGGTGATGGTGGTGTCTGGGACATTGTTTGTAAAGTATGAGCTGAGATAGATAGATGGGTGGATGGACAGGCATGGGGAAAGAGCACAAAACTGCTCATGCCCTCATCAGTTCAAAACCCTAAATCAAACCTCCATTTAATCTCCACTGTTCCAATAAGATTTTTGAACACATTTGAATGAATACAGCTTGTACTCTCCCAACTGCCTCAAAACTTTTTCTCTACTATGGAGTCCAAATCTGCATAACGAAATCCAATTGTAGTCATACAAAAATTTAATGTAGATTCATTATTACCTTGACTTTCAAATTCATATGTTTGTATAAATTTCAATATTCCATGAGCTTATTTTCTTTTTAACATCCTGTGTTTCTATCCCTCAAATTTTGTCCGCTCAATCACATTTCCACCCTTCCCCCATTCGAAGTATAATTGCCTTCAAGTAAAATATAACTCCTCACACTTACTAAACTGCATCTGCTACTTCTATGTTCATTCCACCATTAATCATTTGCAGTGTCTTTGCCATTAGAATTATTTACCATGCTTTATATTTTCCTGTTGCCTGCAAAGGTCTGTTTCTTGAAAGTCCATGTATAACTCATCCATTGCAATTTTACATTCACCATATCCTTTATGTGCTCAGAGAATTCAACCTGTAACCATTGTCATAGACCTCTGACACAGAAGAAGGTCCATTGGCCCATTACGTCTGCGCAAGTCAAAGACAATCATTTTACTATTCTAATCCCACTTTCCAGCACGAAGCCCAGTCTTGCAATGCTTTGGCATCACGAGTGTACATCTAAATACTTAAATGTTTTGAGGTTCCTGCTTGTATGAACCTCACTGGCAGTGAGTTCTAGATTTCCACCACCCTCTGTAGGAGAAACGTATTTCCTCACACCCCCTCTAAATCTTCTTCCCATATACCTTACATCTAGTCCATAGTAATAGATCCCACCACCATAAAAAAAAAATCAGAAAATAGGAGTAGGCTAATCAGCCCTTCAAGCTGCTCTGCCATTCAATACGATCCTGGGTGACCCGACATTTACCATGTCCCCTTTTGTGCTCTTGCCCCATGCCTGTCCATCCACCCATCGATCTATCTCAGCCTGAAAATTACATACTCTGCTCCCACAGCTTTGTGGCAAGGAGTTCCAAAGACTCTCAACGCAGAAATAATTCCTCCTCATCTCAGTCTTAAATTAGCATCCCTTTATTCTGAGTATATGCTGCCTAGTCCTAGATTCTCCTGTCAGGAGAAACATCCTCACAGCATTTACCCTGTCAAGCCCCTTGAGAATCCTATATGTTTCTATGAGATCACCCTTCATTCTTCTAAACTCCAGTGAATACAGTCCCAGATAACCAGGTGTACAGCTGGATGAACACAGCAGGCCAAGCAGCATCTGAACAAGGGTCTAGGCCCGAAACATCAGCCTTCCTGCTCCTCTGATGCTGCTTGGACTGCTGTGTTCATCCAGCTCTACACCTTGTTATCTCAGATTCTCCAGCATCTGCAGTTCCTACTATCTCGGAATACAGTCCCAACCTGTTTAGCCTTTGTTCATAAGACAATCCCTCCATACCAGGGACTATCCTAGTGAACCTTCTCTGAACTGCCTCCAATTAAATGATATATTTCCTTAAATAAGGGAAGCAAAACTGCTCACAGTACTCCAGATGTGGTCTCATTAGTACCATGCACAAATGCCATAAGTCTCCCTACTCTTCTACTCCAACCCCCTTGAAATAAGGACCAACATTCCAGGGTACCTGCCGCACCTGTGTGCTAGTTTCCTATGTTTTGTGCACTAGTACCCCCAAATCCCTTTGTGTTGCCCCTTTCTGCAGTTTTTATTCCATTAAATAATGTTCTGTTTATGTGTTCTGCCTTCTAAAAGAGTAAAGACTTTTTTGTCTATGCTCCTCAGTTTTATATATCTCAATCTTGTTGCCCATCAGTCTCCTCTATTCCAAGGGAAACAACCCCAGTCTATCCAATCACTCCTCATAACTAAAACTCTCCAGCCCATCCTGCTATATCATCTCTGCAGCCTCTCCAGTGCTATCACATCCTTCCCATAATGTGGATTCCAGAACTGCACACAATACTCTAGCTGTGGCCTAACCTTTTATACAGTTCCAGCATTATCTCCCCTCTAAAACCCAACGAAGGCAAGTATCATATATGCCTCAAATACCTCATCTGCCTGTCCTGCTACCTTAAGGGGCCAGTGAACATGCACACCAAGGTCCCTCTGATCCTCAGTGCTTCTTCCCACGGACCTATCATTTATCATGTATTCCCTTGTCTAGATTGTCTTGCCCAAGTGCACCACAACACTTATCCAGACAGAATTATTTTTGCCACTGATCAGCCCATCTGACCCGCCTGTCTATACCCCACTGTAATCTAAGGTCATCATCCCCACTATTACCATCCAATCACTTTTGCTATCATCTGCAAACTTCCCGGTCAATTCTCCTACATTGTAGATTGTTTACATTTACTACAAACAACAAGGACCCCAATACTGATCCCTTTGGAACTCCACAGATTTCCAGTCACAAAAACCAGCCCTTGACCATCACCCTCTGCTTCTTGCCGCTCAGCCAATTCTGGATCCAATTAGCCAAATTTCCTTGAATCCCATGAGATCTTACTTTAGCTACCAGTCTGCAATGCAAAGCATTGCTGAAATCAAGAAACTCTAAGTAATATTGGAGATAAAGTAGTAGTGAGGCAGTGAGTTTAAATGTTTCCATTTTATTCTATCAATTAACAGTATGTTACATAAACAATATCATTTCAGCACCAGTGTCACAACATTGTTCACTTTTTTAAACTTCTAACTTGTCATTTTACCACTTGATAGGTTGGTAAAACCAAAACAAAAGTGTCATGAATGAACAAAGGAGATCTGACATGATAACTTTTATTTTTAAGTCTAGCATGGCTGCTACCATGCTCCCAAGTCACCTGACTATAGTTATAAGTTTTAAGTGGATTGCAGAAACATGTCTAGATAGACTCTTGGAAAAGTAGGAGTGTGCAAACAGACAATGGAAATGTTAAAATTCTACCTTTCGAGAAAAAAAGGTGGGAAGACAGTCATAGGGATTCAGCATTGTTCACTTGTTTACTTTTGTGGAGCCCTCAATTCCTCAAAATTGTTCTGAAATAAGCCCTTGTGCTCAACTCTGTAACCAGGAAAAAGCAATCTTTCTGCATCAGCACCATCATGTCCTCTACATATTTTGATTAGGTTACCTTTCATTCTATTGAACTGCCAAGAGCATAAACCCCTCTACTCAATAGCATTGTATGCCCAACTTCTGGGGCATGTAGCCAGCGAACAAACACATTAAACAACTGAGAGGACCTCAAGCTTATTTTAAAACCCAAAGTTCATCTTGTGTGAAGTAGCACAAAACATTCTTTGTTAACAGAATTCTGATATAAAGTCCTAAATATATGATCCTATAGTTTCATCCTGACAGAGAAAATGCAAAGATATGAAAGAAATCTACTTGTATTAACCATGATGATCATTACCATGATGCAATAATATTCATCCGAGACAGTCAATCTTGTAGTTCAGACACTAACTGTTCTGGCAAGATAATTCATTTGAAAGTAACTTCCCCAGCTTTCAATCTAAATTGGAAGTTAATTAGTTATTCACCCTTTGTTTTCTTGTAAAGAATACAATGAAAAACAGAATTCTTCTGCAGTATTGTGCACAGTTCTGGTTGCCCTGTTGTAGAAAGGATATTATTAAACTGGAGAGGATTCAGAAATGATTTACCAGGAAATTGCTGGGAATGGAGGGTTTGAGTTTTAAAAATAGGCTGCATGGGCTGGGACTTTTTTTTCACTGGAGTGTGGAAGGTTGAGGGGTGACCTTATAGAAGTTTATAAAATCATGAGAGGCACAGATAATTAGAGTTTAGAATTAGATCACAGCTTTATAAGACTTTGGTTAGGCCACACTTAGAGTATTGCATTCAATTCTGGTCATCACATTACAGGAAGGATGCGGAGGCTTTGGAGAGGGTGCAGAAGAGATTTCCCAAGATGCTGCCTGGATTAGAGGGCATTTGCTACAAGAAGAGGCTAGAAAAACTCTTGTTTTTTTTTCTCTCTGGAGCAGCGGAAGCTTAGGGGAGACTTGATAGAAGTCGATAACTTATGAGATACAACGATAGGGTCGACAGTTAGAATTGTTTTCCCAGGGGTTGAAATGTCTAAACTATGGAGCATGCATTTAAAGGCGAGAGAGGTAAAAGTTCAAAGGAGATGTGAAGGGCAAGTTTTTTTATACAAAGAGCGGCAAGAGTCTAGAGCGCTCTGACAGGGGTGGTCATGGAGGCAGATACGATAGGGGTGTTTAAGGGAATTTTAGATTAGCACATGAATATGCAAGGAATGCAGGGATATGGACCAAGGGCAGGTAGTAGGAATTAGTTTAATTTGGCATCATGTTCAGCACAACATGGTGGGCCGAAGGGCCTGCTCCTATGCTGTACAGTTCTATGTTGTCATGTGTGCTCGAATATAAAAATACATGAGTACAGCAAAAAGTGTACAAAGTCGCCGTTCTTCAGCACCATCCTGGTTACAAAATTAGAATCTCAAAAAATAAAACCAAACAGCAGAAATAAGAAAACCAAAAAGCAAGAAAAACATCCAGATCTCAAAATTTAAGTCTTATCTCCAAAAAGGTTTTTGGAACTATCGACGTAGGCACTTGGGCATAGCCATGGCCTGAAATCTCGGCCAGCCTGCGAGTCTCACATTGATCGCTGGGTGGAGCTGCTTTCTTGCTTCCATTGTTGCCTACAATCACTGGAGTTGCTTTGCACCGCCAGCCCTGAATGCCAGGAGGACATCTTTGCCATCACCTCCAAATTGCTGGGAGGAGTTGTCTGCCACCTCAGACTGTCAGGAGGATGCTGCCATTACACACACGACCCACTCTCACTGCTGTGCTGATGTCGCCGATTAACCCACCACAAAAAGGTTTCAAAGAAAAGAAAAATGAGAAAAATAACAAAAGAGAAAAGTAAAAGAGAAGTTAAAAAGTAAAAAAGAAAACAGACAGGCGCAGACTAGCCCCAAGCTCAGCTCAGGAGCCCGCGCAGCACTGCTACTCCACCGTCATCTTGTTTGAAAGTTGTTGAATTGTCAGGTGAATGATAAGGTTAACAGATGAAAGTCTTTTCCTTAAAGGTGGGAAAGTTCAAAACTACAAAGCATATTTTTAAGGTGAGGAGAAAAATTTACAAAGGACATGAGAGGCTACCTTTTTACACAGAGATTGGTTAAGGTGTGGAACGAACTGCCAGAGGCAGTGATGGATGCAGGTACAGTTACACTTTAAAAGACATTTGGATAAGTTCATGAATTGGAAAGGTTTGGAGGGATGTGGGCCAAATGCAGGCAGGTGGAACTAATTTAGCTTGGGAACATGGTTGGCATGGACAAGTTGGAGCGAAGGGTCTGTTTCCATGCTGTCTGACTCTAGATCACAATATTTTCTGCATGCTTACAAAGTAATTCCTGAATTATACCTTATTCTGAACTGTTTAACAAGTAACTTTGTACTAAATGTACTTTCTGCACAACTTTTATTATTTGTTGCTAGTTTTTCTTACATTCCATCCTCACCCAGTTGTGAAGGTTTTGTCTTTTACTGGGATACAATTTTACAAATACCTAATGCTGTATGTTTCATTTTACAGTAAACAAGTGGAAAGAGTATTTTGATTTATGAAATTTACTCAGGTACAGGGGAATCAATAACCTAGGAAAAAGGTGCCTGGCCAGATGATTCCTCCCAGTTGTCAAAAAGAAACTGCAAGTTTGTGTTAGGATTGTATTTCAACCTTATTCGACTCAGCTATTTTCTAAAATACGTTACGTGAACCAATGGGTGAAAACATCTAATTATTTTACTAGTGATTTAATGCAAGTCAAACTGGATGGCTAACCTATGAGCACTTCTAAACAAACAACTGACATGTCAAATATTAAAAATGGAATTATTTATTCAGTAAATTTATAGACTGCTTAGTAAGTTTGCAGATGACACCAAAATTGGAGGTGTTGTGGACAACGAAGAAGGTGACCTCAGAGTACAACAGAACTTGATTAGATGGGCCAACGGGCCGAGGAGTGGCAGATGGATTTTAATTTAGGTAAATGTGAGGTGCTTCATTTTGGAAAGGCAAATCAGGGCAGGAGTCATACACTTAATGGTAAGGTCCTGGGAAGTGTTGCTGAAAGAAGAGACACTAGGGTGCAGGTTCACAGTTCCTTAAAAGTGGAGTCATAGGTAGGTAGGATAGTGAAGAATGCGTTTGGTATGCTTGCCTTTATTGGTCAGTGCATTGCATATTGGAGTTGGGAGGCCATATTACGGCTGTACAGGACATTGGTTAGGCCACTATTGGAATAGTGCATGCAATTCTGGTCTCCCTGCTATAGGAAGGATGTTGTGAAATTTGAAAAGGGTTCGGAAAATATTTACAAGGATGTTGCCAGAGTTGGAAAGTTTGAGCTATAGGGAGAGGCTGAATAGGCAGGGCCTATTTTCCCTGGAGTGTTGGAGGCTGAGGGGTGACCTTATAGAGGTTTATTAAACAATGAGGGGCTTGGATAAGGCGAGTAGACAAGGTCTTTTTCCCAGGGTGGGTATCAAAACTAGAGGGCATAGGTTTAAAGGTGAAAGGGGAAAGATTTACAAGGAACCTAAGGGGCAACTTTTTCATGCAGAAGGCAGTACGTGTATGGAATGAGCTGCCAGAGTAAGTGGTGAAGGCTGGTACAATACAACATTTAAAAGGCATCTGGATGGGTATATGAATAGAAAAAGAGTTGAGGGATATGGGCCAAATGGGACTAGATTTATTGAGGATAGCTGGTCAGCGTGGACAAGTTGGACCAAAGGGTCTGTTTTCATGCTGTACATCTCTATGACTCTATGATATCTCTCAAGATCGTACAGAAATCGATCATACAGAAATTGATCATACATACAGAAATCCGTGACAGACCACAACAAGACAACACAACATGGTCAGACACACTAGTCACCCTACTGTTTGGAGACACATCAGAGATGACCACAAGACTACACAGACCCCTAGGTATCAGGGTAGCCCACAAACCAACAACCACCCTACCACAGCTACTGACGAACATAAAGGATCCCATACTCACAACCAATAAAACCAAAATAATTTACAAAATACCATGCAAAGACTGTGAGAAAGGCCAAACTGGAAGAAAACTGACAATAAAGATACACAAACACCAACTAGCTACCAAGAGACATGACCAGTTCTCACCGGTCTCAATACACATGGACAAAGAAGGACACGAACGCGATTGGGACAACACATCCAACATAGCACAAGCCAAACAGACATGTCAGGGAATTCCTGGAGGCCTGGCATTCCAACTGGAACTCCATCAACAAACACATTGAACTGGACCTGATATATAAACCACTGAAAAACAAAACCGAAGTGATGCCAACCATCCCAGCAAACCGAGGCATATAAAATAACAAGTGAGACAGAAGACCAACGCTTCACCAGAGGCACACTGACGATGTTACCTAACAGGGTGATGAAACGTCTGGAATCAAACACTAGCTCGGCAAGCAATTCTACAACCTCACCTACAGTATGCTTCTGCACTTCAGTAGCGCACCTCGAGGTGCAGCAGCAACTATCACTGTCATACTGCAGCAAGGACATTTTGCACTCGGGGACATTCACCCAACTCAGTAGACCAGGTTGCATCTCTGGCCAGTTTGCTCGCTCATTCACTTAGTGCTCATTCACTTTGAACCTATCTGGTTGCTTATAACATTTGGCTGTGCCTTGCTTTATTGTACCTTGCCCCTCAGCCAGAGATACCAAGCTCATAGTATTGCTGTATTGACTTGCTGTTCAGTGCAGACAAAGCCAGGAAGCTTGTCATGGTTAGTATCAGAGATAGTAGGAACTGCAGATGCTGGAGAATCTGAGATAACAAGGTGTAGAGCTGGATGAACACAGCAGGCCAAGCAGCATCATAGGAGCAGGAAGGCTGATGTTTCGGGCCTAGACCCTTCATCAGAAATGGGGGAGGGGAAGGGGGTTCTGAAATAAATAGGGAGCGAGGGGGAGGCGGATAGAAGATGGATAGAGGAGAAGATAGGTGGAGAGGAAACAGACAGGTCAAAGAGGCGGGGATGGAGCCAGTAAAGGTGAGTGTAGGTGGGGAGGTAGGGAGGAGATAGGTCAGTCCAGGGAGGACGGACAGGTCAAGGGGGCGGGATGAGGTTAGTAGGTAGGAAATGGGGGTGCGGCTTGAGGTGGGAGGAGGGGATAGGTGGGAGGAAGAACAGGTTAGGGAGGCAGGGACGAGCTGGGCTGGTTTTGGGATGCGGTAGGGGGAGGGGAGATTTTGAAGCTTGTGGCAACACTCAGCCCTGCCGAGTCTTCACCATCCCCCCAGACCTCTCCCTTACTGAGGACAAATGGTCAGTCCTCAGTAAAGGGCTCACCTTTGTTCCCCTCCACCCACACATCAATGAATATCGGTCACGTTTGGACATTGAGCAGTTTTTCCACCGCCTCTGCCTCCACGCTTACTTCTTTAACCCTGAACCTAACCCTCCCTCTACTGACCGTTTCTCCCGCCTCCAACGCACCCCATCCTCCTGGACACCACCCCAAGGCCTCCTACCCTCCCTCGACCTCTTCATCTCCAACTGCCGTCGAGACATCAATTGCCTCAACCTCTCCACCCCTCTCATCCACTCCAACCTTTCCCCTGCGGAACGTGCAGCCCTCCAATCCAATCCCAAGCTCACCATAAAACCCGCGGACAAGGGAGGCGCAGTTGTAGTATGGCGCACTGACCTCTACGTCGCCGAGGCCAGGCGCCAACTCTCCGACACCTCCTCCTACCACCCCCTTGATCATGACCCCACCCCCAAGCACCAAACCATCATCTCCCAAACCATCCACAACCTCATCACCTCAGGTGACCTCCCACCCACAGCCTCCAACCTCATCGTTCCCCAACCCCGCACCGCCCGCTTCTATCTCCTTCCGAAAATCCACAAACCTGACTGCCCTGGTCGACCCATTGTCTCCACCTGCTCCTGCCCCACCGAACTTATCTCCGACTATCTGGACTCCATTTTCTCCCCCTCGGTCCAGGAACTGCCTACCTACGTCCGTGACACCACCCACGCCCTCCACCTCCTCCAGAACTTCCAATTCCCCGGTTCCCAACACCTCATCTTTACCATGGACGTCCAGTCCCTATTCAGCTGCATTCCCCACACAGATGGCCTAAAGGCCCTCCGCTTCTTCCTGTCCCGCAGGCCCGACCAGTCTCCCTCCACTGACACCCTCATCCGCTTAGCTGAACTCGTCCTCACCCTCAACAACTTCTCTTTCAATTCCTCCCACTTCCTACAGACAAAGGGAGTGGCCTTGGGTACCTGCATGGGCCCAAGCTATGCCTGCCTCTTTGTAGGTTATGTGGAACAATCCCTCTTCCGTACCTACACTGGCCCTAAACCCCACCTCTTCCTCTGTTACATTGATGACTGTATCGGCGCTGCCTCGTGCTCCCACGAGGAGCTCAAACAGTTCATCCACTTCAACACATTCCACCCCAACCTTAAGTTCAACTGGACCATCTCTAACACCTCTCTCATCTTCCTGGACCACTCTGTCTCCAACTCGGGCAACCACCTAGAAACCGATATCCATTTCAAGCCCACCGACTCCCACAGCTACCTAGAATACACCTCCTCCCACCCACCTTCCTGCAAAAATGCCATCCCCTATTCCCAATTCCTTTGCCTCCGCCGCATCTGCTCCCAGGATGAGGCATTCCACTCCTGTACATCTCAGATGTCCTCGTCTTTCAAGGACCGCAACTTCCCCCCGCAGTGGTCGAGAACGCCCTCGACCGTGTCTCCCGCATTTCCCGCAACTCATCCCTCACACCCCGTCCCCGCAATAACAACCAAAAAAGAATCCCCCTCGTCCTCACGTACCACCCCACCAACCTCTGGATCCAACACATCATCCTCTGACATTTCCGCCATCTGCAATCCGACCCCACCACCAAAGACATCCTTACCTGCTTTCCGGAGGGACCACTCTCTCTGCGACTCCCTTGTCCGCTCCACACACCCCTCCAGCCCCTCCATACCCAGCACTTTTCCCTGCAACCGCAGGAAGTGCTACACCTGCCCCCACATCTCCTCCCTCACCCCCATCCCAGGCCCCAGGAAGACTTTCCACATCAAGCAGATGTTCACCTGCACATCTGCTAATGTGGTATACTGCATGCGCTGTACCCGTTGTGGCCTCCTCTACATCGGGGAAACCAAGCGGAGGCTTGGGGACCGCTTTGCAGAACACCTACGCTCAGTTAGCAATAAACAACTGCACCTCCCAGTCGTGAACCATTTCAACTCCCCCTCCCATTCCTCAGACGACATGTCCATCCTGGACCTCCTGCAGTGCCACAACGATGCCACCCGAAGGTTGCAGGAACAGCAACTCATATTCCGCTTGGGAACCCTGCAGCCCAATGGTATCAATGTAGATTTCACAAGCTTCAAAATCTTCCTGCCCCTGACCGCATCCCAAAACCAGCCCAGCTCGTCCCCACCTCCCTAACCTGTTCTTCCTCCCACCTATCCCCTCCTCCCACCTCAAGCCGCACCCCCATTTCCTACCTACTAACCTCATCCCGCCCCCTTGACCTGTCCGTCCTCCCTGGACTGACCCATCTCCTCCCTACCTCCCCACCTATACTCACCTTTACTGGCTCCATCCCCGCCTCTTTGATCTGTCTGTTTCCTCTCCACCTATCTTCTCCTCTATCCATCTTCTATCCGCCTCTCCCTCTCTCCCTATTTATTTCAGAACCCCCTTCCCCTCCCCCATTTCTGATGAAGGGCCTAGGCCCGAAACGTCAGCCTTCCTGCTCCTGTGATGCTGCTTGGCCTGCTGCGTTCATCGAGCTCTACAGCTTGTTATCTCAGCTTGTCATGGTTGTCAGCTGTCCTCGGGTCAGGTCAGGTCAAATCAAAGGAGATTGCCTTCTGTGGGGGAGGTAATGGCCTGGTGGTATTATTGCTGGATTGTTAATCCAGAGACCCAGATAATGCTCTGGGGAACCGCGTTTGAATTCCGCCATGGCAGATGGTGGAATTTGACTTCAATAAAATTAAGAATCTAATGATGATCATGAATCCATTGTGGATTGTTGGAAAAACCCATCTGGTTCACTAATGTCCTTTAGGGAAGGAAACTGCCGTCCTTACCTGGTCTGGCCTACATATGACTCCAGACCCACAGCAATGTGGTTGACTCTGAACTGCCTTCTGGGCAATTAGGGATGGGCAATAAATGCTGCCTAGCCAGCGATGCCCTCATCCCGTTAATGAATAAAGAAAACAAATAAGTCCTGGCGCAGTAAATCATTGAGCAGCCTCCAAAACATCAGTCCAGGGACTTGAATACAGTTAGTCAGAGTGAGGATCCTCTCCACACAAGGGGTGGGGAGCTAAATGTCAGCACCATCTCTCCCTGACTCTTTGTGCTCAATGAGAAGTTTTCCACCCTGGAATATTGAACCGAGTCATTTATTATCACATAAATTCAATATAAAATGCAGTGAAAGGTATGTACTGTTGCTATGGATAGATACCATTCACATTAACTTAAATAAAATAAAAAATAAAGATAGATAATTTAAAAAGAGTCCAACTTTTTCTTCGCCGCTGCTAGTCTCACCTGGGCTACACCAGCCCAGCCCATATCATGCCACCAGAGTCCTGCTCCAGGCTTCACCAGGCCACACCATGCCACCAGAGTCCCATTCTGAACTACACCAGCCCATGCCATGCCACCACTAGGGTCCCACTCCAGGCTACACCAACCCATGCCATGCGGAAGCAAGAGTCCTGCTCTGGGCTTCACCAGCTCACACCATGCTGCTGCTGGAATCCTGCTTCAGGTTCCTAGCCCATGCCATGCCTCCAGAGTCCCACTCCATGCTAGACCAGCCTACGCCATGCCACCGCCAAAGGCCCACTCCAGGCTACACTAGACGACACCACGCGGAAGCAAAAGTCCTGCTTTGGGCTTCAGCAACCCATGCCATGCCATGCCATGCTACCACCAGGGGCCCAATCATGCAGAAACAAGAGTCTCACTCCAGGCTTCATAGGCCAGCCGACTCTGTAGCCGCCGCCGTCGCTTCGGAAGTCATCAAAGCTGCCTTTCTACCGGAGTGCTCTCTTTATCAAGTACGTTTGGGTGAAAACTAAATAAAATTGAGAAAAGAAGAAGGGGTAAAGAAAAAAGAAAAAGAAAGATTAAAAGCTGACAAAGAGGACACAAGGAAGGTCCACAAATCGCTGAAGGTAGATAAGGTAGGCCTTTTTTACTATGGCATGCTTGCCTTTATTGGAAAGGACATTGAATATAAAGATAGGCAAGTTATGCTGCAGCTTTATAGAAGTTCAGTTAGCCCACACTTAGAATATTGTGTACAGTTCTGGTTACCACACTACCAGAAGGATGTGGATGCTTTGGAGGAGGTACAGAAAAGGTTTACCAGGATGTTGCCTGGTGAGGAAGAATTTTAGTTATGAAGAAAGGTTGGATAGGCTAGGTTTGTTTTCACTGGAACGCAGGAGGCCAAGGGGCGACCTGATAGAAGTTTATAAGATTGTGAACGGCGTGGACAGAGTGGAAAGTATGAGGCTTTTTCCCAGGGTGGAGGGGTCAATTATTAGGGGACACAGGTTCAAGGTGCAAGGGGTGGGGTTGGTGAGTTTAAAAGAGATGTGCGAGGCAAGTACAAAGGATGGTGAGTGCCTGGAACATACTGCCAGAGGTGGTAGCAGAAGCAGACACAACAGCAGCATTCAAGAAGCACCTGGACAAATTCATGAATAGGAAAGGGAATAGAGGATATAGATCCTGTAAGTGAAGACACTTTTAGTACAGAAGGGCAAAATGTGTCGACGCTGGCTTGGAGGGTCAAAGGGCCTGTTCCTGTGCTGTTTTGTTCTTTGTAAAAGATGAACCAGGTTTCTGTACTTACAAGATTTACTATTTATTGCAATACGTTCTAGGTATGGGTAAACAACTATGAACTGTTGGTATTACACTAATGGACAAAACTTGCTTATAAAAAGAAAAACCAAAAGAACTGCGGATGCTGTAAATCAGGAACAAAAACAAAGTTGCTAGAAAAGCTCAGCAGGTCTGGCGGCATCAGCGTTCTGAGGAAGGGTCACCGGACCCGAAACGTTAACTCTGTTTTCTCCTTCACAGATGCCGCCAGACCTGCTGAGCTTTTCCAGCAACTTTGTTTTTGTTGCTTATAAAAGTCCTTTACACACGTACAGGCAGACAAAAAAACATTGGTGTTATGGATGGAGGGGAAAAATTGGAAGGCAGTTCAATGGCCTCTGTCCGTAGAAGTAACCTGGGAGTTTTCTTTTGCTTGTCAGGACTGCTATTCTCCAATCTTTCCACTCCAGGTACTCTTCACTTCATTACCAAGGCACAGAGTGACTCATTCACAAATGATAAAAAGTCTCTCACTTTTTGGTTAGAACTGACAGTTTACAATACCTGGTGAAGAAAAATAAACTAGCTTTCTTCAGGCATTTCTCTACTGCAGAGAAACATGCCACCTCCCCTTCTGGAGGTCTAAAGGTTTATGTTGCTATTGTTCACTCCCACAAGCTACCCAGGAGCCAATCATGTTGTGATGGACTGGCAGATGGCCTTTGGCATTGGTTTGTGGAGTTGTGACCAGTTGTCATCAATCAGCTATTTATTGTGGATCAAATTATACTTTAGACAACTCCTGGTTCCAGTCACTCTCCAACCAAATTTCCCCACTATTTGAACAAAGCAGCAGGATAAAGCAGTACTTACAATGAGGTTCAGTAATTTGCTTTTAAAAAGCGCAGGAATCCCTTCCACAGTACTTGATTTTTAAAAACGGTCCTGTTCCCACTTCAGTACGCAATCAAAAATAAATATAGTCTTTACTATAGTTAAGGAGGCAGGTTTGGCAAGATATGACGAGATCGCTGATTAGGCCTCATGGAGAGAAACCCCTCACTGAAAATGACAACCAAAGAAACAGAAGAATCAGCCCATTATGTCAAATGGGAACATCTGGAATGCAATGAAGCCTTGACAATAATGTACTCCAGTTCTACCCTGAAAAGGTTATAAAAGATATCCACAGCACAGATGCCAGTCTTCATCTAATTCCCTTCACATCGTCTCAAGAAATAGCTAAAGGAACTGGATGCTGCACATAGCCTTTGCCTGACAACATTCCAGCAATAGCAATGACGACTTGTACTTCAGAACTAGATGCATTCCTGAAGGATGTTGTTCCAGTATAGTTACAACACAGGCATCTACCCAATGTGGAAAATTGCCCAGACAAGTCTGGCTTGCAAACAGCAGGACATATCTAACCAGGTCAATTACTGCCCGTCAATTTATTCTTGATCATAAAGTGATAGAAAGTGTTGTCAATAGTACTATTGAGTGACGTTTGCTCAGCAATGACCTGCTCAGTGACACTCAGTTTGGGTTCTACGAGGTCCACTCAGCTTCTGACCTCATTATAGCCCTGGTCCAAACATGCACAATAGATCTGAACTCAAGAAGTGAGGGTGACTGCTCTTGACATTAATGCAATATTTAACAACATATGGAACAAGAAGCAAAACAAGAATCACATTGTTGATTATGGTATACACGGATTGCCAGAGATCATTTGATACAGTGCCACACATCTGTGAGCAAAGTTATAGCTCATGATATAAAAAGGAACAGTTGCGACAGGGACACAGTATTGGCTGAGTCACAGGAAACAGACAGTAATAGTCAAAAGATATTTTTCGGGCTGCAGGGAAGTTGTAGTGGAGTTCCGCACTGGGACCCTTGCATTTCCTGATATATATTAATGATATAGATCTTGGTGTACCCAGGACAATTTCAAAGTTTGTAGATGACATTAAACATGGAAGAATTATAAACTGTGAGGAGGGTAGTGTGAAATTCCAAAAGGGCATTGACAAGGTGGTGGAGTGGCAAATAGGTGGGCAGGTGAGATTTAATGTAGAGGAGTGAGAAAAAAGAACAAAGAACAAAGAAAATAGAAAATTACAGCACAGGAACAGGCCCTTCAGCCCTCCAAGCCTGCGCCAATCCAGATCCTCTATCTAAACCTGTCGCCTATTTTCCAAGGATCTGCATCCCTCTGCTCCCTGCCCATTCATGTATCTGTCTAGATACATCTTAAATGACGCTATCGTGCCCGCCTCTACCACTTCCGCTGGCAATGCGTTCCAGGCACCCACCACCCTTTGCGTAAAGAACTTTCCATGCATATCTCCCTTAAACTTTTCCCCTCTCACCTTGAAATCATGACCCCTAGTAATTGAGTCCCCCACGCTGGGAAAAAGCTTCTTGCTATCCACCCTGTCTATACCTCTCATGATTTTGTAGACCTCAATCAGGTCTCAATCATGTAAATAATCCTAATCTACTCAACCTCTCTTCATATAGCGCCCTCCATACCAGGCAACATCCTGGTGAACCTCCTCTGCACCCTCTCCAAAGCATCCACATCCTTTTGGTAATGTGGTGACCAGAAGGTGATGCACTTTGGTTGGCAGAACATTGAAAAACAATATAAAAGTAGAAGATACAGTTGCAAATGGAGTGCAGGAGCAGAGGGACTTTGGTGTATATTTGAACAGATCATTCAAGGTGGCAGGTCAGGTGGACGGAATAGTTAACGTAACATACAGTGATCTCAGCTTTATTAACAGGGGCATAGCATACAAGAGCAAGGAAATAATGTTGAATTTGTATAAGACACCTGTTAGATCTAGCTGGAATATGGTGTATAGTTGTGGACACCACATTGTAGGAAGTACATTGGAGACAATGTAGCAGCAATTTACAAAAATGGTTCCAGGATAGTGAAATTCAGTAATGAGGATAGACTGAAGAAACTGGGAATGTTCTCCTCGAAGAGAAGCTAGAGGAGACATGATGGAGGTTTTTAAAAGTCACGAGTGGCTGGCAAAGTAGATACGGAGATGCTGTTCCCATTTGCAAAAGGTTAAAAAAAAACCAAAGGAGCATAAATTTAAAGTGATGTGCAAATAAAGTAAGGGTGATGCAAGAAAAAGCATTTTCACATCAAGTGGTTACGATATAGAATGCAGTGCCTAGGAATGTGGCAGAGGCTGATTCAATTCAGGCATTCAAGAGGGCATTGGATGATTACTTGGATAAAAGCAATGTTTAGGGACATTTGGTAAAAACAGAAGATTGGCATTAAGTAATAAAACCAGTGCAGGCACAATGGCCAAATGGCCTCCTTCTTGGCCATGACAATTGTGATTCTGTGATTGGGTCAAAGTTGGGGATGTTTACTGAACGACATTCAGCACTATTCATAATTTGTCAGATAATGAAGTCAATATCCAGATGCAGCAAAATCTGGACAATGTTTAGGCTTGGGCTGATTGTGTGGCAAGTTATATTCCCACTACATAAGAGTGAGACAATGACCATCTCCAACAGAGAATCCAAGCATCAGTTCCTGACATTTCCATCACAGAATCCCCACAATTAACGTCCTGGATGGTGACCAGAACATTGACTGATCTAGAACAGCTATGTGAAACAAATCTTTGGCAATAGATTTGTTCAAAAGCAGGGAATTCTGTGGTAAGTTAATGACTTCCTGATTCCACCAAGCCTGCCCACCATCTACAAGGCACAAGTCAGGAACGTGATTCAACACTCTCCAATTGCCAGAACTGCAGCTCCAAGAACACATAAAATTCAACACTATCCAGAACAAAGCAGGACATTGGACTGGAATCCCATATAACATCTTAAGCATTCACTGCCACACATGTGGCAGCACTGTGTACCTGCCTATAAGACTGCAACAATGCACCAAAACTCACCTGACAGCACTTTCCAAACATGCAACTCTACTAGCTGAAGAACAAGGGCAACAGATATGTGGGAACCCCACCACCTGCAAGTTGCACAGCATCCTGGCCTGGAACCAAATAGTTATTCCTTCACTATTGTTTGGTCAAAATCCTAAAACAACTTCCCTGTTAGCACTTTGGGTATACTTATAGCACCTAGTCTGCAGCAGTTCACCATCACTTTCTGAAAGGCAATTAGGGTTAGGCAATAAATTCTGGTCTAGCCAAAGAAGCTAACATCCAATGAATGAATAAAACTAAAATTAGGTCATGGAGGAAAGTTGCTGAGAGTGGATGCACCTTCATTTCACTAACTCAGGTAGTTTGGGGAGATCTTGGGAAGAAACAAGAAACAGAGAGGAAGTACTATCTTTTGAATGGGATACTAAACCAAGGCCATCTGCTCCTTCAGGTGGATATAAAAAGATTTCAAGGACTATTCTGAAGTGGAGCAGGGCAGTTATCTTGGACGTCCCAACCAATATTTATCTTCCAAAAACATCACCAAAACAATATCTGGTCTTGGTCATATTCCTGTCTGTGGCTGCTTTTTACACACAAATTGGCAGTTACATTTCCTACAACATTGATTACATTTAAAAGTATTTAATTTGCTGTAAAATGCTTTTAGTCATCCACTGGTATTGAACAGCATGATACAAATAAAAATCTTTCTTTCAACAATAGCTACTGTGGCCAGGATTAGCTAACTTGCCACAGATTTGGAATTGAGGCTGGTCTTTTGCTAGTTGTTAGTATATTCCATGATTTGTTGTACCTACAATATGCTGAATTATAAAGGATAAAGGTTTCTAAAGGATCTAAATACTGTGAGAATTAATACTGGGGGCACATCTCTAAATCACTACTATACCATTCTCTCGGCTCAGTGCAGTCCCAGGTAGACAAGATAGTGAAGGCGGCCTTTAGGTACGTTTGCCTTTATTGGTCAGTGCATTGACTATAGGAGTTGGGAGGTCATATTGCGGCTGTACAAGATGTTGGTTAGGCCACTTTTGCAACACTGTGTGCAATTCTGGTCTCCTAGCTATCGGAAGGATGTTGTGAAACTTGAAACTGTTCAGAAAAGATTTACAAGGATGTTACCAGGGTTGGAGTTTTTGAGCTATAGGGAGAGGCTGAATAGGCTGGGGCTATTTTCCCTGGAGTGTCAGAGGCTGAAGGGTGACCTTATAGAGGTTTATAAAATCATGAAGGGCAGGGACAGGATGAATAGGCAAGATCAGTTCCCCAGGGTGGAGGGTGGAGTCCAAAACTAGACAGTATAGGTTTAAGGTGAGAGGGGAAAAGATTTAAAAGGGATCTAAAGTGCAACTTTTTCACACAAAGCGTGAAGCGGGTATGGAATGAACTGCCAGAGGAAGTGGAGGAGGTCGGTACAATTATAACATTTAAAAGGCATCTGGATAGGTACATGAATAAGAAGGGTTTAGGGGGATATGGGCCAAATGCTGGCAAATGGGACTAGATTTACTTAGGATATCTGGTCAGCATGGATGTCTTGGACCAACGGGTCTGTTTCCATGCTGTACGGCTCTATGACTCTAGTTGGTTTCATTTTGAACAGCAGTAGAAGCTGAATGTTAATTGGAAATTTTTTTACACAGAGGGTGTAATGATATTCCTGAGGAAGTGGTGGATGTGGATACAATTACAACATTCGAAAGATATTTGGATAAGTACATGATTAGGAAAGGTTTGCAGGGATATGGGCCTGGAGCAGGCAGGTGGGACTGGTTTAGTTTGGATTATGTTTGGCATGGGCTGGTTGGACCGAAGGATCTGTTTCTGTGCTGTATGACTTTACAAAAAGGGTTATAAATTGTAGCCTTATTACATTAGGCAAGGTCATTTGAAGAGACAGGAACAATGCACCATTGGTCTTTGTATGTAATTTCACAAATATAACATATACGTAACAATATGGAATGTAGGTGGAGTTTATAAATACCTTAGCTGATACTGTCTGAAAGTAGTCAGTAAGAAACTAGTCAGACTCCTCTGATACCTGCTTGCAAGTCCTTTTCAATCATGTTCTACAGGAGTAACAATTCTTCTGAAGTAGCATCTCTGTAAAAATCCATAGGTTCAATACTATTCAGTGATGAAAGACCTGCTTTGATATCCCTCAGCTCTGATAAACTTAAAACCGTTCATTTCCTCAGAGCACAACTGCAAACCATGGGGTTGCCGCAATTTCACATCGTGAATTTAAGATGAAATGCTCCCTTTAATAAGTACATCAAACATATTGATCCATGAACACAATTAAGAAATATTTTCAAAGCCTTGTTTCAATTTCAATGCCTACAAGTAAATTTCTTTCACTAAAACCATTTTTTCTTCTTTAACATTCAATTTATATTTATTCAATGTACCTTACACTTGGAAGTCAAGCCAGTCATACTCCATGTACAGTAGAGTCAATATTAAATCACAGAATAATCCAGACACAAAAGTAGATGATGTCAGCTGGAATAACACAACAATATTTGTGACAGATTACTTTGAAAATATTCCTAAGGAAATGTATAAAAATATTTCAAACACAATTTATATATTTTCCCAAATATCCTTATTTCTTAGCTTCAATCCAGGACAGCATCCCTCAAGTCCTTAAAAACTCTAACTTTCTACTGAATTCTAACTTAAAAAGTATTATCATTTATAATTAGGGTAGTGGCATGGGGGATGAAATCAGATTTCATCTTCCCCAGTACTTTTCTCCCAGCACCTATTGTATGAGTACTCAGAAATAAATAACTGAACAAAACATCTCTCTCCTCAGCAAGAATACTTTACACAATGACACAGCTCTAAAGGACACCATTCAGCCCTTTGCTTCTACACCAACTTTTCGAAACAGTTATGCAATGAGCCTTGTCCTTTCCCTGTAAACCTGCAATATCATCCCCTTCAATTATTTACCCAATTCCCTCTTTAAAAGCACCCTGCCAGATAGAATACTTATCATAACTCACTGCATAAAACAAACCCATCTCATCCCTCTTTACTGATTTAATTTTCCTTAATCAAGGATACAATGATTTTATTTTGCCAAGCTGTGCCTGTCTGTATCTATCAATCTCTCTATTAGTCCCCATCCCTCATCTCTCCTTTAACATTGTTCGTCTCTTTCCCTATCCATCTATCACTGTCCATCCCTCCATTTCCTCTCTTTCTGCTTCCTATTTTGGTCAATGATTCCTTTCTCTGCCAGTCATTCTCAGTTCATCTGTTTATCTTTCCACCTGATTCTCTCACACCGTTATCACCTCTCTCCCTCCATTTCTGTATCTCCAAACTATCCATACATCATGTTGTTGCACTGTTACTGTCTGTATGTTCATTGCTACCTCACCCTTACTGTGCCTTTCTCTCCCTCCCACTCTGTCCCCTAACTTCTCTCCCTCGCTTTCCCTTTCACTGTACAAAACATCTTGCCGCTCTTTCTCACTCTCTGCATTTCTTCCCTCGCTTTCTCCACTGTAGACCTTACCTTCTGTATTCCTCTTCCTCCCTCTCTCTCAACACTCCTTCCCCTCCTCTCTCTTTCTTCCCTCCCTCCACACTTATATCTTCTCTCTAACCACTATCTACCTCCCTACTTCTCTCCCCACAGCTCCCCTTCGTCCATCCCCTCCAGTCCCCCACCTTTCCCCCCCCCCATGCCCCCTCCTCCCCCTTTCCCTCCACCCAGCGCTCTCCTCCTGCCCAACCTCTCCTTCCTTCCCCCTTCCCCTTTTCCCTCTGTTATTTCTTCTTGCTCTCTCACCCTCTCCAGCTCTCTCAGATTTAAAAATAACGGTTGTTGTGAATCACGTGGGCGCGCCGGGCAGGGAGCACGTGCTCACCCGCGGCGCCTCTGGGAAAACGCGGCGGGAGCGACCAGCTGTCGTCAGCCGGCGACCACTTCATGTTACGGCGGGGTGGAAAAATACTTGACTGATTTTAAGTCGACGGAGTACGTGAGAAGTTTAAAGTTTAACCTATCGATCTAATTTTTCTAACCCTGTGAAGCGTATCCCCGTCGGCAGGCGGAAGCTGCAGTCAACACAGTGTGGAGCTGGAGGAGCATGGCGGGCCAGGCAGCATCAGAGGAGCGGGAAAGCTGACGTTTCGGGTCGGGATCCTTCTTCAGAAAAGTTCCTAGCCTGCCCGTGTTCCTCCAGCTCCACACGGTGTTATTCTCAGACTCAGCATCGGCGGCTCTTACTGTCTCCAAAACTGGAAGGTTGAGGTTTCGGATTGACACCCCTCATCAGGACTGGGTGGGACGGTGGTAGGTGGGTGCAAGTAGTGGGCATTAGTCAGTGGGATAGGTGGGGCTGGAAATGGACAAGTTGTGTCAGGTCAAGGGAGTTGGGGATGAGAGGGAGGGTTGGACATGGAATGAGGCCGGGGGTGGGCAGATTTTGAAACTGGTGAATTTTATGTTGAGGCCATCAGGCTGCAAGCTCCCAAGGCTGAATGTGAGGTGTTGTTCCTCCAGTTTGTGTGTGGCGCCCCACCACCCATTATATTTCCGAGCTCTCTTCCCCTTCCTCAGTCCTGAAGAGGGGTGTAAACCCGAAAGGTCAACTTTCCTGCTTCTCTTAAGGTTTTGGAGTAGATCTCCAGCTCGGGTTGTGGCTGTTGAGGTTGGTTGGCTCGCCGAGCTGGCTTGTTGTTCCGCAGACGTTTCGTTACTGTGCTGGGTAACATCCTCAATGCAGCCTCTGATGAAGCGTCAGTGTGTTTTCCCGCCTGGTTTTTAAACTCTGGGGTCTGTTGCGATGGATTGCCTCATTTCCAAGTTTCCTCCGTAGTGGAATGTATATGGGGTCGAGTTCAATGTGTTTATTAATAGCGTGCTTTGTGGAGTGCCATACTTCCAGGAATTCTCGTGCTTGTCTCTGCCTAGCCTGTCCCAGGATCTTGGTGTTGTCCCAGTCGAAGTCGTGATTCTCCTTGTCCATGTGGATTCAGATGAGTGAGTATTGGTCGTGTCTTTATGTAGCCAATTGGTGTTCATGTACTCTTGTTGTTAGTTTCCTTCCTGTTTGTCCAATGTAGTGTTTCTCGCAGTCTCTGCAGGGGATCTTGTAGATGACATTGGTCCTGTCCATGGTGGGGAGTGGGTCTTTAGTTCGGGTGAGCACTTGTCGTAGGGTTGATGTGGGTTTGTGTGCCACTCTGATGCCCAGCGGTCGTAGAAGTCTTGTGGTGAGTTCTGACGTGTTCCTGATGTAGGGTAGTGTGATGAGTGAGTCAGGGCGTGTAGAATCTTTCTGATGCTGTTCCTGTAGGCATCTCCTGACCCAGTTCTTTGGATATCCATTATCCTTGAACACTTGGAAGAGGTATTCCTCCTCTTCTTGACGTAGTGGACAGGACCAATGTCATCTACAAGATTCCCTGCAGAGACTGCGAGAAACACTACATTGGACAAACAGGAAGGAAACTAACAACAAGAGTACATGAACACCAATTGGCTACATAAAGACATGACCAATACTCACTCATCTCAATCCACATGGACAAGGAGAACCACGACTTCGACTGGGACAACACCAAGATCCTGGGATAGGCTAGGCAGAGACAAGCACGAGAATTCCTGGAAGCACAGCACTCCACGAAGCAGGCTATTAATAAACACATTGAACTCGACCCCATATACATTCCACTATGGAGGAAACCTGGAAGTGAGGCAATCCATCTCAATGGACCCCAGAGTTTAAAAACCAGGCGGGCAAACACACCGACACTTCATCAGAGGCTGCACTGAGGATGTTACCCAGCACAGTAACGAAACATCTGCGGAACAACAAAACAGCTCGGCGAGCCAACCAACCTCAATTTCCTGCTTCTCTGATGCTGCCTGACCTGCTGTGTTCCTCACAGCTCTACACCATATTGACTCTGTCTCCAGCATCTGCAGTTCTTGCTATCTCCTAGTCGTTGAAAATCCTACTGCAAAGCTTCTTTCAAGGATGCCCACCTTGAAGAAGTTGTCCTCCTCCTTCCAAAAAGATCTCAGTGCATCTCTCTCCCGCTGCAACCCACTTGGTGATCTCCTCCATCCTGAAGCTCTTCAAGCTGCATCTACCTATCACCAACTCACCTACCTTCCCCTAGCCCCACTCCCCGTCTATTTATTTCCAAGCTCCCTTCCCCCTCCCCAATCCTGATGATGGGTGTAAACCTGAAACATTAACTTTCCTGCTCCTCTGATGCTGCCTGACCTGCTGTGTTCCTCCAGCTCCACAATGAGTTGTCTCTGACTCCAGCATCTGCAGTTCTTGCTATCTCCTAGCTGGGAGCTGTAGTTGTCTGTGGGCACCTCATCTTTCGTCAAGCAGACAAGGCTTCCTGAAAAACTATAACTCCCACAATATAGTTCACTTACCATGCTGCCTTTCAAAATGCTCCTGCCACTTTACAACTTAGTATTTGTTTGAGTTTACCACATTAGACTACCACTCTTCTCATACAAATTTATTATTCCGCAGTCTCACTCTGGACGCATTAAATCCATCTCTACAATTTTCTGCCACCTTACAAGAACCTCGTCCTTGAGTACACGTGACAATAAAACCCAAATCTAAATCTAAAAATGCTTCATTTAAGCCTTTTTGTGACTCCCTGATTTTCATCATTGAACCACTGAAAAGAAAAGCAGTTTATTGTCATTTGTACTTATACACTGAGATGTGTATAAGTCGCCACAATTCGGTGCCATTTTAATTAGAGAAATTATGAAAAGAAATAATTGGAACAAAGTTGGGATAAAGTTTATTTTTTGTTCCCTCCATAGCCCTCGGGTTTCTGGAGTGGCTACGAGAACGCTGCCACCAAAACTGCCCCTGAAACCGCCAAAGCAAGGATTTCCAGACCGGATCCACTATGCGGTCACTGCTGAAGCCGATACCAAAGCCACTGAATCGCCACCATAGCAAGGAGGGACGGACTGGACCCACCAAGTTGCCGACGCTGAAGCCATTGCCACTTCAGTCGCTACCCAAAGCCACGACATTGCCGCCAAGGCCATGAGGAACAAGCCAGAACTACCATGCCACCACTGCTATAACCACAGCTGAAACCGTCACACTGCCGCCTGGAGGAACGGACCAGATGCACCGACATGAAGACTTCGATAAAGCTGTGGCCACTATGGCCAGGAGGAACAGACATCTAGATCCACCACGGTGCTGCTGCGACCTTGCAACCGCTTTCCTCCACAGCAGCCGGAGAAAAGAAGAAAAAGTGAACTTTGATGCGAAAGAGAAATGAAGAAACAAAACAAAAAAACAAAGAAGAATGCGGTTGACCAGGTGAGTGGGAGCATATGGGTACTGAGTCCAAACACTTCCTACCCAACCGCTGCCACCATCTTGAAAAAAATGTCAGCATACCTTCAGTTGCAAACATTCACAGACTCATTCTCCTTATTTTGAATTTCTTAGTAACAACACTGATGAATTATGAGATGGAATACTGCCCACCTGCTTGGATGAGTGCAGTTCCAACAACATTCAAGAAGCTTGACATCATCCTTGACACACATGGCTTCAACATGGCAGCACAGGCAAGCAGGCAGCGCTTGGGCTCCTGAGCCCATCCGCTAAGAACTGGCCGTTTCCTCCTTTCTTTCATTACCCCTTTAGCCTTCTTTCTTTTTCTTCATTTTCCTGTTGACAGTGGTGAAGGTGACATCACAGAGGAGCATGGCTGGAATGGAACTCTAGGTGAAGTGCCAGTGGCCTAGCATGGCAGTGGACTCCCGGTTGTGGTAGACCTAGAGCGGAGACTCCAGGTGTCGGTTGCAGTGATGGTGGTGTGGTAAGCCCAGAGCGGGAACTCATGATGTTTATTTTCAGGTGGCAGTGGAGCCAGGGACTCCTAGTTGCGCTAGGCCAAGAGTGGGGACTCCTGGTTATCGGCTAGGCAGCAGTTCCTGGTGGGCTAGGCTCAGAACCGGGGCCTCCTGGTTGTGGTGCAAGTGTGGGTCTAGCTTGGGACCCAACATCAGTGGTGCCGTCGGAGAGGTGGGCAATATCTAAGCTTGGGCTGACAAGTAGCAAGTAACATTTGCACCACACAAAATGCAGCAATGACCATCTCCAAAAGGAGACAATCTAACCACTGGCCCCTGACATTCAATGGTGGTACCATTGCTGAATCTCCCAGTCTCAATATCCTTAGGGTTACCACTGACCAGAAACACAACTGGATTGCTACAGAAGTACAGTGGCTACAAGAGCAGATCAGATGCTAGGAATACAGTGGGCAATCACTGATCTCCTGACTCACCAAAGCTTGTGCACCATCTGCAAGGCACAAGTCAGGAGTGTGATGGAATACTCCCCACTTGCCTGGATAAGTGCAGCTCCAACAACACTCAAGAAGCTTGACACCATCCAGGACAAAGCAGCCCGCTTCATTGGCACCATATCCAAAAACGTTCACTCCCTCCACCATTGACGCTCAGTAGAAGCAGTATTTACTATCTGCAAGATACTCTGCAGAAATTCATCAAAGAACCTTCATCAGCAGCTTCCATAATTAACAAGGCAACACTTCTCCCTCTGCCCATCTGCCTGTCCTTTTGATAGGAATTGTATATCTAGTTCCCAGCCTGATCCCATTGCTGCCACGTCTCTGTGATACCCAAAATGTCACACCTGCCAGTTTCAATCTGTACTACAAATTCCTTTACTGTGTTTCCTATACTGCATATGTTTAAGTAAACACCCTCAGTCCTGCATTGACTGCCCCCTTTTTTCCAGTTATCCCCATATCTTCTGTGTCTAAAGTTAGATTCCTGAACTTCCCATATTCCCTATCCTATCACTTATTCCAAAACAACCTCCATCCCCCCACCAGTACCATCAGCATTGACTTTAAAACCTTATCCACAGCCCTGCTTACCCTCGTTATGTGATTCATTCATCAGGACTCTGGTCGCAGCATGATTCAGGTCGATCCTGTCCCATTGGAACAACTCCTCCCTCTCTAGTACTGGTGCCAATGTCCTATGAATTCAAACCTGTTTCTCCCACACCAATCTTTGAACCACATGTTTACCTCTTTAATCTTGTTAACTCTGTGCCAATTTGCTTATTGCTCAGATAGTAATCCAGAGATTATTGTCTTTTTGGCTCTGCTTTTTAATTTAGCCCCTAGCTGCTCATATTCCCTCAGCAGAACCTCTTTCTTTTCTTTTTAACTATACTGTTGGTACCTATGTGAACCATGACAACTGGATCTGTCCCCTCCCACTCCAAATCCTGCTGTAGCTCAGATGAGATAAATGAATATGGGCACCTCGCTGGCAACACAGTCTTTGAGACCCTCGATCCTGACCACACAGAGCAGTGCCTATTCCCATGACTATACTATCTCTGATTACAATTACACATTTCTCCCCCTTGTAACACAGTGCTATGGTCATTCTATACAACCTCCCTATAGCCCCCACTCTTGTCCACGCAGGGAGCAAGAATTTCAAACCTGTTAGACAAACTCAAAGGCTGAGGCTCCTTCAGCACTATCGCCTGGGTTCCTTTACCTGCCTCGCTCGTAGTTACACCATTCTGTCCCTGAGCACTGACTGAGTTCAAGGGAGTTAAGAGATGTGACTGTCTCCTGAAACATAAATCCAGGTAATATTCCCCCTTCTTAATGTGTCACGGTGTTTGGAACTCATCAACTCTGAGCAGAGTTCTTCAAGTAACCAATACTTGGCTACAGATGTGGTCACTATGAATCCACAGTCGGGTCCACCAGCTCCCACATCATGCAGGTACAATGCATCATCTGGCAGTTTTTTAAATTTATCTGTCTGTTTGTTTATTTATTTATTTATTCAGTTAGTTAGTTCATAATTTGATTTTTAAAATTTTTCTACTGGTCTTTTAGCTTGTATCCTGTAGTATTTCCCTATTTATCTTCAATATGAAAGTAACTTATAATAGACAGTCAAATTAGTAGTTATCACCAACCAATGAACTTGTAGTTTACCTTTAATGTCACCCTGTTGTGATGGGCCCTGATACGGAGCTTGTGGGAAAAAACCTTTACAAACTGAGAGTCAAGAAAGCAAGCATAAAACATCACTTCCCCTCTGCACTGAATTCCCATGCTGCCTCCAAATTTCCCAACCTATATATTCACTGGCTGTGCCTCACTCCAGATGTCATCTCTCCTTCCTAACTGTGCAAAGCTTACCGATGAAGGTTCTTGTGTTCTGAAGAATCATCATTGGAATCATATTGTGAACTCTGTCTCCACAGATGCTGCCAGATCTGCTGAGTTTCTCCAGCAATTTCAGTTTTTTTGTGTGCTACGACTGAGTTTATTGGGCTCCAGCAACCACAACCATCTTTTTTTGTGCCAGGAATAACTCCAGTTAATGGAGAGCCTTTTCTACTGCTTCCCATTGATTCCAGTATTGCTATGGCTCCTTGATACCACAATTGGTCAAATGCGGTCTTGATGTGAAGGGCAGTCACTCACATCTCACATCTGGCATATTGGTCTTTTGTTCATGTTTGTACCAAGACTGTAATGAGGTTAGGAGCTGTAACTGTTACTCAGCAGTCAGTGGTTAGAATATTTATTTCTGAACCAGAATATTATAGAATCAAAGCCTCATGCCAAATACTTCATAATAAGAAGCAGGCTAGAATTAGAATTAGGTTTATTGTCATATGTACTCAAGTACAAGAGTACAGTGTCATCTTAGTACAAAGCACATAGGTACAAATCTTAGATACTAAATAGAGAGACAAATAAATAAAAGGTTACATTACCTTACACAATATTAGTCAGAAAAATAACAACTAAAGTTAAAAAGATAAACATTACACTTTCTATAAAGGGCCTGCAATAGGTCAATGCAGGGAACTTCCATACATGGTCTGAATGGGCTCACAAGCTGATGACTGCCAGCGCTGGTCCAACCACTGTACTCCCTCTGGGCACGCTGGGCATCCCCGCTCCGTTTGGGCCTCTAGCTCGCTGGCCGTCCCTGCTCTACTCAGGCCTCCCGGCTACCGGCTGTCCCTGCTCTGTTCAGGCCTCCAGCCTACTTGCTGTCCCCATTCTGCTCCGGCTTCTGGCCATCCCGCTCTGCTTGGGGTACGCTGACTGTCCCCGCTCAGCTCGGGCCTCTAGCCCACTTGCTGTCCCTACTCCACTGAGGCCTCCAGCCTGCTGGCCGTCCCACTCTGTTCGTGATAAGCTGGCCATTCCCACTTTGTTCGGGCCTCCAACTCACTGGCTGTCCCCATTCTGCTCAGACCTCGAGCCCTCTGGCTGTCCTGCTCTGCTTGGGGCATGCTGGCCATTCCCACTGTGCTCCAGGCACACTGACCATCCCAGCTTCTGACTCTTGCAACGCAGTATTGAGGGATTACTGTACTGTTCAACAGCTACATTTCAGGTTAAATCCAGACCACACCTGTTCTTTTAGGTGCTCAGATCCAACAATGCCTTGTGATGTGATTTGTATCATTATGAGAATATTTCCAGAGAAGTGATAAAACGGTTTCTGAGAAATTTTCTTTTGAAAATAGGCAGGGCATAATTGGGCTTCAGAGTACAAAATTAACAGACCCAAACTGCCAACCATTTAAAACATTGGAAATGATGACTATAAATCAGATTTTTAAAAATGGCTGGCTTGAAGGTGGCCTACTGCATTTGCTGCTCCCCATGTGGCCTCCACTACATTGGTGAGACCCAGCAGAGGCTCGGAGACCACTTTGTAGAACACCTGCGTTCTGTTCACAACAAATGACAACACCTTCCAGTCGCGAACCATTTCAACTCCCCCTCTCACTCCCTTAGTGACATGTCCATCCTTGGCCTCCTCCAGTGTCACAATGACGCCACCCAGAAACTGGAGGAGAAGCACCTCCTATTCCGCTTTGGGAGCCTACAACCCAATAATCTCAATGTGAACTTTACCAGTTTCAAAATGTCCCCACCCCTGGCCTCATGACCAACCCACCCTCTCATTCCTGCCTCCTTGACTTGACACAACCTGATACAACCTGTCCATCTTCTCTTCCACCTATCCGCTCCTCCCACCACTGCCTACCTGCACTCACCTATCACCATCCCACCTACCTTCCCCAGCCCCACCCCTCCTCTCTCTCTTTATTTCAGAGCTCCCTTCCCCCTCCCCCATTTTTGAAGAAGGGTCCCGACCCAAAACATCAACTTTCCTTCTTCTCTGATGCTGCCTGGCCTGCTGTGCTCCTCCAGCTCCACACTATTTTATCTCAGACTACAGCATTGGTGGTTCTTACTATCTCTGGCTTGAAGGTTGTTTTGTACACCTAGATTGGGCTACCTCTGTATCAGGTGGCTTGGGCTCAAGTTCTGCCTGCTCCAGAGGAGTGTTAATATTGTCTCCAAACAGAAAATTTCTAGACTAAACTGTGTTGTTAGGGGTACAGCAGATATTGTGTCATGTCATGGAATTCTATTTGATCTTTTAGATCGAGTCATGATCATCAGGACAATGTTATACCCTCCAGATGAGATGATACAGGTAGGTCCTTCTTTTTGGAACTAAATGTTGAGTAGTACGTGAAGAAAGTTGCCATTCCCTTTCCTATCTCCTTCAAAAGGATTGACCTGTAAGTGACATTCTTTACATGTATGAGCTGTCCAGTCACAAAAGCACAATACAGGACCCTGAAATATAAAACAGAGAATGTTGAAAATACTCAGCAGATGTCTCACAGACTTGATTGAGTTGTTTGAAGGAGTAACCAAAAAGATAAATGAGAGCAGAGCTATCGACGTTGTTTCAATGGACTTAAAGCTTTTGACATGGTTCTGCATAGTAGACTAATTAGTATTGATCGCTTGAGATTCAGGGTGAGCTTGCCAATTGGATACAAAATTGGCTTCATCGTAGGAGACAGAGGGTGGTGGTGGAGGATTGTTTTTTTGGACAGGAGGCCTGTGACCACCGGTGTTGCAAAGGGATTGGTGCTGGGTCTGCTTTTGTTTGTCACTTATATAAATGATTTGGATCAGAATGTAGGAGGCATGGTTAGTAAGTTTGCAAATGACCTTAAAATTCGTTGTATAGTATACAGTGAAGAGTGCGAAGAGATCTTGAAGAATTGGGTCAGTGCGCTGAGGAATTTAATTTGGATAAACATATGGTATTGCATTATGGTGGACAGAACTGATACAATTACTGGTAGAGCCCTGGGTAGTGCTGTAGAAGAGAGAGACCTTGGCGCTCAAGTAGATAATTCTTTGAAATTTGTATCACAAGTAGACAGGGTAGTTAAGAAGATGTTTAGCATGCTTGCCTTCATTGCTCAGATCTTTTGAGTATAGGAGTTGGGACATCATGTTGACATTGTACAGGACATTGGTGAGGCCTGTTCAGAGTACTGTTTGCAGTTTTGGTTGCCCTGCTATAGGAAGGATACAACTAAATTGGAGAGGGATCAGAAAAGACTTACCAGGATATTGCCAGGAATGGAGGGTTTGAATTGTAAAAATAGGCTGGGATTTTTTCACTGGAGTGTAGGAGATTGAGGGGAGACCTTTATAGAGTTTTATAAAATCAGGAGGGGCATAGATAAGGGAATAGCAAGGGTCTTTTCCCTAGGGTGGGGGAGTTCAAACCTAAGGGGCATATGTTTAAGGTGACAGGAGAAAGGGAAATGAGGGGCATCTTTTTTACACAGTGAATCGTATGTATGTGGAATGAACTACCAGAGGAAGTGGTGGATGCGGATACGGTTACAACATTTAAAAGACATTTGGATAAGTACATGAATAGGAAAGGTTTGGAGGGATATGGGCCAAACACAGCCGAGAGGGACTAATTTAGCTTGGGAACATGGTCATCGTTGACTAGTTGGACAGATTGGGTCTGTATCCATTCTGTATAAGTCCATGACTCTATGACTCTAATTTGATCCTCCCTCACCCTGTGTCCTCTTAAGAACAACTTGAACTTAACAGCAAGATCCAGTAGAGGGTGGTATCTGCACTCCTTATTTTAATTCAGTACTTGAACCAGTGACATTTCTCAGCAAGTGAAAAAAGTAGCACTGCCAACATGGCAATGTTGGTTTCAGTTGTTTTCCAGAAAGTGTTAAATATGTGGATCTCACAATCGTAGGTCAAGGGAAACAGCATAAATACATTTTTGCAAAATCTACGTTTGTATTTGAAGACAAGGAAACAGAGAGTTATACTGGTCTGGTGAAAAGAGGTATGTTGGGATTTAGCTCACTTTTTTATGGGAGCTTGTTGTTACAAATTAACCATTGCATTTCCTACATTTACAGCAATTGAATTGGCTGTAAAGTACTTTAGATAGCCCTGAAAGGTGTTACAAAAATGCAAGTGTTTCTATCTTTCTGTTGCAAGACAGAGATCAGAGCACTTGGCACCAACTGAACATTAAGTATTCTGCTTTGCATAGCCCAGTGCCATTCCAAATAGTGTACTTATCCACTGAACTACTAGGAAGACTAGTTCAGCACGCTACCTGCCACCACCTCAGCACAACCCTGGACCAACATGAGATTGTAAAGACCATCCAACAGTGGAGAACAACCTAGGCCATTGGTGCTGACAGAATCCCCACTGAAAAATGACAAAGAAACACTCTCAACACACATGCACAACTACGTCTCCCTCATCCAAAAGGAGGAGAGCATGCCTGTGTTACTCCAAGTTGTTGTAATCGTGATCATCTTCAAGAAAGGAGATAAGACAGATTGGATAACTACAGAGCTCTCCCTCCTGTCCACCACAGGGAAGGTTGTTACAAAAGTCCTCTTCAATCACTATCTCCTAGTGACTGAAGGGCACCTACCGTCATCTCATTGTGGATTCCTTGATGAAGAAGTACAGTGGACATGATTTACACAGCAAGACAAGTCCAAGGAAAATGAAGAGAGCAGTAGCAGCTTTTACACATGGCTTTCTTTGACACTACAAAGATCTTCAACTCTATCAAACAGGAGGACAATGGAGTCCTTAAATTTGGCAGCCTGCAGAAATTCATCACCATTCTCCGAATGCTGCATGGCAACATGTCAGCCATGCACATATCCAATATGTGTATCAACTGTGATCAAGCAATACTGTGCCTTGCACCAACGCTCTTCTTCATCTTCCTTAATGCAACACTGCAACCCATATTGTTGTGACTCTTAACAGGAAGTGTGCACTGGGAATCAAAACCCATTAATTCATCAGCAGTACCAAATGTGTTAATGTTTTATTTAATTACTAGAATGAACAATCTGTTTCTCTTTATTACTATTATCCAGAACAAGAAACTTTCACCGTAGCTTTTCAATAAACTCACAAAATTAGTTTATTCGAAATGAACTTAAGTAGCAAAACTGGTTAATCACTAAGCCACTACTCAAAATCAAACTATGTTTGTTTACTCCCAAACACACCTATAATCACACAACAGTCAAGGCAATACAACTCTGCAAATTTGCCTTTTAAAAAAGGCGAATTGTAAACCAGTCTTATGGGGCCAAGAATCCAAAATTAAAGAATAAAAATGGGAAGACTTTTCACACTCCTGTCAATTTCCTGTCATTGCATTGCAATCTCAATCGGCTATAGAATTTCTGAGATCTTAATTTCCATTGGCAAATCAGTTAGACTTGTGTCTTTGAGTGGAAGTAACATTTCAACTTCAAGAGTTTAGGAGGAAATTAAAGATACTGATTTTTTTGAACTTTCACAGGTTCCAAACTCAACATCTGAACATCTTTTCCTGCTGTAGTGTTGCCTCTCTCAGGAGAGTGAAATTAGTTGGAGGTGTGTTCCTTCAAATGCTGCAATTTAGCAGCAAAGCTATTGGTACAATGGAACTAAAAGCTGAGAGTTCTCCATGCTTATCACAATATATGAAATGAAGATCTGCAAGTAATTGAGTATTTCAAAGATTGGGAGTTTGCAAGTCTTTGAGAAATAAATATTTTCTTCTCATTTCTTATTGTTGCCATGTTTCTGTTCATCTCTCCTAAACTAACTGACTTTTTCTAGAGTATAGGTCCTGTGCCATGGAAACCCTCTGTGGTCTCAGCCAAGAGGTCATTATTGGAGTGAGCCTATTGTAAGCTTAAGTGTCAACATTGTTAGACTATGAGCAGCTTCACAAATCAGTTTAATCTGTTAGCTTTCTTCCAATATCCACAGGCATGCGTTCATCAGCAAGGGTCACTGGACAGAAATCAGGTACGGGAGCATTGTCTCAAAATGGTACACCAAAGCCAATTGTAGAACTAGTGGAATTAGTGTAGAAATTTGAAATCAATCCTAGAATCTGCTTCAATTGTAGTATCAGCTAGTATGTACCCCCAGTAGCCAATTAGGAGAATAACACAAATAAAAATAAAATATTAACATCACTAATTTTATATGAATGTATTTGCTGCATACATCACAGTCAGGGGAGGAGCTTGAACAGTTCATCCACTACACCAACACCTTCCACCCCAACCTTAAGTTCACCTGGACCATCTCCGATACCTCTCTCTCTTTCCTGGACCTCTCTATTTCCATCTCTGGCAACCACCTGGAAATCAATATCCATTTCAAGCCTACCGACTCCCCCAGCTACCTAGAGTACACCTCCTCACCCACCTTCCTGCAAAAAGACTATCCCCTATTCCCAATTCCTTTGCCTCCGCCGCATCTGCTCCCAAGATGAGGCATTCCACTCCCGGACATCCCAGATGTCCTTGTTTTTCAAGGACCGCAACTTCCCCTGCACAGTGGTCGAAAACGCCCTCGACCGTGTCTCTTGCATTTCCCGCAACTCGTCCCCCACACCCCCTCCCCGCAATAACAAATGAAACAGAATCCCCCTCGTCCTCACGTACCACCCCACTAACCTCCGGATCCAATGCATCATCCTCTGACACTTCTGCCATCTGCAATCCAACCCCACAACCAAAGACATTTTTCCCTCCCCACCCTTATCTGCTTTCCGGAGGGACCACTCTCTCCGTGACTCCCTTGTCCGCTCCACACTCCCCACCAGTCCTACCACTCCCAGCACTTTTCCATGCAACCGCAGGAAATGTTACACCTGCCCCTACACCCCCCTCACCACCATCCCAGTCCCTAAGAAGACATTCCACATCAAACAGATGTTCACCTGCACACCTGCTAATGTGGTATACTGTATCCACTGTTCCCGTTGTGGCCTTCTCTACATCGGGGTAACCAAACGGAGGCCTGGAGACCGTTTTGTGGAACACCTATGATCGGTTCGCAACAAACAACTGCACCTCCCAGTCGCAAACAATTTCAACTTCCCCTCCCACTCCTTGAACGACATGTCCATCCTGGGCCTCCTGCAGTGTCACAACGATGCCACCCGAAAGTTGCAGGAACAGCATCTCATATTTTGCTTGGGAACCCTGCAGCCCAATGGTATCAATGTGGACTTCACAAGCTTCAAAATCTCCCCTCCCCCTACCGCATCCCAAAACCAGCCCAGCTTGTAGCCGCCTCCCACCTATCCACTCCTCCCACCTTATCCCGCCCCCTTGACGTGTCCGTCCTCCCTGGACCGACCTATCCCCTCTCTAACTCAGCTTTACTGGCTCCAACCCCGCCTCCTTGACCTGTCTGTCTCCTCTCCTCCTATCTTCTCCTTTGTCCATCTTCAATCCGCCTCCCCCTTTCTCCCTATTTATTTCAGAATCCCCTTCCCCTCCCCATTTCTGAAGAAGGGTCTAGGCCTGAAACGTCAGCTTTCCTGCTCCTCTGATGCTGCTTGTCCTGCTGTGTTCATCCAGCTCTACACCTTGTTATCTCAGATTCTCCAGCATCTGCAGTTCCTACTATCTCTCAGAAATCACATTTCCCTTCAAAACCCTTTTTTATCCTGAATGTCCAAACAGTTCCTTATTCCAGTTCCTCACAGTCCTTGATTACAAGAATGTATTCCCAACAATATCCATGAAGCTTCCCAGTGAAGTCTAGCTTCTTTACAGGATGTAGGGGAAACTGTTAAACCTGCATCACCTGCAGTACAGAACCAAGACCATCCTAATCTCTGCCATCAAACTGCAGTGTATGGATGATGCCTGTGTGCACACTCAGAGCCTCCAAACCATTGTCAAAGTATTCATGGAAGAGTTTGAGAGAATCAGCTTTAGGCCAAATATCCAGGAGACAAAGATCCTCCACCAGCACAATATTGCCCCATCTGTAAAAATCCATGGCAAACCATTGCTCAGTGTGGATCAATTCTCATACATTGGAGTCTCCATTCACTATAGGCTGTCATCAAAAGGAACATAGTTTTTGATAACAAGGATGTCAAATCCAACATCAAGCTTATGGTCTACAAAGACTGTAGTGTTATCTGCTCTCCATTATGCAGCAGAAACGGGGAAGATACAGCAGACACCTCATCTCCTGAGAGTAATACCTCCATAAAATTCTGCAAACTGACAGGGTAGGCATTCCAATATCAACATCCTTTCTCAGGTTAACATTTGCAGCATCAAGGCATTGGTTGCAATCAATCTGCTACATTGGGTGGGCTACATAATATCCATGCCTGCCACAGGAGTTCCAAACAAAGCTCTGTACTTTGAGCTTCATCTGGTAAGTGGCTACCAGGAGGGAAGAAAAAAATCTTCAAGGACATCCTTGAAGCCTCCCTCAAAAAGTGCAGTAATGCCACCAAATCATGGAAAGTTCTTGCCCAAGACTGGCCAAACAGGTGAAGAACCATCTATGAAAATGCTAAGCATTTCACATCTCTGACAGGCCTAGGAAGAGACCACATGCAAATGGAATGTGTAAAATCCTAGGCATCGCACCCTCCTGCTCCCTAAAATGTCACCCACCCTACCTGCAGCAGAGTTTGCTGATCCAGCATTGGACTAAATTAGTCACTTCAGGACCCACAATTCCACAGTGGAAGAAAATTGTCCTTGGTCTAGAAGCACTATTAAGGAAAATGAAATTTATGTATGTATGTGACTGTGTCCACCTTAATATGTACTGCTTTGACCAAGCTTTTGGTCACCTTTCATATTGTGGCTGAATGTTAAATTTTGTTTGATTCAAAGTTAACTTAAGAAACATATTCTAATGCCTTGCTTCCTGCGATTGGAGTAGTTAGTTGCACAAGTATTCTGTTAAATAATAATGAAATCTCTGTTATAAGTTTCTACATTGCATGTCAATAAATCTTCAGCACAATCAAGACCATCTGTAGACCAGCTTCCTTTGAGTTCTGGTAGTTGTTTCAGCTCAGGAACCCATGGGTTTTCAATTTGGTAGCTCCTAGTCATTCAAATTAGTTTTGATGTTTTCAGATAGTTAAACCTAACATCTCCTTGCAGGCACAGTTCATAAGGATTTAAGGGCAGACCAGAGCTTTGGACATTCTGTGATTCTTGTTCGCTTCATAAAACCAACATCCAAACTTCACATATGGGTGCATGCTACCTCACACACAACCCTCTCAAAACATAGAACGTAGAAGGTAAGTCAATTGACTGAGTGGAACTTAAAGCTTCTGCTTAGAATGTATTAATGCGTGGAGCTGCAAGAAAACTTTTGAAACAGCTCCCCTGTTGGGTGAGAATAGTGGGTATTAATGGAGCAGATTTGGGGGACAGGTGGAAGAGCTCAGGGGCCTATGGGGCAGTCAGATGGTCCTTTCCACCATTCGGATACTTTAATTTGCCAAGATTCAGGCATTGGTCCACAGCAGAGAGGGTTTTATTTCAAAATAAAATAAAATCAGGCATGATGTTACCAGCTTTCAATACCACCACATCTTAGTGTCACTTAATATTTAAACCAGTTGTTGGGAATACATTTTTGTATTTATGGACTATGTCAAAACTGGAAGATGTAGAACTGTTGCACACTACCTGGATTGAAAAGGGTTTACCGCGTGGTTTCTTGAAAATGAAGTCAACAGTTTAATTGTACTGTGGTTTACCTTCTGTTTACAGAAAGTCAAGTGATTTTGGAGAAAAGACAAACAAAGGAAGATAAAGGATGGGGTTTATGGTCCTTAATTGATGAAAAATCTGGTTTTGAACTATGTGAGCCTCTGTGCTAATTGTTGCCAAGCAACCCTTACTGAACTGAGATTTCTGTTTTGCAGACCCAAGTGGTTAGAAAGAGAAAAACCCCAAGGTCTGCAAGTCTGTCTCCCTCTTGCTGAGGTAAGTTTCTACGAAACTGATAGTTTCTAAGTATTAGTATTTCTGACTACTTTTTAAACCTTGAAAATCTGAACTGTGGTCACTTTCCAAAGACTCAGATTCAGCTTATTTTTGGTTTGAACTGAGGATCTTTTATCAGTGTATGGCAATCAGTAATTCAATTTACATAGGAACTAAGAGCAGAAGTAGGCAATTCAGCCCCTTCAACCTACTGTGTTATTTAAATGATCATGGCTGATCTCATCCCAGCCTCATCTCCACTTTCCTGCCCGCTTCCCATAACCTTTCAACCCATTACTAATTAAAAATCTGTCTATCCCCTCCTTAATTTTACTAAATGTGCCAGCATATGTCACACTTTGGTGTAGTGAATTCCCAGATCCACGACCCTTTGAAAGATGAACTTGTTTGACAATAACCCCAGTGGACCATGAAAAGGTATATGGTGTCACAATGGGAAAAAGTTTGGGAAGCACTGTTGTAGACCTCAGAGCTGAAGATGTTGTCTATGTTCTCACGGTTGATTTGTCACACTTAGGATAGAGTTACAGTGAACAGTTGCAAAAGAAAGTTCTGCAAGGATGGCCTAACAGCATTAAAGACATACCTGAAAAGATCTGTTCATTTTGGCATACAGAAATGAACTTGATTTAGCAAGACAAGATATTTTCAAAGGCAAACAAGTGTTAAATGCAAAACCATTCCCATATATATCATGTCTATTTTACATCAAGGACATATGGATATTGAAAGCATAAGACAGCTAGCTTGTGAATCTGCGTATTTGCCAGAGAGAAATCAGGATATTCAACAACTCATGCACGCTGGTGAGACTTGCCAAACATAATCCCAGCAGCAGAAGGAGCTTCTGTATCTACTTGATGTTCATCCACTCCTTTTTTTGTGTTATTTTATAGAATGTGGATGTTATGGCATGGTCAGTGTTTGTAGCCTATCCCTATTTGCCCGAAAAATAAGTGGCTTGTTGGACCAATCAGAGGGCAGTTGAGAATTAACTACATTGCTGTGGGTCTGGAGTCACATGTAGGCCAGACCAGGTAAGGACAGCAGATTTCCTTTCCCAAAAGGACGTTAGTGAATCAAATACATTTTTACAACGATTAATTGTAGTTTTATGGTCACCACTGACACAAGTTTTCACAGTTCAAGATTTATTAATTGACTTTAAATTTTACCAGCTGCCTTGGCAGAATTTGATTCTATGACCTCAGATCTTTAGTCTGGGCTTCTACATTATCAGTCTAGTGATAGCGAGCATCTCTCCCACCACTCCCCTTTTTCCTCCAAAGTAACAGACCAATTCATAGTGCACAGGGAAAATTACATCTTTATGATTACTTCTTTAAATTTCTCATTGTTCAATGACTTAACAACGCAACAAGCCAAATGGAATTCACACAATGAATGCCACTTTCAGTTTATTCAGTGTCCCAGACGGTTAGTGTCTAACAATGAGTGCAGTTTCAAAAATGTGTTCTAGGTCAAGAGTGACCCATTTAACATTGTTACATCATGTACAAGGGAGTGAGGAAGAAATCTCCAAAAATGAAATTATATAGTGATGTTGAGTGACAGCAATCAACAACAGCGCAACCAAGTTGCCAAACAAATGCAATAGAGACAAATACATTCTTCTCCAGTTGTGTATATGATCTCCAGATCAGGGCAATTTTGTTAAATTTCCAAAGCATTATATTGAAATTGGAAATAAACTAATATAAACTTTGTATCTGTTTGTACAATTATCAAATTGACAATATGTGCCTATGTACAACCATGTATCTTTCTTTGGGATAAATTTGTATTTGTGAGCAAGAAAG
Source organism: Rhincodon typus (assembly GCF_021869965.1). Lineage (NCBI taxonomy): Eukaryota > Metazoa > Chordata > Chondrichthyes > Orectolobiformes > Rhincodontidae > Rhincodon > Rhincodon typus. The sequence continues at coordinate 1,798,281 of NC_063357.1, read as the reverse complement.
AGGATGTAGTATTATGGCTCACGATGAGTATGCCAGCATGCCTTTAAGAGACATACTGAAGATGTCATCACTCCATCATAGCCTGTGACCTGAGAGTATAAAGATCTCATACTCCATTTTACTTGGGATCACTTGAAGCATCACACTCTATTGGAAGCATGATCCTCTGTTGTAATCTTATAGTTTAACATTAGCCCTAACTCTTAAATTCCTGAGGAACGTAATGCTTGTACATAATAGGTAGATGTAGTCATTGGCTGTTGCATTCTTCAACACTATGATATCCACGCCCAATGCATCAGGTAAAACCACCCTGTTGAAGGCAAAATCACACCAAAAGATCAAGCTGTGTTATTATTTCTGATTTATGCTTACTTATATTGAGATATTGTTTCTCTGAATTTCTCTCAGCCTGTAAATATCCTATTCAGCAATGTTACACTGTTTAACTTTGAGAATAAGTACAATCAAATGCTACATAAAACTATCTGATACAATGTTTTCAGAGATGTCTCATACAGTTACCAACAGCAATTGGTAAAAGGGCCCAATTCTATAAATCCATGCTACTGGCGTGACCTCTGGCTGCACACATGCGGAATGGGATATCAGTACCATATCAGTATTTAACATTGTAGAATTCTATTCAGTTTGACAGATTTAGGAGGACAAGGAACAAATTTGTGTAAAACCAAGAATATGCTAGGATATTTGTCTTTTCCTGGCGAGTGATGAATCTCTGTTGCCAGCTGGTATACTGGAAGCAGACTCTCTGGCTTCAAGAGGGAGCTGGACCAGTTTGAGTGTGAAAGAAATTGCATCTTCCATGAGCCTTCTTGATTACCTGCTGCACCTGTCAACTAGTTTTATGCACAAGTATCCAAGTCATTAATATACAGTAAAAATTACAGTCCCAGCATTGATCCCTGTGAGACTCCACTGGTTGCAGGCTGCTAACCTGAAAACAAATCCCTTATCGCCACTCTGGTTTCATGCCAATTAGCCAATTCTTTATCCATGACAAAATACTACTTCCAACACCATTGGCTCTTATGAATTAACCTTTAATGAGAGACCTCGTCGAATGCTTTCTGGAAGTATAAATACAACATGTCTACTGATTCCCCTCTATCCATTCTGGTTGAGGTTTCCCTTACTAGTTCTGTTGCATTTATTTTAACTAGAACCAGAACAGGAAAAGTTGTAGCCATTATGTCTTACCCAGTCTTTCAGCTGTTGCCTATTTTCTTGATCTTTTACAGTTTCTTTCAGTTGCTTGTAGCGCTCCCATAACTTTGAGCTTTGTATCTCTGCCAGTAACTGTATTTTATAGCTCTTCAGCGCTCAATCTCAGCTCCTACCATGTTTAAAGCTCTGAAGACAATACTTTGACCTGCACAATGTTACGGAGGAGGAATGGCTGGACCCCTCCGATAATTAAACCAAAATACAAGCCTCAATCTGTTATGATTGGAGTAGAGGCTCCCTTCTAATAATTACCCCCAAAACACCCAGAGAAGCTCACTTTTCCCCTGGTAATCTGTTAAAACAGTGGCTAAAAGAAAGAAAATCCCTGATCCCCTTTATAAATAACAAGAAACATTTTATTTATTTAACCCTAACAATGAACAAATTAACAGAATTATTAACAAACCGAACAATTCCCACCTAAGTACTAACTACTCTCTAACTGGTCTAAATTCTACTGGAATGCTGTTCAAATAAACACAAGTCCCACTTATAGAAGCCCAATTAAGACAATGATAAGTTAAAACTTAATCTCTCCAAGTTCGCACAGACTGTCTTTTGGAACAGTCTGCCTTTTGCAGCCTTTCTCTTGTCGATCTCACATCGCAAATGTCTTTCTTCTGCTGATTCTACTGTCAGGATTGTTTTTCTCTGTAACTGCTTCTGTGAGGACTTTGAGCTAGAAATGCCGTGGTACCTTTTAATTAGATGGTACTTTTTTTCTGAGAGCGAAAAGGTGTTGCCTCTTGGCAGTTGGCTCTCCCCGATTTTCCAAATGCCCTCATCTTTATATCCATGATGACATAACAATATTTCTTACGTAGGATTCGTTCGATGTTGTCAACACCATCAGATTTAAATTTGATAAGTTTTTAGTATCTGAGGATTTGGTTTAAATTGATTGGCTAAATTTGATAACTGTTGTCTTGGTAAAAATGCTGCTTGGCTGTTTGATACAAATGTTTCCATGTGGGCGCTCTCTGTGTGTACCTGCTTGCAAACTTCCAAGCACAGACAAAGCACAATTCCTTAAAGGGACCACACACTGTTTTTCAATTCATGAGTATTCTATGCAACTTTCTAACATCTCCCCTTTAAGAAAAAAATGAATCATCATTATAAACCATGGCTTCATTTTTTCCCCCTAAATCTTAACACCACTATTGCTAAATACAGAGATCAGTAATCTAAAGTTACAAATTTCATACTAATTCTGCATACTTATATAATATTGGACCATATTGGTTCTTTTTCTTTTAAACCTGTGATAAAGCATCTGCAATAACATTCTTATGACCCACAACATGTACAATTTGTAAATTAAAAGCCTGTATCATAAGACTCAAACAAAATAGTCTCGTATTTTTGTCCTTAAGTCTTTCCAAAGAGATGAGAGAGTTGTGGTCCGTATACACAACCGTCTCTGAAACATTGTTTGTAACATAAACATTAAAATGTTGTAAGGCCAGTTCCAAACTCAATAACTGTTTTTCAATGGTGGAGTATTTTCTCTGGTTAATATTGAGTTTCTTTGAAAAATAACCATTTGGCTTTTCAATTCCACCATCATCTTCCTGCATCAACACAGCTCCAACCCCTAAATTGCTGGCAATCTTAAAGGGTTTCAAGAAATTTGGCGTGGCTAAAATTGATGCGGTGGTTAACACGACTTTTAAGTTCTCAAATGCCTCCTAGCATTGTTCTGTCCACCAAAATTTTGTGTTCTTCTTTAGTAAATCCATCAATGGTGCCACCATGCTACTAAAGTTCGGCACAAACTTCCAGTAGAATCTACTCAGTCCTAAAAATTGAAGCACCGCTTTCTTTGAGGAGTGTCTTGAAAATTCCTCAATGGCTTTCGTCTTCACGTTCCTTGGAGCCATCCTTCCATGTCTGATGTTATGTCCCAAGAACATCACTTCTGCCTTCACGAATTCAGTTTTTGTTAAATTTATAACCGGTTTTGCCTCCTGTAGTCTTTCAGGGAGCTCTGCCAAATGCACCATGTGATCTTCCATGAATGGCTAAAGATCATGACGTCATCTATATAGGTAGCACAATTAGTCAATCCTGCTACAACTCTGTTCATAAGTCTTTGAAATGTGGCTGGTGCATTCTTCATACGATAGGGCATTATTTCAAATTGATACAGCCCATTTGGGGTTACAAACGCAGAAACTTCTTTCACTGTCTCTTGACAAAGGTACTTGCCAGTAACCATGGAGTAAGTCCAACTTTGTGATATAAGTTGCTTGTCCAACTTATCCCACACAATCTTCCAGCCTTGGAATTGGGTATGAGTCCAATTTAGTTACGGCATTGACCTTCCAATAATCCATGCAGAACCATTGAGTACCATCAGGTTTTGGAACCAACACAATTGGCAAACTCCACGCACTTTGACTTGGCTTGATGGTGTCTTCTTGGAGCTTGCACTTCCTTCTGTACCGATACGGCTTTAAGAGCATTAAGCCTGTAGGGGTAAAAAAACAAAGTTGCAGGAAAAGGTCAGCAGGTCTGGCAGCATCTGTGAAGGAGAAAACAGAGTTAATGTTTCGGGTCTGGTGACCCTTCCTCAGAAAACATCAGTTTATATGGAGAAAATAGGGAGGGGGGTGGGGTAGGGAGTAAACGATAGGATACAGCCTGAAGAGAGAGAAAGACAGTTGGACAGACAAAGGAGTTGCTAACGATCAGGCTGGGAGGGTGCATAGTTGTTAATGAGGACTGTTCGTGACTAACAACAGGGGGTGTGTAATGGCAGACTATGTGGTGACAAAGCCTGGTGTGTGGGGTGGGGGGCTGGGACAGGGGAGAGTTTAGGCCCTAAAATTATTGAACTCAATATTGAGTCCGGAGGGCTGTAGGGTCCCCAAGCAGAAAATGAGGTGTTGTTCCTCCAGCTTGCGTTGGGCTTCACTGGAACACTGTAGCAAGCCAGAGACAGAGACATTGGCCAGGGAGCAGGGTGGTGCATTGAAGTGGCAGGCAATGGGTAGTTCAGGGTCTTTTTTGCAAGTAGAACGTAGATATTCTGCAAAGCGGTCGCCAAGTCTATGCTTCGTTTCCCCAATGTAGAGGAGACTCCTGCCAAAAATCCATAAACAGGACTGTCCAGACAGACCCATTGTTTCAGCCTGCTCCTGCCCCACAGAACTCATCTCTTCCTACCTTGACTCAGTCTTCTCCCCCCGGTCCAATCCCTACCCATACATCCATGATTCATCTGATGCCTTATGCTGGTTTCAAAACTTCCAGTTTACCGGCTCCAGCCACCTCCTCTTTACCATAGATGTGCAATCCCTTTACATATCCATTCCCCACCAGGAGGGTCTTACGGCTCTCCGCTTCTTCCTGGAGCAAAGAGCTGAACCATCTTCACCCACCACCACCCTCCTCTGCTTGTCCTCACCCTCAACAACTTCTCTTTCAATTCCTCTCATTTTCTTCAGGTAAGAGGGGTTGCCATGGGCACCCACATGGGACCTAGTTGTGCCTAGTTATACCTTGGCAGCAGCTGCCTAATGCTTTAGTGCATCCCTCGGCACACAGTCCTTGACCTTGGAATGTGCCAGTCTGCTACACTCAGTCAAGGTCCACCTCTTGTTCTGGAAGACCAACAAATTTCCGGTAGACCAAGGAGAGTCTTTCACTGAGTTGATGGTTTGCCAGGCACAGTCGATGTTTGTCTCAGTATGCATCCCGAGGAACAGACCGTAGAGGACAGAGTCCTGCGTCACAGGGCTACCCGGGATGAACCTCAGCTAAAAGCACTGCATCTTTCTCCAGACTTCCTTTGCAAAGGCATATTCCAGAAGGAGATGAGTGACAGTCTCTACCTCCCCTTTGTGGGGTATGTGGAACGTTGCTTGTTCCAGTCCTATTCCGGCCCCCACCCACAACTCTTTCTTCGATACATCGATGATATCGTTGGTGCTGCTTCCCTCTCTCGTCTGGAATTGGAAAACTTCATCAATTTCGCCTCCAATTTCTACCCTGCCCTCACTTTCACCTGGTCTATCTCTGACTCCTCCCTTCCCTTTTTCGACATCTCTGTTTCCATTTCTGGGGATAGACTAGCCACTAATATCCATTACAAACCCACTGACTCCCACAGCTACTTGAACTATACATCCTCACACCCCACTTCCTGTAAAGACTCCATCCCATTCTCTCCGTTCCTCCGTCTCCGTCACATATGTTCAGATGAGGCCACCTTCGACAAGGGAGCCTCCGAAATGTCCACCTTCTTCCTCAACCGAAGTTTCCCCAGCTCTGTTGTCGACAGGTCCCTCAACCAGGACTGACCCATCTCCCGCACTTCCGCCCTCACCCCTTCTCTTCCCTCCCGCAACAGCGATAGGGTTCCCCTTATCCTTACCTACCATCCCACCAGCATCCACATCCAGAAGATCATCAGACACCATTTCCGCCACCTCCAGCAAGATGCCACCACCAGACACACATTCCCATCCATTCCCTTTTCCGCCTTCTGCAGGGACCGTTCCCTCTGGGACACCCTGGTCCACACTTCCTTCACCCCCAACACCTCCCCACAGCCCTACAGCACCGTCCCCTGTAACCGGCGAAGGTGCAACACCTGCCCATTTACCTCCTCCCTCCCCAGTATCCAAGGGTCCAAACATACCTTCCAGATGAAGCAACACTTCACCTGCACTTCTCAGAATCTAGTCTACTGTATTCGCTGCTCACAATGTGGTCTCCTCTACATTGGGGAAACGAAGCGTAGACTTGGCGACCGCTTTGCAGAACATCTACGTTCTACTCGCAAAATAGACCCTGAACTACCCACTGCCTGCCACTTCAATGCACCACCCTGCTCCCTGGCCAACGAATCTGTCTCTGCCTTGCTGCAGTGTTCCAGTGAAGCCCAATGCAAGCTGGAGGAACAACACCTCATTTTCTGCTTGGGGACCCTACAGCCCTGCGGACTCAATATTGAGTTCAATAATTTTAGGGCCTAAACTCTCCCCTGTCCCAGCCCCCCATCCCACACACCAGGCTTTGTCACCACATAGCCTGCCATTACACACCTGCTGTTGTTAGTCACTAACAGTCCCCATTAACAACTATTCACCCTCCCAGCCTGATCGTTAGCAATTCCTTTGTCTGTCTAACTGTCTTTCTCTCTCTTCAGGCTGTATCCTATCGTTTACTCCCTACCCCATCCCCCTCCCTATTTTCTCCATATAAACTGATGTTTTCCCAGCCACTATCAGTTCTGAGGAAGGGTCACCAGACCCGAAACGTTAACTCTGTTTTCTCCTTCACAGATGCTGCCAGACCTGCTGAGCTTTTCCAGCAACTTTGTTTTTGTTCCTGATTTACAGCATCCGCAGTTCTTTTGGTTTTTAAACCTGTAGGGGTGTTGTTTTATTGGAACAGCATTCCCTACTTCAATCTCACGGACTATTGTGTTATTCCTCCCCATTCTATTCCCACATATGTCATCATATTGCTTCAACAAGCCTTTCAATTTAGTTCTGTGTTCCTGAGACAGATAGCTCACTATCCTATCCCATTCTCTAAGGACTTCTTCATTATTTAACTTACTTTGAGGCACATCAAAATTAAATGATTCGGATTCTAATTCCTCATTCTGAGGGATAGTAACTAATACCTGTTTCTCTGGTTCTCTGTCCCTGTCATAGTAGGGTTTCAGCATATTCACATGACATACCCAATAAAGTTTTTTCCTATCTGGCACCTTTACCAGATAATTCACCTGATTCAACTTCTTCTCAATCTGATAAGAACTACTAAACCTTGCTTTGAAGGGAACTCCTACCACTGGTAACTGCACTAACACTTTATCCCCATAGGCAAATATCTGAATTTTAGATTTTTTAAATCTGCATCTTGCTTCATGCTATGCCACCTTCAGATGTTGTCTAGCTAATTCACTGACTCTGTTTTAGCTTTTTCACACCTCAGATACATAATCCAAATGTGAGATCTTACTTTGTCTCCGAATATCAACTCAAATGGAATAAACTGAGTCGTTTCATTTGGGACATCTGTAATGGCAAACAATATAGATGGGATACCTTTATCCCAATCGTGTTACAGAAAAGAACCTGAAAGCAACAAGAAATTAAAGAAAGACTACAATTGTGGAAAATCACAGCTAAATGTTTGACTAGATCAAAGACAAAAAAAACACAATAAAAGTGTTCTACTCACCAGTGAGCAGCCATTGCGGTCTGGAAGCAGGGTGAGAGCCCTGAACAGCAGCAGAACTTTGACCAGGCACGAGAATGGAAGCATCTCTGTCACTGCCAGGACCATTCCTGAGAATTGAAGGCTTGCAGTCAGCAGAGAGACAACTGGAGAAAACATTTGCCAAGTATGGAACAGATTTATGGTTACACAGAAAAGACTAGTGTGATAAGGTTAGTACTCTAATCTATGCAATCGTAACATTGCAGATGATGTGTTGACCAAAAAAGAACGGATAAGACTTCACCTTTTTACAACAAAGCCGTGAAATCTTTTGATATATATTCCAGTGTCCAAAACAATTGAATCATCAAAGGATTAGATTTAATAAATAGAGACATCAACCTTCAATAATCTAGAGATTAGCTGGCAATTGGGAATACTGTTATGATCCCAGCAGATGGTAACACAGGACAAGTTAAAATTCAGCAATATCCTTTAGAAACATAGAAAATAGATGTGGGAGTAGGCCCTTTGGCCCTTCAAGGCTGCAACACCATACAATATGATTGTGCTGATGGTACAATTTCAGTATCCCGTTCCCACTTTCTCGCCATGTCCTTTGATTCCTTTAGCTGCAAGGGCTATGTCCAACTCCCTGTTGAATATATCTAATAAACTGGCCCCAACAGCTTTCTGTTGGAGAGAATTCCGCAGGTTCACAACTCTCTGAATGAAGAAATTCTTCCCCATCTCAGTCCTGAATGGCTTATCCCTTATTCTTAGATTGTGACCCCTAGTTCTGGACTTTCCCAACATTGGGGACATTCTTGCCACATCTAGCCTGTCCAGTCCCATCAGGATTTTATATGTTTCTATGAGATCACCCCCTCATTCTTCTAATTTCCAGACACACAACTCCAAGAAAGTACTTTCACTTTATGATTTCTTACTCAATTGACTTTCTGCATATCATCAGATGTGATTCTGTCTGTTTGTCCCAGACACACATAAGTATAGATTAATGACAGGGGAGTGGGATCCTCAACAGCAGGGAGGCAAGTGCTCGGCTGGAAGGTGATATAGTAATCAGAAATAGCAAGTTGAAGAGACAGGACAGGCTGGAACAGGACAGGGAGTGAGGAACACCTGTTGGATTAAATTGCATCTATTTCAATGCAAGAGGCTGACAGGTAAGGCCGATGAACTCTCGGCATGGTTAAGTATGTGGGACTGGGATGTTATAGCCATTACAGAAACATGGCTAAGGGAGGGACAGGACTGGCAGCTTCATGTGCCAGGATACAGGTGCTTTAGGTGGGACAGAGGTGGAGGAAGGGGGAGTTACATTTTTGATTAAGAGGAGTATCACAGCAGTAGTTAGAGATGAAATAACTAAGGGATCATCCAGTGAGGCTTTGTGGGTGGAGCTAAGAAATAAGAAGGCGATAGTGATGTTATTGGGGTTGTACTATAGGCTCCCAAATAGTCAATGGGAATAGAGGAACAAATATGCAGGGAGATTGGGGAGACTTACAGCAGCAATAAGGTTGGCATAGTGAGAGATTTCAATTTTCCTAACATAGACTTGGACTGCCATAGTGTTAAAGGCTTAGATGGGTTGGAATTTGTTAAATGTATGCCGGAAAGTTTCCTCAGGCAGTATATAGAGGGTCCTACTTGGGAAGGGGCAAAACCTGACCTACTCTTGGAAAATAGAGCAGGACAGGTGGCTGAGGGGACAGTGGGGGAGCACTTTGGAACCAGTTACCACAGTTATATTAATTTTAACATAGTGTTAGAGAGGGACAAAACTGGCCCATAGGTTCAAGTCCTAAACTGGGGCAAGGCAAATTTTGATGGAATTAGACAGAAGCTTGCAGGGGTTGACTGGAGTAGTGTGTTTGCAGGCAAAGGGACCTCCTGCAAGTGGGAGGCCTTTAAATGTGCGACAGCTAGAGCTCAAGGTCCATATGATCCTATGAGGGTGAAGGGCAAGGTTAGCAAGAGTAGGGAACCCTGGATGACAAGAGGTATTGAGGCTTTGACCGGAAAAAAGGAAGCATGGCTCCGGAACAGGCAGCTGGGATCAAGGGAATCCCTGGAGTTATATTCAGGGTACTGGAGTTTACTGAAGAATGAAATTAGGAGCTGAGAAGATTAGGGTGAATCCAGAGATTCTTTAAATATATTAAAGGAAAAAGAATAACTAGAGAGAGAATAGGACCCCTCAAGGACCAAAGTGGACATGTATGTGTGGAACTGCAGGAGATGGATGAGGTCTAAATGAATATTTAGTGTGTTTGCCATGGAGAAAGACTCAAAGACTTGGGAAATTGGGGAAGTTAGTGGTGATATCTTGGGGACAGTCTATATCACAGTAGAGGAGGTATTGAAAGTATTAGAATGTATGAATGTGGATACATCTCTTGGTCCTGACCAGATATTTTCAAGAATTTTGAAAGAGGGTAGAGAAGAAATTGCAGGGGTCCTGGCTGATATATTTGCATCTTCGTTAGCCACGGGTGAGGTCCCAGAAGACTGGAGGGTAGCAAATGTTGTGCCCTTATTCGAGAAGGGCTGCAAAGAAAAACCTGGAAACTATAGACCAGTACACCTAGTCTATGTGGTAGGTAGAGATAGTAGGAACTGCAGATGCTGGAGAATCTGAGACAACAAGGTGCAGAGCTGGATGAACACAGTAGGCCAAGCAGCATCAGAGGAGCAGCAAGGCTGACGTTTCGGGCCTAGACTCTTCTTCAGAAATGAAGGTGAAAAGACAGGGTTTGATTAGAAGTAGTCAGCATGGCTTTGTGCATGGGAGATCATGCTTCACAAATCTGCTAGAGTTCTTTGATGAAGTGACCATGAAGGTTGATGAGGGCAGGGTGGTACACATTGTCTATACGGATTTCAGCAAGGCCTTTGATAAGATTCCACATGGTAGGATACTCTGGAAGGCTAGATTGCATGGAATCCAGGGACAGCTGGCAAACTGGATACACAATTGACTCGATGGTAGCAAGCAAACAGTAATAGTGGAAGGATGCTTGTCAGACATGAGGCCTGTGACTAGTGGTGTGCCTCAGGGGTCAGTGCTGGGTCCATTGCTGTTTGTTATCTATATCAATGATTTGGATGAGAATGTACAAGGCATGATCAGTAAGTTTGCAGCTGACACTAAAATGGGCGGTATCGTGGAAGGTTAACAGAAATTGTAGCAGGATCTTAATCAGCTGTGGAAGTCGGCTGAGAAATGGCCAAAGGAGTTTGATATAGTTAAGTGTGAGGTGTTGCATTTTGGAAAGTCAAATCAAGGTAGGAGTTTCATGGTGAATGGTAGGGCCTTAAGGAGTGTAGTGGAACAGAGAGGACTTGGAGTTCAGGTGCACAGTTCTCTGAAAATGAAGTCACAAGTAGACAAGGCAGTGAATAAGGCTTTTGGCACACTGGCCTTCATCACTCAGGATATTGAATGTAGAAGTTGGGAAGTTATGTTGCAGTTGTACATGATGTTGTTGAGGCCGTATTTAAAGTATTGTGTTCAGTTTTGATCACCTTGCTACAGGAAGAATGTTATTAAACTGGAAAGAGTGCAGAGAAATTTACAAGGATGTTGCTAGGACTCAAGGGACTGAGTTAAGGGAGAGGCTGAACAAGATAGGACTTTTTATTTAGACTGTAGGAGACTGAGGGGGGATCTTATAGAAGTGTATAAGATCATGAGAGGCATGGATAGGATGAAGCACTCAGTCTTTTTCCCAGGGCTGGGGAATCGAGGACTAGAGGGCATCAGTTTAAGGTAAGAAGGGAAAGAACACATGGGAACCTGAGGGGCAACTTTTTTACATAGAGGGTGATACACATAAGGAATGAGCTGCCAGTGGAAGTGATTGAGGTGGGTACATTAACAAGATTTGGACGAATACATGGATAGGAAAGGTTTAGAAGGAAATGGGACAAGTGTAGGGAAATGGGGTTAGCAGGGATGAATATTTTGGTTGGTATGGAGCAGTTTTGGCCGAAGAGCCTGTTTCTATGCTATAGAACTCTATGAGTCTCTCTATGACTCAATAACTCATTACACTATCAGCCCTCCTCTTTAGACCGCTGAAACAGATTGAAACTTCTTTTCAGCCCTGATGTCCTGGAGACTTCTTTCTCATTCTCCTAGGTTGGAGTTTTCTGCAAAATAAAATCTGTACTTCTACCGGGAAGACTTCTTCTCTGAATTCAATCTGCTAGTTCCCCCAACCGTTTGCTTCCATATCATAAAGCTCAATTTTGTAAACAATCAGCAAGTAACTCTCCAGGTAGCTGATCAGAGTCATTATGTTCCTGTTAGGGTGCAAGGTAAGATTGGTACAATTAGAAAACAATGGATGAATAAAGAGATTGAGGTTCTAGTCAAGAATAAAAAGGGATCATATATTACATGTAAACAACTGGGCAGCACGGTGGCTCAGTGGTTAGCATTACTGCCTCACAGTCCCAGGGACCCAGGTTCAATTCTATCCTGAGGTGATTGTCTGTGTGGAGTTTGCATGTTTTCCCCATGTTTGCGTGGGTTTCCTCCAGGTATTTTGTTTTCCTCCCACAGTCCAGAGATGTGCAGGTTAGGTGGATTGGCCAATCTAAATCTAAGGGTCAGTGTGGATTTGATGGCCAAAAGGCCTGCTTCCACATTGTAGGGATTCTATCATTACAAGCTTGGTTCAAACATAGACATAAGAGCTGAATTCCAGAGGTGAGGTAACAGTAACAGCCCTTGACATCAAGGCTCAGTGTGGCATTAAGGAGCCATAGCAAAACTGGAATCAATGGGTATCAGGGGGCAAACTCTCCGATGGTTGGATTCATACCTGACACATAGGAAGATGATGATGGTTCTTTCAGGACATCCCTGCAGGAGTTCCTCAGGGTAGTGTCCTCAGCCCAACCATCTTCAGCTGCTTCATCAATGACCTTCTGTCCATCCTATGGTCACAAGTGGGATGTTCGCTGATGATTGCACAATGTTCAGGGCTATGTGTGACTCCTCAGATAATGAAGCAGTCCATGTTCAAATGCAACAAGATCTGGATAATATCCAGGCTTGTGCTGACAAGTGACAAGTAACATTTGTGCCACATGAATGCCAGGCTATGGCCCTCACCAATGAGAGACAACCTGATCACTGGCCCTTTACAACCCATTGTGTTACCATCACTGAATCCTCCCCTATCAACATGCTGGGGGTTATCATTGATCAGAAACTCAACTGGACTCACAATATTAATACAGTGGCTACAAGAGCAGGTCAGAGGCTAGGAATACTGCGGCGACTAACTCACCTCCTGACTCCTCAAAGCCTGTCCACCATCTACAAGGCACAAGTCAGGAATACTCCCCACTTGCCTGGATGAGTGCAACACCAACAACACCCAAGAAGCTTGACACAATCCAGGATAAAGCAGCCCGCTTGATTGGCACTACATCCAGAAACATCCACTCTCTCCGCCACCGATGCTCAGTAGCAGCAGTGTGTACTACCTACAAGATGTACGGCAGAAATTCACCAAAGATCCTCAGCCAGCACCTTCCAAATACACGACCACTTCTATCTAGGAGAACAAGGGCAGCAGATATATGGAAAAACGACCACCTTCAAGTTTCCCTCCAAGCCACGCACCAGGTATTCCTGACTTGGAAATATATTGTCGATCCTTCACGGTCGCTGGGTCAATATCCTAGAACTCCCATCCTAATGGGATTGTGGGTCGACCCACAGCAGGTGGACTGCAGTGGTTCAAGAAGGCAGCTCAATACCATCTTCTCAAGGGCAATAAATGCTAGGCAGCCAGCGATGCCCGCATCCCACAAATGAATAAATAAAAAAAGTTAATTGAATTCAAATGAATCTCTTGAACAGTATAAAAGGTGTAGAGGCATTCTTAAGAGGGAGATCAGGAAGGCTAAGAGAGGATATAATATAGCCTTGGCAAATAAGATTATGGATAATCCAAAGAGATTCTACAAGTGCATTAAGGGCAAGAGAGCAACTAAAGAGAGAGTAGGGCCCCTTAAATATCAAAGAATTGTCTTTGTGTTGAACCTCAGGAGATGGGAGAGATATTAAATGAATATTTCGCCTGAGTAATGTCCTAATTAAACACCCAGAAGTCTTTTTTAGGAAGGTCTAAGGACTATTAAAGGAACCAAGGCCACCTTGCATGTTGAGCAGGAAGCAATTCCACGATTCTGCAAGGCCCACCCAGTGCCATTTGCCTTATGGGTAAAAGTAAAAGCAGCAATCAGAAGGCTGGAAAGCAAAGGAATCATCAAACCAGTCCAGTTTGTGGAAATGGGCAGCACCTGTCATACCAATTGTGAAGCCTGACAGGTCGGTTTGCCTTTGTGTGGATTTTAAACAAATGGTAAACTGCTTCTCACAGCTGGATAAATACCCACTCCCTCCCATAGAGGATTTGTACACAAAGCTGGCAGGTGGGCTGTCCTTCGCAAAGCTGGACATGAGCCAAGCAATTGCGATTAGATGAGGCTTTCCAGTAGTATGCTACAATTAATACCCATAAGGGTTTGTACCAACAGTTGAAATTGCCATTTGGGGTATCGTCAGCCTGTGCAATTTTCAGCGGACGATGGAGAACATTTTACAAGTTTATCCCATGTTGCCATTTATCTAAATGACATGGTAATGAGAGTGAAGACCAATAAGGAGCACTCAGAGAATTTGCACGTAGTCCTTTAATGTTTCTCGTAGGTGGGCATATGCCTTAGAAGAGAAAAATGTGTGTTACAGGCCCCCCAAGAGACCTTCTCGGGCTACAGAGTTGACAGGACTGGGTTACACCCATTGGAAGATAAAGTGAGGGCGATCAAAGGTGCCCTGGCTCCTACGTTTGTACCTATGCTTAGGTCTTTCCTTGAGCTGGTGAATTATTATGGAAAGTTCATACATAATCTGGCCTTCATCCTGGCACCTTTGCATCAACTCTTAAAAAAGAGTCAGCTTTGGAAATGGTCGTATAACCAAGCTACAGTTTTCAGGGAAGTGAAGAAACAGCTGTCATTCTGTAAGGTGTTGGCACACTATGATCCCAAGCAAGATCTGGTATTGACACGTGACGCCTTCCTGTATGACATCGGGGTAGTATTAACTCATAGGTGGCCCAATAGAGAGGAAGGCTCAATAGCCTATGCATCCACAACTTTGGCTAATACAGAGCATATATACACCCAGATAGAGAAGGAAGGTTTGGCTGTCATGTTTGGAGTCAGGAAGTTCCACCAATACCATTACGGGCCACAAATCCCTGCTAGGTCTACATAAATAGGACAAGGCAGTGCTGCTCATAACTTCAGGCTGAATTCAGCGGTGGGCTCTTCTACCAAGTGTGTCTAATTACAAGTTGGAACACTGTCCAGGAGGCCAAGTAACAAATGCGGATGTATTGAGCTGCCTCTTGCTGGCAGATACACTGCTGGGTGGTACTGCCACTGCAAGAGTCCATGTTGGTTTTAAATCTTATGGACACCTTTCCAGTCAGCACAAACAACATCTGACTATGGATGCACAGAGATCGGGTCCTGCATGGTGATGGGGGAAACCAAAGAGCTGTCACAACCAGAATTGCAATCTTTTTGGACCCAGAGGGCCCAGATCACAGTCGAGGATGTCATATTATTATGGGGAGCAAGAGTGATTGTCCCGAGCTGCCAGATACTGGCTGAACTCCATCAGGGTCATCCAGGGGTTTCCAAACTGAGGATATTGGCGAGAGGTTATGTGTGGTAGCCAGGATTGGATGCAGACATAGCTGTGTTGGTGGGGCAGTGCCCAGAGTATCAACAAGTGCAAAAATTATACCAGCAGCTCCCCCACATTCGTGGGAATGGCTGGGTAAATCCTGAACTTGGTTACATGGCGACTACGCAGGATCTTTCAATGTTCTTAGTCATTGTGGACACCCACTGAAAGTGGCTGGACATACATAGAGTTTATTCTCCAAACACGAGGTCAGTGACAGAAAAATTACGTGCATATTTTGCAATGTAGAGATTCTCAGAAGTGTTGGTCACAGATAACAGACCAACGTTTATCAGCAGGGAATTTGAGTATTTTGTAAAGTGGAACGATATTCGTCATACAAGGACAGCTCCATACCATCCATCATCCAATGGTCTGGCAGAAAGAGCAGTCCAAACTTTGAAGGCTGGCTTAAAAAAAGACAGCCTATAGCTTCACTGGATACCAAACTGTCCCAATTCCTGTTCGATTATGAGACCAGCTCCAACAGAGTTGCTTCAGAGATCGTAGAAACTGCAGATGCTGGAGAATCCGAG